>NC_069383.1:81023333-81342666 GCF_027475565.1 Acinonyx jubatus
ATCAGAGTGTGGCCAGATCATTTTTTTTTTTTTTTTGCATGTCATATGTGTAACAGATAATCTGTTGATTGTGCTGGTCTCCCTGCTACCAAAATGATCTTGGCTATTTTCACATTTTTTTCTTGGTGAATATATATTAACGATATCTTTTTACTCTAGTTTAGTTCTCACTGATCCAAACTAGCAGAAGTAAGTGATGCTGTGGATCATCCAAAATTAGGCATTTTTCACAAGCATGTAGATTTAGCTTACCTAACATTTATTTGAAGCAATTTAAACCTTAGTTGTATTTTCATTACTTTAATTTTTTTTTAATTTTTTTTTAATGTTTGTTCCTTTTTGAGAGAGAGGGAGAGAGAGAGCATGATCAGGGGAGGGGCAGAGAGAGAAGGAGACACAGAATCCGAGGCAGGCTCCAGGCTATGAGCTATTAGCACAGAGCCTGATGCGGGATTCAAACCCACCAACCGTGAGAGGATGACCTGAGCTGAAGTCAGACAGTTAACCAACTGAGCCACCCAGGAGCCCCTATTCTCTTTACTTTTAATATTAAATTTTGTGCATTTCTCAGTATATATTACCCTAGAAGAGACAAAAGTTTATTGAAAGATAGAAGGCATTTCACGTATATAACCGGATGGTGGGTGGGAACTTTCTTGTTGTCCCAGAATTGGTGACTAGATCCCAAAGCTGAGAACATAGAAGTACTAAGCTCCCACTTTGTCCAGAGATAGGCTCCAAATGGACATGAGAGTCCTGCCTGCAAAGCTGTACTAAGGGATCAGAATGAACCCTGGAAAACTGTACAGTCCTCAGTGGCACAGTACGGCATAGACTGGATTTGCTTGAAATCCGCACCTCGCCACACAATTCTGTAACTGTGAACAAGTCCATCTCCTGGCCTCTCAGTCCCTCAGTAAGATGGGAATAATAGTAACTGTGAAAATAGAATTTATTCAGTTATACTTAGCACGTGATAAACACTCAGTGGTGCTTAGATCCAGCATCTAGTAAGTCCTTAATATTTTCTGTGCTTCAGTGTCCTCCTTTTGAAATAACGATTTCATAGGGCTATTATGAAGATCAAGTGCCAACATAGATGTAAATAAATGTAAAAGTACCTGGACCCTGGTAAGTAGTCAATAAGGGTGTTATTTTGTCCATAGTTGGTACAAACATCCCCCCAACCACCACCACCATGTGTATGTGTAAAAAAAATTGTGAAGTAGAAGGGACACAGTTGAAGGCATGGGTGTGGTGAGCCCTATGGAAAGGAAAGTATGTTCTTTGATGGGAGTTATTATATCCAGGACAGAATTGTTCCTCCCCCTGCAAAGTAAAGTGAGACAGAGGCTCCTTTAGAATCACTCAGATTAAGGCTCCCTGTAGAAGGGGCAGGGACTTAATTTCCTTATAGAATGCTTGTTTGAGCCAAAGTCTCGCTGCAGTGCCATATTTCCAGTATTCTTCCCCACTCTGTTAAGTGTCTGATGATTCTTTAGGGACCACCTCCAGTGATCCTGCAGCTTGCCTTAACTTTCAAACCAGATAAGCTCTCTTGTATAGGCACACAATACTTTCCTTTATGGAACTTCTGAGAGTTGACACTTGACTATTTATTTTGAGTCTATTTGTTTAATGATGATATATCTTACTAAGATACAGGCTCATTAAGACACTGTATTTTCATATCTCCAGTGCCTAGCTCAATAACTAGCTCATAGTTAAGTATTTGGTCAATATTTGTAAATGATGCAAATTGGGGGATAGAATAATCAGTGTTCAGGTGTTACAGAGTTTTCTATGATCAAAGGCAACACAGTGCTAGATTAGATATAAAAGAAAAAGATTAATTCTGGTTAAATGATCATAGGAAGTTTATCATGCAAGTGTAGGATTAGAATGAGAATTTGTAGAGTCCTACCTGGGTGGCTGAATCTGTTGAGGGTCCAACTCTTGATTTTGCTCATGTTGTGATCCCAGGGTCTTGAGATCGAGCCCTGTGTCAGCCTCTGCACTGAGCACGGAGCCTGCTTGAGATGTGCGCATGCTCTCTCTGTCTCTCTCTCTCTCTTTAAAAAAAAAAAAAAAGAATTTGTAGAAAGGTAGATGGCAATAAACAAGTTGGAGGGGAGAAAAATCCAAGAAAACGTAGATGTGCTAAATGTACTGCATTGTGAATAAATGAATTTGGGAAAGAAGCAGATTGTGCTGAAAAATCAAAGCTACATCTATAATTGTGTGGAATTTGTCATAGTACATCCTCTTCAATATGATGGTAATTATTTGGATAATTTCCCATAAAAACTAGTTAGGTATTGAATTTTTTAAACAGAGAAGAACATGCGCTGTATATCAGACAAGGCTTCGTATAGAAAATCAAAACTAGTTGAGGTATTCTGAGCAAAAAGTAACTTAACAGAGGATTAGGTAATTTTTAAATTACTGCAAGAGTTGGAGAAGTGAGCTCCATTTTGGGCCTCCAGAGCTGGCTGTAAAATCTTTCTCAAAACCCAAGAAGCTAGAAAATAGACACTAAAACTCTGCAGAAAAGTTTTAAAACTGGTGGAAAAAAAAAACCACACTTCATATCAATATGACTGATCTGATCACCAATAGAAACAAAACATGTCAAACATATAAAATGTCTCCGTATTATTCCTGCTTTTCAAATATCATATCATTGCAAATAATTGGCAAAACCTAACATGGATCACGAAACCCAATAGTGCAGCTTCCGGGTTGGTGAACACACTGATGTACTAGGAGGATGGGGTGTACTCAGGGCATGGATGCTCTCTCCACCCCTTTACCTTATACCATGCGTCTCTTTATAATATAATAAACTCTTCATAAAAGAAGCAGAATCTAGAAGTTTCTGAGAAGAGCATTTGAGTTCCTACCAGGGCGTCTTGCAATGAAATATGCCAGCAGCTGCAATCCAATGCAATCCTCTCACACCTTCATGATGTTTCCCTTGGCCAGAAATACACTAAGTATCTCCAGAATAGAAACATTCAGCAAATTATGGCAAGACAGAGGCACATAAAATATTCACTGGATTTTCACAAGTATTGTAATGCTGTGCTAGCCAGCAGAACTACTTTTTATGTTATTGTAGGGATATTTAGAATAGCACAGACTGAAATAGAATGGAAACTGTTCTCTGGGAGCACCTGGGTGGCTCCGTCAGTTAAGCATCTGACTTTGATTCGGGTCATGACCTTGAGGTTCCTGAGTTTGAGCCCCACATCAGGCTCTCTGTTGTCAGTGCAGAGCCTGCTTTGGATCTTCTGTCTCTCTCTTTCTCTCTGTGTGTCCCTTCCCTGCTCACTCTCTCTAGTTCAAAAATAAACATTAAAAAAAAAACAAAAAAAAAAGAACCTGTCTTCTGTTGGTAAAATCACAAAGAAGTGAATAGATCAGCAACCATTATAGGTGCTCTAGTGCAGAATTGTCTCAAAACGACCTTCTCATCTAAGCACTCTTTCTACTCATGATGGTGTAACTGAAGAAATAAAACGTATTTGAATCCTTAAAAAAAAAAAAAAAAGGAAAAAAGTCTAAGAACTATAGTCATGGTTTATCACCATCCTTCTTTTTCTTTCCATATCCTACTATGTCTCACCATACTGCCAGGTGGAAGACCTGAAGTTTGATAGGGTCAACCCCCAATACCTCAGAAGGGTGGTGGTGGTGGTGGTGTTTTTAATTCAGTGTCAATATACTAGTTGGCTTGAAGCTAAGAGATTGATTTGATGAAGTTGGTGAGGGAGGAAAGAAGTCCCAAGCTGGTTACCCCCGTCCAGGTCTATACACAAATGTGGTGCTTTCATATAAGACAGAACTTCCAGCCGACCTAACAGATGACTTTGTCTTTTCAGCATTGGTATATGAATTTATTCCCTTTAATGTACATAATCAACATGTTTAAAAAATTCTTAAGCTGAACTTGTACTGTGACAATATTTCGATTCTTAAAGGAGGGATCAAAAGTTTAGTACATCTTTTGAGTTGTTTCCCACTGAAAGGAGAGGAAGAGAAATCTGGGCAAAAAAACTAACATTTGAAAGCAAACATCAGGCTTTAGATTTTGGAAAAAAAATTTGAGGTAATCACTAAACTTTCATTAGTTTTAAAATATTATTACAAAAATATTGCTTATGAGTGTTACACTTCCAAGAACAGCATCCACATTTGGTTAATCACCAATAATCCATTCATCTCGCTGACGTATAGCCATGGCCAGTCCACTGCCTACACCCCAGCCTACATTTTGCTTTTTACAGTCCTTGCATTTGGAATTGAAAATCAGGATCCTTGCCAATAAAACAACCACCTCCAATGTTTTCAATATTGCTACCATCACCCTGGCAACACAGAAGATAGGACATAAATAGTTGCTCTGCCAAACATATCTCTTGCCTTGTTTTACTTGTGGGAGTTAGAGTTGTCAAGGCAAGTTTATACCAAAGTTAAAAGTAAATTTTGACTTATCAATTGACAAGATTTTTTTAAAAATGCAACCACACGTATGTACACCATTAAGTGGAAGATGCAAACTCTATGAGGACAAAGAAAACACTCATCTTGTTCCCCAACACAGAGCACTGGTAAATGTTCTAGCAGTAGTTACTATTTGGATTAATTTGTTAAATGCAAGCATGGATTTCTCAAGTCAAAGCATGTAGTTTGACGTTATTTATACTACTGTGCCAGTAGTATTAAAATATCCTTTTTTAAGATTTTTATTTTTAAGTAATCTCTCCATCCAATGTGGGTCTTGAACTCACAACACTGAGATGAAGAGTTGTGTGCTCCACTGAATGAGCCAGCCAGGCACCCCTAAAACATCTTTTAAAAATAGTCGAATATTTTTTAGATGATAAAATTGTAAATGGGTGCAGAGATTTAATTAGCTAGTTTCATTGAACTGTCTCTTATATAATCAGACATAATATTTTAGGATGCCATCAATGCTCTTGATACTCTATTGGGTGCTTTTTATACACTTGTAGCATTGTAGCCTCCCCAGTGCCCCGTATTGTAGGTACTTTGCAGATGAAACGGAGTCTAATCCGTCAGAATCGAGCGAGGTTACTCAAGTTGTCAGAGGAGGGCAAGACCTGAACCCAGTGCATCAAAGCCTGAACTTGTTTTAACCCCCAACTGGCTCTTTTGGTCTCTCTCCTGAATATCTAGAGTTGTTTGGACTTCCATGGAGGTAACAAGCTAATCCAGAAATCATACTAGGTTGCTAGCCTGGTTTCACTTTCTTAAAATATCTGCCATCATCTCTCCCCGGTAGTAATCTTGGCCCCTTTTCCATAATTCATAGACATCCCACTTTGAAAGGCAAGGGACTGTGGGAAGCAGAGCAGTCTGGGATTTGCTGCATGTTTGTTGAGGGTCCTTTTGAAAGTAGAACTGCCTTGTGGAAATGGCTTGAGAGAAACAGTTGTGTACAGTACATTTTGTATCACCCTAGAATAAACCTAATCTGACATTCAAGAAGCCATTAAATGGGAGACTAATGGGGGGAAAAAAATAAGTACATCACTGATCTCCCAGATGAGGAAATAGTGTGGGATGGTAGAACCTGAAATTTGGAATCAGATTCCGGCTTGCATCTTGAGTCCATTGCTTACCATTTTTTTCTCACTTGGATCAATGATTTAAAGCCTGATTGCTCTTCTTGGTAAAATGGTAAATTAGAATACTTGGCCTTCGAGGCTGCTGGCAATTTAACTGCTAGCATATGGAAGTACCTTGTGGCTATGACAGTGTTACACAAGTAAGATGATATCAATACAGTTAATAGTTTTCGTCCTGAGACAAAACAGAGTATTTAATCCATCATCCTAATTTTACCTAAAAGAACACAGAGGCATAGAGGAGTGAAGTGAGACCAAGATTCCCAATAAACGTGGACTAAAAGAAATCTGAAAAAAGATACAAATCCTCATTGTTTATAATCTGTGTATTCCAATACCTTGCCTTCTTATATATACAAGATTTAAAATGGCAAACTTTGGGGCACCTGGGTGGCTTGGCTGCTTGAACATCTATATCTTGATGTGTTGATTGCAGTTCAGGTCGTGATCCCAGGGTCATGGGATCAAGCCCCATGCTGGGCTCTGCACTGAGTGTGGAGCCTGCTTGGGTTTCTCTCTCCTTCTACCCCTCTCCCCTGCTCACACATTCTCTCTCCCTCTCTCTCTCAAATAAACATACATTTTTTTTTTAAAAAAAAGGTAATACTTGCTTTCTGTACTTGTGCCTAATGTAAACTCTTCTGACAAACCAAGTATAAGTAGTGGTTATAAGTACTACCATTCTGTGCAAAGAAGTCCATATTTGCATAAGAATTGTGGTGTTTAAATAGGGTTAAGAGGATCATGAGGACCACTTACATTAAAGGACTGGTGTGGGTCAGAAAGCACTTTCACATACTGAAAAAACATTATTTGAAGAAGAAACGAAAGGGGGCACCTGACTGGCCCCGTCGGTGGAGCATGTGACTCTTGATATCAGCGTTGTGTGTTAGAGCCCCATGCTGGGTACAGGGATTACTTAAAAATAATATCTTCAAAATGAAAAGGAAAAAATGAGGCTTAACAAACCTCTGGCATAGACCAACACTTGAACATCCGAGAAAGGATGAAATGTGTATCGGTCAGCCTGGACCCCGTAACCAAATACTACAGAATGGGAGACTTAAACCATAGACCTATTTGCATTTCTAGCAGATGGGAAGTATAAGATCAAGGTACTACCATGGCTGGGGAGTTATGGTAAGAACCCTCTTCCTGACTTGGAGACAGCTGCCTTCATGACGTCTTCCATGTCTGAGTGGAGGAAGGGGCTCTCTGGTGTGTGTTCTTTTAAGGGCCCTAATTCTGTGATCAAGGCCCTACCCTCAGGACATCATCTAAATCTAATTATTTCTCAACTGCCCCATCTCTAAATACCATCAGATTGGCGTTAGAGCTTCAGCGTAAGAATCTGGAAGCAAAACAATCGTTCTCTATAACAGAGTGGAGAACAGTGATTGGCTATCAGATTGGAGGTTAATAAATTCACCTGTTGAAAAGGAGCACACATTCCTATCAAGGTGACTACCTAGCAAACACGTTTCCTTCTCTTTCTCTGAATCTCTTTGAAAAGGTCAGAGAAACTCAAAAATAAAAATTTGAATTTATCAGTGGAAGATTATAAAATACAAAATGATATAAATAAAAGCAAAGCTAAATCCAAGTGATCACTCCCACCAACAGCCAAGAATGGCAGAGTTTTTGAATATTATAAAGCAACAGGGCAGTGGATACTGAGGCAAAACTAAGCTGAGGAACTTGAAACCTTCACAGGTGAAAAGTACTATAGAAGGAGTGAGATACCCAGGAGGGATCTTAGAATAACCCCAAGTTGGAGAGTTTGGAAACTGGAAGGATGGTCAACTAAGAAATGAAGAAACAATATAATCATTTCTGTAAGAATAAGTGATTTCAGCATTAGCTGCCAGAATTAAGATTGAATGGGAGTTTATGGATAGGCCTAAAGTCAGTAAAATGCTCTGGTGACATCGGTTTGGATATAATGTGATCGGGGGTTGGTGGCTGTACGCCTCCCAACCTTCATATTGGGAACAAGAAAGAGAGTGGATTGCCTCATTTACGATATTCTCATGGGTCGTATTCTCTCGATGCTGCTCTTGATGAGAAAAAACTGGTATCAACTCACAGGGAGGTTCCAGAAATCGCTGTCCCGATCTGGAAGTCCTGTGTGTCCAGCCGCATGACTCAGAATCCGCTCCTTGCTTCTAAAGCCGGATCCTAACTTCCACCAGATGGCGCCAAACCATAGCAGGGACGGATTTCCCTCCAGCAGCCAACCCACTGGAAATAGAGGGAGGCTGGAACAGATCACAGGGTGCTTACTAACCTTGCAATAACGCAACCTTTTACTTTATTTTATGCAATTGTGTTTTTAAGGCAAACTTTTTGGGGGGCAGGCGAGTTTTACTGAGGACGAATGCTTCTTCCTCACTGCTTCTCAACATTTTACTCCCTTGTCACAAACTAGATACCTTTACATTGAATGGTCTGATGAAGTTTCCTGACTGTTCACTTGAAGCTTCCAGAGTCCGAGTCTTTTTTTTTTTTTTTTTTCCCACTGCATGTTCAGATACCTTTATTGAGACTGGATTAAGTTGAGTTTCCATTCCCTTCACTTTTCTGTTTATTGTTTTTGTTTTTGTTTTTTTCATAATAAAAGCATTGAGGACAGTTGTGATTCATTCCCAAAGGCTCATCATGGATCAGCTCAGAGCATATTCATGTAACAGTGCCAGTCTCTTTCCACATTCAACTTCATGCTGATTAGCCAGGCAATACTATGTCCCCAGTGTTCAATGTGTTTAAAGTTCTTCAAAGGATGCCAGCTTTGAATTAACATTACAAGAAGCTGGGAACATTCAACCTTTACTTTATAGCTATTAAGGATCAGCTTCTTGAGACTTTGTTCACATTAGATAGACATTTACAAAGGCACAAACCTGTTTCTTCTAGCTTCATCTTCATGGAAAGAGTAGGAAAAATTCTGGTGGCCTGCTGCTGACACACCTGTTGAAAATATGTAACATCATGTCTTTGGGCTTCATTTTCTGTGATGGTTTCTATCACCACTCTATTGACGTGATAGGGATCCAAAATGTATTCATCAAACCTCACTTTTTTTTTAATGTTATTTTTGAGTGATTGAGAGCGAGAGTGAGACCAGTCAGTGTGAACAGTGGAGGGGCAGAGAGATAGGGAGACACAGAATCTGAAGCAGGCTTCAGGCTCTGAACTGTCTGCACAGAGCCCGATGTGGGTCTCGAATCCATGAACTGCAAGACCATGACCTGAGTCAAAGTTGAACGTTTAACCCACTGAGCCACCCAGGTGCCCCACCTCATGTTTTTAATAATGTAGTGTAAAGTTGGCTTCTGAGATTCCAACAGGCATAGTGAATTGCCATATATATATTTCAACATTTGAGTCAAGTATTGATAAAAACAAACTTTTTGTAATGCTCAGATTTAAAGTGTTATTACAGAAAGATGAATCGAAAACACTGATTTTGTACATAAGAAATCTGTGGTATAGATAGAACTTGTTGACAATTATACCCAATTTGTAATAGGGAAACGGGTAGAAGTTAATGTTTCTTCATATTTCCTTATACCCTTTGTCTTAACCAATAATTTCACAGCTTATTTTATCAGATTTGAGGGAGATTTGGCAGTTATTTGGGGCCAGGAGAAAAATTCCCTTTGCTAGGTTTCCCCATTTCCTGTTTCTAGATTTAATCTTTTCCCCATCTTTTGGAGGTTATTATCAGAGAACTGGCCTTTGTGTTACAGCAAAGTATATTGGTCAAGACCAATGCCACTGAAGTCAAACCTCATTTTGAATTTAGGCCCCTTGGTTTATTCTGTTTTAGGCAAATCTCTTAATCCCTCTGCATCTTAGTTTGCTTACATTTAAAAGGGGACAGCAGTAGTAGCTCTTTGGAGCCAGTTTGAGGTTGGATCAGAGAGTGTGCTTATAATGTATTAGGAGGCACAGGGACTTCTCAACAGTGTTAGTTACTGTGAGTCTCATCACAGGGATCCCAGTCATTCCCGCAGTGCTCGTTGTAGTGTAAGCAATTCCAAATGGGCTCATACTACATTATCAAAACTGTAGAAAGTGAATACACAATTTTAAAATGCAATTGTAAACCTCAACTGTTGGGTGTCTATATCCTCACCAGTGTGTACCCAATGAAACTGAGTAATGGATGAGAGAAGATTGTAGTAATGGGAATATAGCAAAAAAAAACCAAAAAAACCACCAAAAACACTTAGTACAAATAGCTATGTCCATGAGGGAAGAATGTATTAGTGTAATCGTTGTGAATTGGGACTCTTTAAATTTAATTTACATTAATGGTTCATAGTTCATAAGACTAATCACATTAAAAACGTTTTGAAAATATATTAGAGTTTCATTATTATATCTTCACTGGAATACACTAAGAAAATATTTATATATTCAAATAGAAACGTAAAGTTACCTTAAATTCCACCATCTGGAGAGAACTAGTTGAGCGCGTGCACGTGTGTGTGTTCTATAAACTTTAAAGTTAACACTTTGATATACATCCTTTCATATTTTTTTCCATACATCCATAAAGATTTGAAGAGAGTTAAGGAGTAGGCCATATGGCTAACAAAGAGAACAGTATTCAAGGCAGAGAAAATAGTAAGTGCAAAAGCCCTAAATTGGGAACGTGCCTAGCATGTTCTAGGAACAGTGAGGTGTGTAATGTAGCTGGAGTAGATGGATGAAAAGAAAATGTAAGCCAAAAAAGGGTAGCTAATTAGATGGCTGAGGGTGATGGTAGCTTGGATCAGAGTGGTAGCAGTGGAATTAGGGAAAGTGTGATCTATTTGGAGATCGATATCCAGGTAGAATTTGAAAATACAGACAAAAAGTTATATTGGTGAATTCTAAGTGAAGTGTGATGAAAGAGAGAAGCCAATTGTGACTCCCAGGTTTGTGTGTGGATAATCAGAAGACTGGAGCTACTACTACTACTAAGTGTGGAAAGAATATAGGGGAAGGAGGTTTGTGGTTGGGGAGATATCAGGGGCTCCGTTCTGAACATGTTAAGCTTGAAAGGTACAGCGTGATTCTAAGTGGAGGCACGGAGTATGTAATTGCATATGCTAACCTAGAATTCACTGGGGAAATATAGGCTGGAGATAGAAGCTTGGGAACCATAACACACAGATGGGTTTTAAGTTAGAAAAATGGAAAAGGTCACCTAGGGAGTGCAGACAGGAAAAGAGGTCAAGGTCTGAGCTGTGGGGCGCTCCAAATTGAGGGTTTGGAGACATGATGCAGAACAAGCCAATGAGGCTGAGAGGGGAGTGGTCAGGAAGTTGGGAGAAAATTGAGAAAACACGTGATTGAAGTATTTTAAGGAGGGAGTGCCAGACGATGTTAAGGCTGTCTATCATTCAAATGGCCCAACTGAGAATGGACCAATGGATTCAGCCACGTGAAAGTCATTTACTGCCCTCCCAGTCTGTTGAAAATTGATCTTTCAATCACCTCTTCATACTGAGCAAATGAACCTCTACGTACTTGAATGTGAAAAGAGAAACAGAAGAAGATTTAGGCGATCCCATCTGTGTCTTGGCCCAGAGAGTAGCCTCTCTCCTAACTGTGGCCAACCTGTCTACTTGATCAAGAGTCTGTTCCCTCTTGTCAGCTTGCTTCCATCATTATTGTTCTCTTCATATTTTACTGTTCTCATCAGCATACAAATGTCTAGAAATGATTTGATTGGTCAGGTGGATATGTGCATCTTACAGGATGCACAGAATGATTTCTTTGTAATGAAATTATCGCTGTGTACGTTCATAAAATCTTGGTCATTCAGTTACTCTTTTAGTACCAGAATCCATCTATAAAGGGGCACCTTGGTGGCTCAGTTGGTTAAGCGTCCAACTTCGGCTCAGGTCCTGGTCTCATGGTCCTTGGGTTCAAGCCTCACATCGGGCTCTGTGCTGACAGCTCAGAGCCTGGAGCCTGCTTCGGATTCTGTGTCCCCCTCTCTCTCTCTCTCTGCCCCTACCCCTTTCACACTCTGTCTGTCTGTCTCTCCTCTCAAATATAAACATTAAAAAAATTTTAAAAAAGAATCCATCTATATAGAGATTTAACATGTTTTTAAATGTGGCAAAAGGCACTGTCCTATTTCTGAGCTACACATAAGTATGTATATACCTACAAGTATAGAACTTTGGTTTGCAGATTATCACAACTGTCTGGTGATTGACCAAGATTTTGAAAGTCTAGAGTTGGAATGGAAGCCGTACTCTAATTTTCTAGTTTGGGGAACAGCTGCCATAAAGTATTATCTCTAATTCCACTGTAACTTCCACCTGCAGTGGCCTGATCCTGTCTGTCACACAATTCCTTCAGGCAAAGTATCTCAGATATATTTTTTGAGGGGAAAAGAGTTTATTTGCAGTTGTAGGCAGTGAGCTGCTTAGTAGAGTAAAAACAGGTATTGATAGCAGTTTCTTTTCTCAGGTTTGAGTTCATGTAGGGGTATCAACATGCAAACAACTGATTACAGTGCAATATGATTGCTTCTTTAATAGAACCTTATGGGAACACATAGAAAGGACAGTAAACCCAGCTTAGAAAATAAGGGAATTTGGTCAAAAGAACACTTACATGTAGAGTGTGAGGAAGATGGTGAAGGATCCACCAAAAAGGAATTAGGGAAAACCTGAGGCCTCTCAAATCATGGAAATAAGGACCCATGGTTCGGTTTTAGGGGCAGCAAAATGAAGCAGAAGTTAGAGAAAAGGGAGAGGGAAATCATTGCAGATTCATAGAAAAAAAATGAAAACAAATTTAAAGGTAGAGATTGAACATGTTGACCTTAGAGGTCACAAAGAAGTTGATTTTTTAAAACCTTTATTATCCTGCATGGAGCACTGTGTGGGCTGCAATCTAGCAGGAAGTCCCTTAGTAGACACTTGTTAACCAGGGGAAATGAAGATGATGAGTGCGGCAAGCCAGACTAGAAGGGAAGCAAACACAACACTAATGAGAGTACTGAGAAAGAAAAGCAGACCTTGTCAGTGTTCTAAGGGTCACATTTCCAAGGTAAAAGTTTTGAAGTCTTAAGATTCCAGGGTCATTTCTGGCAGTTGGTTGTGCTGAAACTGGCTTGTCTACATGATGTCTCCACAATATCTTTAAATGTGAAAGAAATTAGTCAATAACCACAGTATTTAATTCACATAATGTCAAACAATCAAATCCTTCTCTGAATTGAGGGAATGTTTTGGCATCCACAGTCCATCCCATCTACAACCACCCAAAGGATTGATTTCAAATCAAAGGTACTTTAGGCACATTGTGAAATCGTGAACTGCATTTCATGCTCTGAGCTGCCAGGATGTAATGTGCTGAGAATCTAGTTTTGAGAGCTCTTATGGGGGACACGGCCAGCCTTGGCAGCCGCATGAAACCGGCTGCTTGCCCAGAGTGCCCAAGGCTTCACCCTTCTGTGGTCATTTATTTCTTCCTTGGCTTCTCTCTTCTTGCCTCTTGTCAAAACCTTTTTTTTTTTCCTCTCTCTCTCTCCCAGAGAGATCTCACGACAGTTTATATTTTAATTTGAGTTTAGATAAGTGAATTCTTTAGCCCAGGGTTACATTGCATTTTAGGTCTGAGCATAAACGCTTCATCCTCTCTTGAGAGAATTTCAGGAATTAACAAGTAGGAAATCTTTGTACAATGAGAGAAGATGATACTTGCCAGCATTTCTAAAGGTGCCACCCCATAGATTCTGAATTTAGCTGGATTTAGGAACCCACTAGTTAGAGGAGCCTCCAAGAAGCATGGAATTATTACTCTTTAACGATGGTGACACCTGTTAATAACCTGCCCTGAACCCTTTCCTTTTCTTGGTAACATCACCTGTTGTTTCTTTAAAGGATTGTTAACCCCTCCCTCTGTCTCTGTGTTTTCTGTAAAGCTAGCTCCAACCCTGCCTCCCCACAAAAGCATATGATTCCAGTCTAATTAATTTGAGCATCAAATTCCCCTGGACTTGGCAATTAATTAATCATTAGGCAAACAAACAAGGAGAGCCAGGAAAGCCAAGGCACATGGACATCATCCTGGGCAGAGCAAAGCAGAGACCCTGAAACTCGGGGCTTAGCCTGAGATTAGAGAGGGAAGGAAGATCTCTATTTACCTGAGTCACTGAGTGGCACATGTGATAGAAGGAATTACTTGCTATAACGAGGAACAGCATGTCCCAAGATAAAGCCTGGAAAGGAAAGTGGAGGCAAGAAAGAGGGGAAAGAGTCTTCACCATCCTGTTTGAGCTGCTGGGCTTTTCACTTATGTGCATGAATAGTTTTTTTAGCCAGCTTTAGTTGTGTCATTTACAACTAAATAAAGCGCCAAGATATCCCAATTTCTGTCCATTTAACTGGACTTCTTGATGAAGTCCCAGCTAAACCTTGAATGATGTTCCAGTTGCAATAAGGACTCCAGCTCTAAGGACACCAAATGGCTACACTGACTCCCTTACTATCCTAAAACTTCTCCCCCTTCACCCCCAAAGCCTGAGTGATGACTGATTGATTGATCGAATTTTTAGAGAGAATGAGTTGGGGAGACGGACAGAGTGAGAAAGAGCATCTTAACCAGGCTCCACACTCAGTGCTGTGCCTGACACAGGACTCCATCCCGTGACCCTGGGATCATGACCTGAGCTGAAATTAAGAGTGGGACACTCATCTGATTGAGCCACACAGGCACCCCCGTGTCTGATTTGTTTTTAACGTTTATTTAACAGACATGTATACAGTTATTGTTGTCCTCACTGCTTTATAAATATTAACTCTTAATTTGTTTAACAATCTCATGAGACAGTTTTCTATTTTCATCCTAGTAGTGAAGACGAGGACGTTTGGCCAAGTTCACAAAGCTGGGGGTCAGAACCATGTTGGGAGCAAGGATTCGACCACTGGCAGGGCCTGATCCCTTTTTTTTTTAGTTAAAAAAATTATTTAATGTTTGTTTATTTTTGAGAGACAGAACATGAGTGGGGGAGGGACAGAGAGCAAGGGGGACAGAGGGGGAGGGGCAGAGAAAGAGGTGGATAGAATATCTGAAGCAGGCTCTGTGCTGACAGCAGAGAACTTGGATGTGAGGCTCAAAGTCACCAACCATGAGATCATGATCTCAGGGAAAGGCAGAGGCTTAACAGCCTGAGCCACACAGGTGCCCCAGGGCCTGATCCCTTTTAAAGCACTTCAATCAATGTTCATCAACCCTACCTCCCCTTGAGCCTCTAGTGAGTTTAAAAAAAAAAAAATCTCATTTCCCTGATCTCAGCACAGAGATTCTGCTTTAATTGGTCTGGATTTGGGACCTGGACATCAACATTTTTGAAAACTCTATAGGTGGTTCTAATATGCACTTGTTATCAAACTGCCTATTTACATAAAAGATGAACAATTACCTTGTCCCAGGCTCTGAGTATCCAAGAAAGAGCTCACTCCAAAGCCTCACTGGCTTCTATATTACGCTCACTAGGAAACGATACTCTTAAAGATTTATTAAGGCAGTCCATTGTGAAGTTATAGACGATATTTGCTGAGATTAGAGGTGGGACTGTGGTTCATGAAACTATGAATATACCTCATGTGTAGTATGGATGCCAGATAAAGCCTAGGTATTTACTTTTAAATAATTACAAGTAACTCAGCTTCTTCTTATTCATGCGAAACTAAGAGTAAAATGGGAATTTTTCCCATGCATGATTTGTACCTGCCCATATAAATTTGATAACAGTAAAATACTACTCATTTACATATCTTCTATTTCCAAGGAGTGTAGACCATCTCAAACTTGGTCCTCTCCTTTATGTTTCTACTATAAGATGAGGAAAGAAATCACATGTAATTTTATTTTCTATTTCCTACTCCATTACCATCCTCAGTCTCTGAATTTTTGTCTAGTTTTAAAGGGTCACAGATCCGTTAAGCTTTCAGAGACGCATATGGGTAAAAGCTAGGAGTAAAGTGAAGACATCTTAAAAATAATGGAGAAAACATTTTGCTTTTAAACATCTCCAGTTGCATTGTTTCTCGTGAATTCATGCCCTACATAGTTTCTACTATTTATGTAGCATATCTAATATTTTCTAGTTCTCCCTCCATTCCCCCCTTCTGATTCCTTTAAATGTTCTCATTCCAGTTCAATGTAAGGTAGATAATAAGTACTTAGGCCTGCTTGATTTCTAATTTCTCTTTCTTGGGGGGGGGGGGGCGGAATGAGAAGCTGTTTTCATAAAATATAAAAATATCATTTAAGCCTTTTTAAATAATAGGTATTTACATAAGATCAGCAACTATATTCATCTGTCATATAAATATAATCCTAGTGTCTAAATGTTTTAGTTTCTTTCTGTGTGTTTTTGAATTATTTTTTCCCCTAAATAGAACCAACAAATTCTTGCAGATTTTTGCTGAGTTCACCACACTTTAATGATGTTCTACAATCCTCATCCATTCCTCACGCTTTCCATAAATCAGTTTGCCTTTTAAATAAATACATTTCAACACTTAGAAAACATTGAATTATTTTTTTAATGTTTATTGATTTCTGAGGGAGGGAGAGAAAGAGCACACATACACAAGCTGGGCAGGGGCAGAGAGAGGGAGACACAGAATCTGAAGTCAGCTCCAGGCTTGAGCTGTGAGTGAAGAGTCTAACTTGGGGCTTGAACTTGAAACCATGAGATCATGACCTGAGCTGAAGTCACACACTTAACCGACTGAGCGATCCAGGTGCCCAGAAAACATTGAATTACTTATTAAATTGGTGAATATAGAAAAAATCTTTCCATGTTCTCCTTGTTGAAAGTTAGCAAATATATACAAGCTTTATTAGTTATTCCCTAATTAGAGAAAACTAATCAAGGAGGGTTAAGGTAACATTTACTCCTTTAAGTTAGCTATCTATATATAAATATGGAATTACTAGCTGAGACTTATAACCCATCAGGGGGAATGAACTGGGCTGTGTTCAGATGGTCTAAAGCCATCCAAGGCTTTGTGGATATGTTTGACTTGTGGGAGACAGCAAGGATATATTAAGATTTACTTTTTATTACAAGGAAACAAAAAACTATATTCTTACCTACTGAAGGATATTGCAGTATATAACAAGTAGCATTTGGCAACCTCTTTGACACAGCACCAGATTCTGAATGAATTGCTTGATTGATTGTCTGGGCTTTTGTTGTTATGTGTGATGAGAGAGAATTTGGGAACTAGTACTGTTCAATGATTTTCTGATTTACACCACCAGGGGAGCACATTCAACAATTAGATTGCCCACCACCAAGTTCTTTCTCTAGTCAATAATGACTCATTTCGTGTGCTTCCTCTAAAGAGGTAAAAGTACTCATTTTTTTTTTTTTTAACCACAGACCTTCCTAGTATTTCTATTGACCATCTCAGTAGCCCATTCATTTCTTTCTGCGAGTCCCTTTCTTGAGTTTACAGGACCAATTGGGTCTTGAATTTGTATCGTATATGTGGTAATAAATATAAAGGATGTTCATAATTACGAAACTATAACAAGGTGAGAAATGCATCTTCCCAAACATCCTTTACTGAGTGGAGTAGCCAGTCCCAGATTAAACTGTGAAACAGATGAAATATACCACTATATCCTTAAAAGAAGCTAACTTCTTTGCCAGCTCCTCTGTGGTTCAATAAACGTGTATTGAGTTTTTACTGTGCAGGGCACTGTACCAAGTGGTTTGCATACGAAGATGGATGAGTCATTGTCATTACAGCCTGTTCCTTTGTAAACCCAGAAAGTTTTTCTGTAAGTAGAGTCTCTAAATAGGGCGACCATACACCCTGGTCTGCTCCAAACTGTCCCTTTTTACTTCTGTTGTAACAGTATTTATAACTCTGGACTTTACTCTCCAGGAATCCGGTTTGATCTGTGTGTATATGTATGCATTTCCTTTTATCTTTAATGATGTCAGTCACCATCACAAAGAAAATGACGTTGATGTTAAAAAAGACTTAATATAGGATTCCTTCTTCATAGGTACTGACTTGAATCCACCATTGGCTTAATGAGTTTTTAAAAATTTATTTTTCATTTTGAAATTGTTCATACATACATTTTTAAAAAATAGTCTAAAATATTCTTGTTGATCCTTTAACTAGATCCCTCAAACGTTAACGTTATATAGAAACACTGCAAAATGACAGAAACCAAAAAATTGATATAATACAGTTTTCTAATCATAGACCTTATTCAGATTTTATCAACTGCCCTACTGATGTTGTTTTTCTAGTCTAGGATCCAATAAAAAAAAGTCACACAATGCGTGTAGTTACAATTTCTCCATGCTCTCCCCTAATTCTGGAATAGCTTTTCAGTCTTCGCTGTCTTTTGATAAAGGCCCTTCAAGGCCCTTCCCACTTTTGAAGATTATTGGCGAATTATGCCATAGACTATCCGTCAATTTCAGTTTATCTGATCTTTTTCTCATGATTACATTGGGTCATGTATTTGTGTGTGTGTGTGTGTGTGTGTGTTTTAAAGTAGATTTCATGCCCATTGCAGAGCCAAATGCAGGGCTTGAACTCAACCCTGAGATAAAGATCTGAGCTGAAACTAAGAGTTGGGCGCTTAACTGAGCCACCCAGGTGCCCCTCGGTCATGTATTTTTAGCAATAATATCATAGAAGTGATGTAAAATGCTCATTACTTTATATTAGGACATAGTCACAGAATTCCTTAAATGATACTACAAAGACAAATGTTCTTTTTCCTATTTTGCAGTGATAGTCCTACCCACATGTTAGATATTTTAAACTTGATGTAATAAAAGTCCTTTATAATATCATACTCCTTTCAATTTTGTAAATCAAAGATTTCTACTGTGTCCTATGAGGAGGTTGACTATGAAGACAGTTGATTCATTGACAAATTAAATTTACTTGCATAAACCAGAGTGGTCAGCCCTGATGCTGAAAAATTCTTTACATGATCTAGTTTATCTAAAAATTCAGCCTGAACAAGCAGTTGAAAAGGGCACTTTCTACATCTAGCCCTCAATACCTATGTGACACTGATGAGTCAATGAAACGTTTTTTTTTTGAGTATTAGTCGACAATGTATTGAACATTTAATCTGTCTTCAGGGGAAATGACAGCGTTGTTCCCCCCCCCGCCCCCCGACTAGAATTCAGTAATATACCTAAGCAGTAAATACTGTCCTCCTCAAAAAAACTATTCTTCCCTTAAAGATTTACTCTTAAAAGTCCTGCTTTTTAAGGTATCCAATTCGATATCTATATATCTATATATAGACATATAATGCCTGATTGATTAGATTTGATATATCTTAGAAAAGACAAGGAAAGAAACCTATTATCTGCAACTTCCTATTTGTTGACCCAGCAAGGATTAACTTAGTATATTAACTACACATTACATTACTCTAAATGCTCTATCACAAAATTATATATTCAATCGTTGGGTTGAGATTTTTTCTTCTTCTAAAGAAGCTGTAACTGTATGATCACAAAATGTGAGAACTGGTAAATGCTGTTGAGGTAACTTCAGGTTTTAAGGTTTTAAAGAGGAAAATGAATAAACATTTTTCATCCAAAGAGTCACAGAAAATGATTACGATGAACAAACAGTATTTGTGAAGCTGTGTTTTTTATTTAAGCATGACTCTGAAAGAAAATATACTTTTACTAAAAAAAGCAAAATGAAAAATTCTTCATATATTTTTATATTGGCGTCACTTCCTTATTACTCAATCTCCATTTATTATAAATTAAAGAAAAGGGCATGTTGTGCATGTGTGTGAGGTTGAAGAGAAGACAGATTTTTCTGTGTGATTATGTAGCCTATATGGTACTATGGATCTCATACCCCATGCATGCTTAGGATGATGGGCGGGGGGAAAAATTGCTCACAAACTGCCCTGAGACATTGTTAAACCTCTTGTAAAAAAAAAAACAAGAAAAATTTTTAAATAAATTTTGAAGCAGTTTTCTAGATGTTACCCAAATGCAAATACACAATACTCTTTTTCATTCAACTGCATTTGTACCAAAAGGAACATTAAAATTGGGGCCATATGTTCACTGCATGGGATAATCAGATAAGATTAAAGTAGTAGGAGGTTCTGGTTTATCAGAATTTAATTATATGTTCTTACGAGCAGAGAGATTAAGAATTTCCTTCCCACATTTTATAATAATTTTTAACGGAAAATCAAGTTACTGTGTATTAAATATTCATTTTTTTTTAATTTAAGCATTATCCTATAGACACAGTAAAAGGAAAGTAGTTATAATTGACATGGCTACCAGTTGCTAGTAGTAACCATTATTACATTACATATATTTTCTCTTGTATCATGTTAAACAGTGTGTTGTTGGTTTCTGCCCTCCACCCAGTTTAAAATGAGCACACTAAAATAATAGCGAAAACTTGATAGGTGACGTAAATTCGCTGTAATTTACTGTCTCATCTGCTGAAATACAGTTAATACCGCCGTATAAGTTCATGAAGAGATGAAATGAAATGTATATGGAAACATCTCTCACTTAGCATTATATATAAGTTTCTCTTCCTTTTTTAGCTCCAGTGTAACCAGTAATAGTTTATCTTCATTGTCTGCTAATAATTTCACTGGATCCCAACTCGCATTCACTATGACAGTCTGGAATATCTTTGACCTCTGTCATGCGAGCTATTTTTTTTTCTTGTTTATTAGAGAGCTGCACAAACTATTATTCGCAAATCATTATTTCTGATGCCGTTCTCCGAGGTGTGAACATCTGCTAGCTGCTAACAGAGGGTGCAGCTGTTGTTCAGAGACCGGCCGTGTTGTGTTGCCAAGCAACTGCTGCAAACCAAATCCCGGGGCAGGTTGCTTGCCCAGGCGCACCTGCCTGTCGACCCAGCTATTTATTTAATTAAAAATCTGTTCCTGCACAACAGCTTGGCCGGAAAGGCAACAGCAGCAATCGATTACAACTATATTAAATGACCTACCCTTATTGTTTCATTGACTTATTCGGTGCAAACCAAAGGTGCCTCTGACCACCCCCACTTACTCTTAATGACTTTGCAAAAAGTGCTTAAGAGAAAAGTATGGATGGATTCTATTTGCATGACAGAGAAGCGGAAGCCAATTTGTCAGGCACATCACTTCACGTAGTGAAACGTGCCAAAAATAAAATGCTTCATCAACAAGAAAGCTGCTAACAAGACCATACTGCATTTTTATGTGCAACAGGACAAAAAGGATTTAAAGTAAGTATTTACTATTAGTTGGGAATTGGGAAAATCAGTGTTTTCCTAGACCAAACTGCTTTCCTTTCTCCTTTCAGTTAAAAAAAAAATTACCACTTGAGATGCATTAGAGTTCGCTCTTACACTGGTTGCCCACTCCCATTCTCCTCATTTTCAAAACCGACAGGGGCACTTTTATGTCAACCAGATGATATTAGAAATAAAACTGTCAGGAATTAAGACCAGCTGCTGAAATGTCTTTTAAAAACCAGGGGGAGTCTTAGCAATATTTCTACACATGTCAACTGTGCTTTCTCCTTAGAAGCTCATTGCAGCTCCTTTCCCTCCTAAACACAACTAGACCTAGTAAGGACTTCAAGAGAAGAAAAAATTAAAGCTCTTGGTTGTGATTGCATGACAAATTTATTTTTAATATTGAGGAGGTGAAGACTTTAAAGTGGACTCCAATAACTGCGGTATTTCTAATTTTTGTAGCCTCTATTAAAGTCAAGAAAGATCTTTATTATGAATTCAGTGTTGGTTATATCACCCAGAGCAGCATGAATTAATATTAAAAAGTCTAGAATTCTCTTTGAGTGATGTATCAATTGCCTGTACAAAGGAACCTTACCTCTACAAAGGAAAGTACTGAATAACATACAAATAATAATAATTCAGTGTTAATCAGAGCTGACATTGAAAGAATATAAGAAAGTATTTTTTTTAATATTGTTGATTAAACTGAGAATTTTTTAAAGTTAAAATTGGGATAAAGGGATAAAATATTCTGCCATCATATTAGTGTTCATCCTGGTCCAGTGCATTTTTTAACTTTATTTAGTTACACAACTCACGGGCTTCTATTATCACTATCTACAGCTTGCCCATGCTACATTTATGCCGTTGTTGACACAAATTATGTTTAGTGATTGCATAGACAATGCTAAATCTTACTAAGTATCTTATATCCATAAAGCACTGAAATTTCACAATACCTACTTTGAATGCAAATGTCAGAGGATTAGGTCTATAAATTTACCTGGTTTAATCTTCATTTTATTGCTACAGAGTTGCATTAATCACATGCCTACTTCTGTGGGTGATAACATCAACCAATTATACACAATTTTCCACACTTTGCCTACTTATAGTAATTTGTGCTTTGGTTCTCTTCTTTTCCTTCCAATGAAGTAACACATACACTGAAACTTCTATTAGATGTAATTTGAAGGACCAAAGTCATCTTAAATCTGTTAAAATTTCTTTTAGTACAGGTTGGTGACTCTTAACAGTGTAAAGAAACAGTATTTAGATTTTTTTTTTAAACCTGAACAGACCATTATAGGACAATAACGGAGTTTAAGGCAGTACATATATGTAAAATTGTTGTTTCTTAAAACACTGATAAAGTTCAGTGTCTTTTCTTGCTTCTGTATGCTCTTTCAGAACCTACTCATTCTTCAAAGCCTGACTAGGTATCCTCTCCTTTGTCAAGTCATGTCTTTTCTAGTGTATTGTGATTTTCTCCCTCTATCCAATATTTAACATTTATGTCTATATGTCTTGAGTCCTTGAGCTATTGATTGAAAATTATAGTGTATATTCAACCAGTTACAAGCCAGGGATTGTGCTGAAAATAAAAAGGTAAATTTCTTTGTAACATCAGAGATGTCAAACCTATAACAGCACTTGTTTACTAATTCAGGGAACAGAGAGCTGAGATCACAAGAAAAACGGTATGGAAATAATATTTTGGTGTCTGGAAGTTGTCCTGTGCTAATGACAGTATTTCCAAAATCTGTATCTCTACGAAAGAAATGCTTCTGGATGATACAAAAACGCATCAAACTCAAAATCCCCAAACCTGAACACTAAATCTCTCTCTAAACTCACTCCTCTGTGCTCAGTGAAAATATTACCTATCCTAGATGCTGATTGCAGAAAATCTGGAAGTCTTTCTTACCACTTTGTTCCCCTACAGAAAATATTTATGGAAAAAGAAAATATATAGCCCCTCATTAACATCTGCTGTCCGTCTTTATCACTACCAAATCATTATAATCTCCTCCCCGTGTCCATTCTTAACTCTGACTATGGACTGTGTGTTGTTGAATAGACAGATCTTTCACGTCTGGTCAAGTTACTTTGTCTGTTTAGACTTCCACTGGTTCCTTACTGACTGCATAGTAAGTCTAAAATCCTTACCCCAGCAAACGTGTCTTCCAAGAAATGGTCTTCATTTTGTTTTTTTATTCTTGTCTAAATTTTTTTTTATGTTAGAGCACAAGCAGGGAAGAAGGGCAGAGGGAGAGAATCCCAAAGAGGGTCAGTGCTGTTAGTGCTGAGTGCCGCATGGGGCTTGATCCCCACAACCCTGGGATCATGACCCGACCCAAAAGCAAGAGTCTGCTGCTCAACCAACTAAGCCACCCAGGCACCCCAAAAACTGGTCTTCATTTTAAATGTGTAACTTAGGAATACTTCTTTTGTGAAGTTTGACTTCATTCCCCTCAATATAATTTAGCATTCCCTCCTTTGTGTGTCCTTCAGGCCCCATTTTTACTCCAGTCCTGGCACTTGCCAAACTGGATTAGTCTTAAGGGCGCATTTTAAATACTTGTTAACTGAATATAATATCGTTACCAAACCAAGATGGTGGCAGCTTCATCGTCTTCAGGTTTTTCTTTTCAGGCATCTCACGTCAAACTGCATCCTCACAACTAAGGTAGTTCCAGAGACATGAAGCCTTATAATAAATAATGGGAAAAGTATGTTGTGATATGGAGGGTAGAAGTGGTAAACAGTGTTTATTGATAAGAATGTTTTGATTACTCTTAGGGTCTAAGACAGTACTTCCAAAACCCACAAAATTAAAAGATACTTCAAAAATAAAGGTTCCAGGGGCGCCTGGGTGGCTCAGTCGGTTAAGCGTCCAACTTCAGCTCAGGTCATGATCTTGCAGTTTGTGGGTTTGAGCCCCGCATCGGGCTCTGTGCTGACACATTCTGTGTCTCCCTCTCTCTCTGCTCGTCCCTCATTCCTGCTCTGTCTCTGTCTCAAAAATAAATAAAAGATAAATAAATAAAATAAAGGTTCCATAGCTCCAATGCTTACCTGTTGGTTTAGAATTAAGGAAGTTTCCCTGGTGATTGTAACAATCAGCCAGATTTGGACATCTTTGAAGGAAAAGACTAATGGAATAAGGATTAATAGTTTGTAAGCATATAGAGATTTACATTCTTTTTTTCTTGTTTAAGACAGAGAAAAATTGTAAATAGGAAACAGGGGCAGAGTGAGAGAGACAGAATCTTAAACAGGCTCCATGCAAAGCATGTGGGGCTTGATCTCATCACTGTGAGATCATGATCTGAGCCAAAATCAAGAGTGAGATGCTCAACCAACTGAGCCACCCAAGTGCCCCTGAGATTTGCTTTCTTAGCTCCTACATTATGAAGCCTGGTATACATACACATGAATACAAAAGGCAGCCAGTGTAAGACTTGAGCTAAATATGGAAATTCCTTTTAATAGAATTTATAAAACCTATGTTAACAAGAGAGTAATGTTTCCAGTGGGAATTTTTTTTTTACTGAAGAATAATTGACATACAATATTAGTTTCAGGTGAAAAACAGGGATTCAACATTTATATACATTACATCATCTAATAATATATTACTGATCACCACATAAGCCTAGTTACCCTTTATCACCATAGAAAGTTGTCAGAATATTATTGACTGTATTTTCTATGCTGTACATTATATCCTATGTCTTATTTATTTTAATATTGAAATTTTGTGCCTTGTACTCTTCTTCATCCACTTTGACCATCCCACCACCACCCCTACCCTCTGGCACCCATCAATTTGTTATCGCTATGAGTCTATTTGTTTCCTTCATTTGTTTTTTAGATTCTACATGTAAATGAAATTTTATGATATTTGTCTATCTCTGGCTGACTTCCCTTAGTATAATACTCTCTAGATCCATCTATTTGTTGGAAATGGCAAGATTTCATTTTGTGTGTGTGTGACTAATATTCCTCTGTGTGTGTGTGTATGTGTGTGTGTATGAAATCTTTTTTATCCATTTGTCTATCAGCGGGCATTTAGGTTGCTTCTGTATCTTGGCTATTATAAATAATTCTGTGATTAGCAGAGACGCATATGTCTTCTCAAATTCGTGGTTTGGTTTTCCTTGGTAAATACCTATAATTCTATAAATAGAATTGCTGGATCATATTAACATGTTTTTAATTTTTTTAAAATTTTTTTTCAACGTTTATTTATTTTTGGGACAGAGAGAGACAGAGCATGAACGGGTGAGGGGCAGAGAGAGAGGGAGACACAGAATCGGAAACAGGCTCCAGGCTCTGAGCCATCAGCCCAGAGCCCGACGCGGGGCTCGAACTCACGGACCCTGAGATCGTGACCTGGCTGAAGTCGGACGCTTAACCGACTGTGCCACCCAGGCGCCCCATGTTTTTAATTTTTTGAGGAACCTCCATACTATTTACCACAGTGTCTGCACTAATTTACAATCCTACTAGCAGTTCACAAGTGTTCCCTTTTCTCCATGTCCTCCCCAATGCTTCTTACTCTTCTTCTCTTTTGTAATATTTATTTATTTATTTTTGAGCATGGGGAGGGGTGGAGAGAGAGGAGAGAGAGAGAATCCCTAGTAGTCTCCACACTGTCAGCACGAAGCCTGATGCAGGGCTCAATCTCACAAACTGCGATATCATGACCTGAGCTGAAACCAAGAGCTGGCCACTTAACTGACTGAGCCACCGAAGCACCCCTTTGTCTTTTTGGTGATAGCTATTGTGACAGATGTGAGGTGATATCTTATTGTGGTTTTGATTTGCATTTCCCTGATGTTGAGTGATGTTGAGTTTGTTTTCATGTGCTTGTTGGCCAACTACATATCATCTTTGGAAGCAAGTCTCTTTGGGTCCTCTGCCCATTTTTAATCAGATTTTTTTTATATTGAGTTCTGTGAATTATTTATGAATTTTGGATGCTAGCCCCATATCAGATATATTATTTGCAAATGTCTTCTCATGTTCAGTACATTGCCTTTTTGTTTAGTTGATAATTTCTATTGCTATGAAAAAAAAAACATTTTATTTTGACATAATCCCAGTAGGTTTTTTTGCTTTTTTGTCCTTCCCTGAGAAGATACATCCAAAAGAATCACGAAGACTGATGTCCTAGAGCTTATCGCCAAGGGTTTCTCCTATGAATTTTATGGTTTCAGGTCTTATATTTAAGTCTTTAATCCATGGTGAGTTCATTTTTGTATATGGTGTTAGTGGTCTACTTTCATTTATTTTCATGTAGCTGCCCAGTTTTCCAGCACTATTAATTGAAGAGACTGTCTTTTCCCCTTCAGATATTCTCCTCTCCTTTGTCAGAGATTAAATGACTATATAAACATGAGTTTATTTCTATTGTGGGCTCTTATTTTGCTCTTTTGATCTTTGTGTCTGCTTTTGTACCAGTACTGCACTGTTTTGGTTATTATCGTTTTGTAGTATAGTTTGAAATCTGGGATTGTGATATCTCTAGCTTTGTTTTTCCTCAAGATTGCTTTGGCTATTCAGGGACTTTTGTGATTCCATATAAATTTTAGGAATATTTGTTCTAGTCCTGTGAAAAATGCCGTTGGTATTAAGATACTGATTACACTGAATTGGTAGCTTGTTTTAGGTAGTATGGACAGTTTAACAGTATTCTTCTAATCTATGAGCATAGTATATCTTTCCATTTATTTGTGTCATCTTCAATTTCTTTTATCAGTGTCTTACAGTTTTCAGAGTACAGGTCTTTTACCTACCTGGTTAAATTTATTCCCAGGTATTTTATTACTTTTCTTCGTTAATTTTTTAAAATATTTATTTATTTTTGAGAGAGAGAGAGACACACACAAAGTGTGAGCAGGGGAGAGGCAGAGACAGATGGAGACACAAAATCTGAAGCAGGCTGTAGGTTCTGAGCTGCCAGCACAGAGCCTGACGCAGGGCTCAAACTCACAAACTGCAAGATCATGACCTGAGTCGAAGTCAGAAGCCTAATCGACTGAGTCACCCAGGTGCCTTGGTATTTTTTTCTTTTGATGCAATTGTAAATGAGTGTGTTTTCTTAATTTCTTTTTCTGATAGTTCGTTATTAGTGTATTAAAACACAAGAGGTTGATTTTATGTTGTGCAACTTTACTGAATTCATTTATTCTAATAGTTTTTGGCAGATACTGTTAACTTCAAAATAAAAAATAGCCATGAGAGGCAAGCAAATGTTTATTTGGGATCAATGAATTGCACTTTGGGGAGTATAGATTCAAGTAAAAACCCAAATAATGTCCTAGTTCTATAATGGAAGTAAGGGATTTTTTAAGTGGAAAAGAAAGAAGGGTAATTACAGGAGTTGAAGAAAAGGAAGGAAAAAAAAAAGGTTTTCTGTGGGTGTTAACTAGCTAAACTATTCTGAGTTACACATTGACTGACTACTGATGCTCTTTTCAGAAAATCCACAACCATCAGCCTTCTAATCAGGACATCTGTTCTCCTGCCAACCTCTCAAGCATTTACTTAAAACAATTGCCATGTTGCCCAGTTGAAAGGTTTGGGCACTATTCAAAGATGGGCGCTATTCAAAGGCACTTTCTCTGCAGTGCCTACTCTGGCTCTATTTGAAAAAGGCTTCAGTGGTGTCCCTTTTACATTCACCCCTTTTGATCGCAATCTCTAAAAATATCACTGATCAGCCATTAGAAGGCACCATTGATCAGTCGTTGGAAAGCATTGCTGTTAGGCTATTACAAAGTCATGCTGGTCAGCAATCAAACATTATCGATTCATGGTTGCTAAGAAGGCCCATTCCTGGTGTGTCATGTCCCAAGGAGGAAGGAAAGTGATTTCTTTTGGAGCCATTGGCCACATATGAGCAACTACAGTGCAGAGCAGAGGAAGGCTTCATGTCAAGTTCCATTAAGGCTAAGTGTCTTCTGCAATTTCTGGAGCTTCTTTATGTGATGTCTCATAAGGCTTAGAGATCATTTCAAAATGCTGAGTGACCATTATTTGGGTGATTTCTTTATAACACTGAGCTATACAAGGGAGACCAAATTTTACAGTGAAAAAATTTGAATAATAAACAAAATGCTGAGTACAAATTGGAAGATTAACTTGAACCAGGAAGCAATCCCTGAGGGGAGCCAACAAAAAAAGATCAAAGAACCATGGAGTGTCAGTGGGAACTGTATTTAAACTGTTCAACTAGGAGGTAATCAAAAACAATTCTATTAGCTAATACTACTCCTGCAAGGAAATCCAGAAATCTTTCTTGGGAAGCTATTGCTTGAGCAACAGCGTTAGCATAATCCCCCAGGCTTTTAGATAGATTTCTGAATCTATCTGTATTTATTTATGGCACTGCCTACCCACGCAAAAAGTAATTAATCTTCCAAACCTGGCACCTTCACTGGGATAGACATCACTAGACATTGAGCAGTCTTTGCAACCACTGTCACGCTTTAGTCTGTCAAGTAATTCAAAAGTGATGCCTAATGCTGATTATCTGGTTGATTATACAGTGAAATAGTCATAACTAATAATACAATCGTACAGTAACTTTCATTTTCATAGAGATTCAAGCATTGTGTTTGTTTGTTCCCCATAGTTCTTTTTGCCAAATACAAGTGAAAATATACCCTAATGAGGCACAAATTATGTTGTCGTTAGCATGAAAAAGAAGAGTATGAAAAATTGAGAAGGTTCTCTGTAGATAGAGTATGATGAACCTGGCAGAAATCAGGTAGCCTTTACATTTTCCTGATTACAAGTATCATCCTTCAAGTCCTTGGTTCAAGTGGTCTGGCAAGGTGTCCTAAGAAGAGTCCAACTAAGCCTCACTCTATATGAAGTTCAACAGTACAATTAACACAGGAAGTTAGAGTGGGAATGGCACAAAGATTGGTAATTAAATGTACTAGAGGATCTCCAGATTCATGTACAGAGTAGGGCCTCGGATGACCAATCCAACAGTTGACATTTACTCCATATGCAAGGGTATGCAATATGCAGACAATGGAATCATCGTTCTAGGCAAAGATAGTAAGGTGAAAGGAGAACAGTGATTTTTTAACTATTTTTTAAAATGTTTGTTCATTTTTGAGAGAGAGAGAGCATGGGCAGGAGAGGGGCAGAGAGAGAGGGAAACACAGAATCTGAAGCAAGTTCCAGGCTCTGAGCTGTCAGCACAGAGTCCAACATGGGGCTTGAACCCAAACCCACGAACTGTGAGATCATGACCTGAGCCCAAGTCGAATGCTTAACCAACTGAGCCACCCAGGTACCCCAGGAACAATAATTATTATAGCAAATGTTTGACTTCATTTTATTGTTCAAGAGAGGATCGATATTCTGGGGCAAGCCAGAGAAGTGTGGAGTTACCAATTTAAGAAGTTCAATATTATAAAGTAGATCTAATGTGAGAAAAACTAATGGCAGAACCAGAACAACACACATGACTATTCAGGCCTGGTGCAAAGTCTGGTGGGCTAGCTGTCCATATCAGATGTTGTCTGTTGCATTTTCTTAGTTAATTTGATTTGGAGATGTGCATTGTTTGTATAGGGCCACATGTCATGTGGAGTCTTCTTTAGCTGTGAGATACGTACTCAAGGCACAACTCCTTGATGTTTGGCTGCCATCTGGATAGTCAGGAAGACCTGGTATATTCTCTCCAAGGAGATTTAAGGGTAGTCTTTGTTCTTACTGATTGCAAATCAGAAGGGTGGAAGAAAATTGGAAACATTATTTTGTAGAGTCATAGCCTGACATTTGAGGAAACTAGAAAAATTTAAGATCCAGTCCACTTTACAGGAGCATAACAAACATCAAAGGCAGTCTAAAGGACTACAATCTAATAGGAAAAATATAAACATAATTTTTCTATAATTACTCGCCATTTTAAATCATAAAAATAATTTAAGCTTGGCCTATTTATAAAAATGCAGCAAGACTAGTGACAGACTATATAATCTTTTTTTTTTTTTTAAGATTACTTTATTGACTTCTGGGGAAGACGGCAGGGGAGGAGAATCCTAAGCTCACCTCATTCCATGGATACAACTAGATAACACTACATTAGTGTAAATAACCTAGAAAATAACCCAGAGCCTGGCAGAACAGATACTCCACTGCCAAATGCAGAGGAGAGGCCACATTGAAAAGGGTAGGAAGAATGGAGACATGGTTGGAGCCCATGGGACTGTCTGCAGGAGAGGTACTCTGCAGGCTCAGAGAAGGGAAAAAAAACAAACCCTCATACCAGGCACTCCAGGGTCAGGGAATCTGCATGGAGAAGGCTTTGAAAACCAGAGGGGCTAAATTTCACAAGTTTTTAAAGTTATTAGCACTTAACACCTAGGGAGATAGGAAACTGAGTCCCTATCCTTAAAGAGAAAGCATAATAAATGGCCACACAGAGATACAACATAAAAGCAGCATTTTGAAAATGGACTAGGTATAGGGGAGGGAGGTTTGTCTACTAATCTCAGAGCATGTGCTTGAGGGGCAGGGATCATTGGACTTCTCCAAGAACAAAGGAGTCGGCAGGTGCCATCCCCCAACCTGGACACACACATACGTGTGGGAACGAGTGCAGCACGTACTCACTACCTAACTTGCAAACAAGCAACTACCTCCGCCCAGCACCCTTCTCAAGATAGATCTCCTCAGACCCAGTGTACTTCAGTCCCCAGCAGCAGCAGGACCCTTCCCCACAGTGGATGGACACAGACCCTGCTGGCACTATGTGCCCTGCCTCGTGTTCTGTGGATTTTCCCTTTCCAATATATGCTTGGCCAGAGCCTGTAAAAAGTGATATCATGGGGCGCCTGGGTGGCGCAGTCGGTTAAGCGTCGGACTTCAGCCAGGTCACGATCTCGCGGTCCGAGAGTTCGAGCCCCGCGTCAGGCTCTGGGCTGATGGCTCAGAGCCTGGAGCCTGTTTCCGACTCTGTGTCTCCCTCTCTCTCTGCCCCTCCCCCGTTCACGCTCTGTCTCTCTCTGTCCCAAAAATAAATAAACGTTGAAAAAGTGATATCACAAGCATGGTGGTGTGCAAAACAACCCCAACAGAGGCCAATACCCCTCCAAAGCAACTCCTGCCCCAAGCAAAGGGAAAGATGACCACACACACCAGTCACGCTGTGGCCCCTGAAAGTGGGCGAGGGGGAGAGAGCTGGTCTGACTGCAGGCCCTACCAACCAACAAAAGCTTCTCAAGGGACAACACAGGGAAAGCACTCTGCAGTTCAGTGCTACTGCATCTCTGGGAAATGCCTGTTCTGACTCAACTCAAGCCCAAGGTGGCCCCAGAATGGCCACCAACAACACAGGGCCCAACCCTGCCCACGATAGGCACAGAGAGCCATTATAGAACACTGGTATGAAGGAAAAAGTATCTCAGCCACAAAAGCAGCGTGTACACAACAGACAGAGGAGATGCCCCTGAAGTGCCACATTCTGGTGAGCAGGGGACATTGAACTGGAGGGCCTTAAGGACCTCTTCTTCATAAGGCCACTACTTTCAAGAGCAGGAAATGCAGCTGACTTTCCTAACACATGGAAACAGACCTAGAGAGTTGGCCAAAATCAGGAGACAGAGAAATGTCTCGAATGAAAGAAAAAGACGAAATCACAACAAGTAATCTAAACAAAAGGACATAAGTAATATGCCTGATAGAGAAAGTAGTAGTCATAGAGATACTCCCTGGACTTGACAAAAGATTGGATGACCTCACTTATATCCTCAACAAAGAGAAAACGTAAGACAGACCCAAACAGAGAAGAAGAACTCAATAACTAAACTTTAAAATACGCTAGAGGGGATAAATAGATGAGAATAAACACAGGAATGAATCTGTGATCTGGAGGATAGAGTAATGGAATGCAATTAAGCTGAACAGGAGGTGGCGGGGAATGAAAATAGACTTAAGGACCTAAGAAACACCATCAGACATAGTAACTTGCACATTATAGGCTTCTCAGAGAAGAGAGAGAAAACAAGGCAGAAAACGTATTTGAAGAAATAGTAGGTGATAACTTCCCAAATCTGGGAAAGGAAACAGAAATCCTCATCCAGGAGGCAGAGACCCCCCAACAAAATTAATCCAAGGAGGTCCACACCAAGTTATATAGTAATTAAAATCGCAAAAAGTAGCGATAAGGAGATAATTTTAAAAGCAGCAAAAAATAAATATTAAAAAAAATAATAACAGTTAAATACAAGGGAAACCCCATAAGGCTATTTTGATTTTTCAGCAGAAACTTTGCTGGCCAGAAGGGAGTGGCATGATGTGTTCAAAGTGCAGGAAACAAACAAAAAACCCTGCAACCAAGACTACACCATCCAGCAAGTCTATCATGCAGAATAGAAAGGGAGATAAAGATTTTTCCAGACAAACAAAAAGTTAAAAGGAATTCATCACCACTAGACCAGCTGTACAAGAAACATTAAGGGACTCTTTTGTTGGAAACAAAAGACTATAAGTAGGAGAAAGAGCAGGAAACACAAAAGCAGTAAAAATAAGTATATCACAAAATAAAATGATGGGAAGTATGACACCATATACCTAAAATGGGGGGGGAGGGGCAGGAGAAAAGACTTTGTTCAAACTTAAGTGACCATCAACTTATTATAGACTGCATTAGGCTGAAGACATTCTGTACAAACCTCCTGGTAATCACAAACCAAAAACCAGTAATAGGTAGGAAACAAAACAAAAAAACAAACAAGGAATCCAAGTGTATTACCAAAGAAAGCCAGAAAACCAAGACAGAAGACAGCAAGAAAAGAAAGTAGCAGAGAAGAACTTCAGAAATAACCAGAAAAGAAGTAACAAGGGACACCTGGGTGGCTCAGTCAGCTGAGCATCCGACTCAATTTTGGCTTATTGTGATCTCACTATAGTGATCACACTCCATGCTGCATGTGGAGTCTGCTTTGGATATTCTCTTCCTCTTCCTGTGTCCCTCCCCTACTTATATTACTTACATGTTTTCTCTTTTTCTCCCTCCCTTCTCCTCTCGCTCTTTCTCAAAAACAAAACAAAAAAAAGTAACAAAATGGCAGTAAGGACAGACCTAGCAATAAGTTGAATGTAAATAGACTAAACACTCCAATCAAAAGACGTATGTTGATGGAATGGCTAAAAAAACAAACCTATCTATATGCTGCCTAAAAGAGATTCTGTTCAGAGCTAAAGACACATGGAGATTGAAAGTGAAAGGATGGAAGAGCATTTATCATGCAATTGGAAGTGAAAAGAAAGCCAGAATAGTAATACTTATATTGGAAAAATAAACTTTAATGGACAAAAGACAAAGACACTATATAATCGTCAAGAGAACAATCAAATATTGTTCAAAGAACAAAGATAAAATCAAATATTGTTTGCAACTGACATGGGAGCACCCAAATACATAAAACAGCTAATAACATAAAGGAAGTAACCAATAGTAATACAATAATAGTAGGGGACTTTAACTCCCCACTTACATAAAATGCTAGATCATCCAAACAGAAAATGAATAAGGAATGAGTGGCTTTGAATGACACATTGGACCAGATGGATTTAACAGATGTATTTAAAACATTTCATCCTAAAACAGAATACACATTCTTCTCCAGAATAGATCACATATTAGGCCACAAAACAAGTCTCAACAAATTCAAAAAGATTGAAGTTATGCTATGCATCTTTACCAACCACAGCACTATGAAACTAGAAATCAGTTATAAGAGAAAATATTGAAAAAAACACAAATACATGGAGGTTAAATCACATGCTACTAAACAATGAATGGATCAATCAAGTAATCAAAGAGAAAATTTAAAAATACATGGAGAGAAATGAAAATACAACAGTCCAAATCTTTAGGATGTAGCAAATATGTTCTAAGAGGGAAGTTTATAGCAATACAGGCATATCTAAGAAGCAAGAAAAATCTAAAACAACCAAACTTACACCTAATGGAGCTAGAAACAGAACAAATGAAACCTAAAACCAGTAGAAGGGAGGAAATAATGAAGATTAGAGCAGAAATAAAAGAGAAACTGAAATAATCGATCAATGAATCCAGGAGCTGGTTTTGGAAAAAATCAACAAAATTTGTAAACTTTTAGCCAGACTCATAAAAAAAGAGGATTCAAATAAACAAAATTAGAAATTAAAGAAGAAAAATAACTAGCACCACAGACATCCAAATGATTATAAGAGAATATTATGAAAAAGTATAATGCCAACAAATGGGACAACCTAGAAGAAATGAATAAATGCCTGGAAACATAGAACCTCCCAAAACTGAATCAAGAAGAAATAAAAAAAGAAATTGAACAGACTGCATACCAGCAATGAAATTGAACCAGTAATCAAAAAACTCCAAACAAACAAAAGTCTGGGGCCAGACCACTTCATAGGTGAACTCTACCAAACACTTAAAGAAGAGTTAATAGGTATTTTTCTCAAACTATTCTAAAAAATAGAAGAGGAAGGAATGTTTCCAAACGTATTCTCTGAGGCCAGTATTACCTTGATACCCAAACCAAAGACATTACAGAAAGAGAGAGAGAGAAAGAACAAACTACAGGCCAATAACTCTGATGACCATGGATGTAAACGGAATCCAACAATACATTAAAAAAAAATCTTGCACGATTAGGTGGGATTTATTTCTGAGATGCAAAATGGTTCAGTATTTGCAAATCCATCAACAAGATAAACCATATGATTGTTTCAATAGGTGTATAAAAAGTATTTAACAAAGTACAACATCAATTTAGGAGAAAAACCCTCAACAAAGTGGGTTTAGAGGGAACACACCTCAACATAATAAAGGCTGTATATGAAATAACCACAGCTAATATCATACTCAATGGTGAAAAGCAGATCTTTTAAGATCAGAACAAGACAATGACATCTCTTCTTACCAATTTTATTCAACATAATACTGTAATCAGCAATCAGACAAGAAAAAGAAATAAAAGACACCCAAACTGGCAAGGAGGAAGTAAAAGTTTGACTATTTGAAGATGACATACTATAAATAGAAAACCTTAGAGAGTCCCCCAAAAAACTACTAGAATTGACAAATTAACTCAGTAAGGTCACAGAATACAAAATCAGTACAAAGAAATCTGGTGCATTTCTATACTCTAATAACGAGGAAGCACAAAAAGAAATTAAGAAAATCCCATTTACCACTGTACCAAAAATGCTAAAAGACACAGCAATAAACTTAACCAGAGAGACACAAGACTTGTACTCTGAAAACTATTAAACATTGACATAGAAATAGAAAACAACATAAACAAATGGAAATATGCTCATGGATTGAAAGATCAAATATTTTTAAAATGTCCATATTACTCAAAGCAATCTACACATTTAATGCAATCCCTGTCAAAATACCAAAAGTGCTTTTCAAAGAATTAGACTAAAAAATCCTAAAATTTGCACGGAACTGCAAAAGACCCTGAAGAGCCAAAGTAATCTTGAAAAAGGAGAACAAAACTAGAGGCATTGCAATTCTAGATTTCAAAATGTACTATAAAACTGTAAAAGTCAAGTCAGTATTGCACTGGCATAAAAATAGACATATAGATCAATAGAATACAATATAGTGCCCAGAAATAAACCCATAAATACACGGTCAATTAATCTTTGACGAAGAAAGAATATACAATGGGAGAAAGACTGTCTCTTCAACAAATGGTGCTGGGAAAACTTGACAGCTACATGCAAAAGAATGAAATTAGACCACTTTCTTACCCCATACACAAAAGCAAACTGATTAAGGACATAAAGGTGCAACCATAAAAACTTCTAGAAGGTAATGATAGGCAGTAATTTCTCTGACATCAGCCATAGCAACATTTTTCAAGATAGGTCTTCTGAGGCTAGGGAAACAAAAAAAAAACTATTGGGACTAAATCAAAATAAGCCTCTACACAGCATAGAAAACAATCAACAAAGCTAAAAAGACAACTTGCTGAATGGGAGTAGATATTTGCAAATGGTATATTGGATAAAGGGTTAATATTCAAAACATGTAAAGAACTTCTACAACTCAACACCAAAAACACAAATAATTCAATTAAAAATTGACAAAAGACATAAGCATTTTTCCAAATAAGACATACAAAAGGCCAAAAGATGCATGAAAATAAGCTCAACGTCATTAATCAGGGAGCTACAAATCAAAACTACAATGAGATAATTACCTTACACCTGTCAGAATAGCTATTATCAAAAACAAATAAGCATTGGGGAGGATGTGGAGAAAAGACAACCCTTGCACACTGTGGGAATGCAAAGTGATGTAGCTACTGTGGAAAACAGTGTAGAGTTCCTAAAAAAAAATTAAAAAAATAAAAATAGAATTACCGTGTGATTCAGTAATCACATTACTAGGTATTTACCCAAAGAATATAAAAATGCTAATTCAGAAAGATACATGCATCCCTATGCTTCCTGTAACATTATTTACAACAACCAAATTATGGAAGCAGCCCAGGTGTTCATCAATAAATGAATGGATAAAAAAGAGGTGGTCTATATATACGATGGAATATTATTCAGCCATAAAAAAAAGAATGAAATCTTGCCGTTCGCAACAACATGGGCAGATCTTAAGAGTATAACGAGAAACAAAATAAGTCAAAGACAAATTCTGTCTGCTTTCACTTGGATGTAGAATTTAAGAAACAAAGGAAAAAGGACAAACCAAGAAGTAGACTCTTAACTGTAGAGGACAAAGTGATGGTTACCAGAGGGAAGGTGGTTGAAGGGATGGCTAAAACCTGTGAAGGGAATTAACAGTACACTTACCATGATGAGCACTGAGTAGCACACAGAATCGTTGAATCACTCTATTGTACACCTGAAATTAATACAAGACTATATGTTATGTCTACCGGGATTAAAATAAAAGATAAATAAAAATGAACAGAAATGCAAAGCCAGTTAAGGAAAAGACTATTTTGTCGGAACTTTCCAAGTAAGGTTTCAGGCTGATTTTTTCAAGCAGTTTCTTAAAGCTCTCTGTCCTATCTAAGTCTCTGTATACATCCATCAAACGTGACATTTTAGTCAAAGCCTTGGGAGGTAGCCAATTTTAAAGATTTTATCCTGTAATAAGAATAGGACTTAATTGTATTTATGTGAATAACTAATAATATTTTCTGAAGAGATCAAGTAGGGAGAAAAAAGATAAATGTTTCATTTTTGTTTACAAAAGTATATTTTGCCAAATTGTTGACAGCTTAAAAAATTTTTTTTTTCTTTGGGCGCTTGGGTGGCTCAGTCGGTTAAGCCTCCAACTCTTGGTTTCAGCTTAGGTCATGATCTCACAGTTTTATGAGTTCGAGCCCCACATCGGGCTGTGTGCTGATGGTGTGAAGTCTGCTTGGGATTCTCTTCCTCTCCGTCTCTCTCCGCCCCTCCCCTAATCACACTGTCTCTGTCTCTCTCAAAATAAGTAAACTTTAAAAAATATTTTTTTCTCAAATCTGGAAAAACAAAAGATTCAAAATCAGTGATACTTCAGACAAAAACTCATTAAAAAATCGTATTAGTTCATTTGGGCCTTTGTAAATAACATTTATTCTGCCTGGGTCCACTTTTTCCTTTATTTTTCAGTGATCTTGCCTGATGATTGAGAGTGACAGTTGAAGAAATTTGTAAGATTTTCTTTAAGGCTTGTATAATTTGTCCAGCGAAGTAGGTGTGGTGATTATTGGAGATTGTGGAAGCTGTGCCCCAAATGGGAAACAGATTTCACAATAACCCACAGCAAGGGCAGTTGAAAGAATCCCAGTGACAAGTCCAGTGGAAGGAGGAACCACTGAGACCTCGGGACCAAAATAGATTTTCTTAAATGCGCTAAGATGGCTGAAGGAATGCAAAAACTAAAAATGGGGATTGCCGGGGAGCCAAGAAGAGCCAAGTATTTGTCTGGGGTTTCCAATAGCCCCAACTCTTCATTTAATTTGTAACCATTCTTAATTCATCTTAATTTCTCTAGTGCAGGGACAGACTGTTGCCATGTTACAGGGACATCAGGATAGAAAAAGTCTGATAATATGGGACCATTTTTTCTGGGGGGGGGGGGGGGGCGGGAAGTAGAATGGATTTTGCCCACGTGTGCCACAATCTTTATAGATTTTATTGTCCATCATTAAAGATCTATGAGAATTCATTGAAATAGAAATGAAAAAAAATTTAGTCCTTTTTGTAACCCAGTATTTTACGATAACTGGAATTACAAATGATAAATTGGGGGAAGCTTGTTAAAATATTAAAAGGTTATAAAACATTTGATCAAAGAGGGTCATAAGTCGTAATGATACAATGAAACAAAACTCAGTTACTCCTTCAACCATGGTGATAAAGACTTCAGTCAAATACAGAAGGTTGACTAGTTAACACTCAGTTTAAACAAAAGACACGTAAAGCCCTTTTTAAGGAAATATCTTTTAGCCTTTTATCAAGAGCAGACCAAGGGCACAAGAAACTGTCATTTTCAGAGAGTACAGACCAAATTATAGCTTCACCCCAAGTGTACTGTTGATATTAAAATTCATTCTTTTTTTTAATATTTCTTTAACGTTTATTTATTTTTGAGACAGAAACAGAGCATGAATGGGGGAGGGTCAGAGAGAGAGAGGGAGACACAGAATCAGAAACAGGCTCCAGGCTCTGAGCTGTCCGCACAGAGCCTGATGCGGGGCTCGAACTCACGGACCACGAGATCATGACCTGAGCCAAAGTTGGCCGCTTAACTGACTGAGCCACCCAGGTGCCCCTAAAATTCGTTCTTAAATAAATTTTAATCCTAGCCAATTTATCCAAACATAAAGTTTCCTTTTGAAAGATTCTTCTTCCACAGACCTTCTGCAACTTTCTTTTACATTCACATTTTTTCCTAAGTTTTCTCTCTTTAAGTAACCAGCCTTAGTTTAGGACAAAATTACCTTCTTTTTCTTCAAAAATACATTTCTGTTTTTGCATATCTTCTGTTATCAAAAGTACACATCCTATTCTTTTTGTATACAGAGATGTTTCCCTTAATATTTCTAGTAGTTTTAATTACGTCTATTAGAATTCTTAACTTTGAGAAGCCTTAGTTTCTAGCAAAAAACTAAGAAGTAATTATGAACTGTGTGTTATACCACCATTCTTTAGGTTGACAAATTTGTGAATAAATTTCATAATTTCCATGAACTTGTTCTTTTTCATAGTGTAGTCTTTCAATAAAGTATAAAATATGTTTAACCAACCCAAATTTATCTTGAGTTTTCTTGTGTCAAAGAAGCCAAAAGTAGACAAACCTATGTTTAGTAATATTTAATATTTGGTCTTGTTTGGAAATGATCTAGCCATTTAAATTGCTATTATTTAACTTAGCAAATCTCTAAAGTTTTAAGTTACCAGAAGGATTTGGGGAGCTATTTTTTTTTATTTTTTTTAACGTTTATTTATTTTTGAGACACAGAGAGACAGAGCATGAACAGGGGAGGGTCAGAGAGAGGGAGACACAGAATCTGAAACAGGCTCCAGGCTCTGAGCTGTCAGCACAGAGCCCGACGTGGGGCTTGAACTCACGGACCGTGAGATCATGACCTGAGCCGAAGTCGGCCGCTTAACCGACTGAGCCAGCCAGGTGCCCCGGGGAGCTATTTTTAAGTAAAAGTTTCATCACACCAAATTACTGTTAACAAATGTTGTAACAGAGATACCATGAGCTTGTTTTTAGTTAACCGAGGTAGAATAAATGTTTTATATTTAATGCTGATAAGTCTAAAGATAAGTCTATGTCAATTAAACTGATATACTTACACTAGCTTTAATACTGAATATTTTTCCAGACCACATGAATGTGAAGAACATTTGGGTTAGGGGCGCCTGGGTGGCTCATTCGGTTATGCATCCGACTCTTGGTTTCAGCTCAGGTCATGATCTCACGGTTCCAAAGAGTTTGAGCCCTGCTTCAGGCTCTGCACTGTTAGTGCTTGGGATTCTCTCTCTCCCTCTCTCTCTGCCCCTCTCCCACTCATGCTGTCTCTGTCTCTCTCAAAAATAAACTTAAAAGAAGAACATTTGGGTTAGTTTTCGTTTCTTGTCCTTAGAATTTAGTATGCTCAATCCCTAGAAATGCCTTTATTTGGTCTTTAACCAAATAAATTTTAATATTCATGCATCTGAGACACAAATGAATGTACAAACTAGATGAAAATTTTAGGAAGACATTGTAGAGGGTTTTTTCCCCCCTAAATTTCAAATGACCTTTTCTCCTCTTGTGTTCTCCATTTGGTAAGAATTATTTACCTGATGTTTGTACTTAAAAAAAAATATATCAGGACAGGGGTTAACATTTTTGTCTTACAGAGATAAGCCTCTGATGTATGCTTAGAGGAGGCTCTAAAAGTCAGTTTGCATTTGGGCCAAATTTTTGATCATAGAATTATTAAAATTCCCAAAAATGTATCTTGTCAGGTTTCAGCCAGAACAAACAGCAAATATATCTGGCAGTATTAAATAATCCCATTAATTTTAACTTTTAATTTCCCCTGCTTCATTTTAGGGAATAGCAGTTGATGAGGAAATCTTTCAGAATCTCAACTCTAGGAGGTGTCCGTGTGGGGGCTCTCCTTTGAGGGTAGACATGGGAATATCTGTAGGGTCATTAATTTAGCAGTTTTTGTTTATAAGTGATGTCACTCTTTTTTTTTTTTTTAGAAAGAGTGGGGAAAGAGTGGAGGAGGAGCAAAGGTGGGGGGGGGGGGAGAGAGAGAGAGAGAGAGAGAGAGAGAGAGAGAGAGAGAGAGGGGATCTCAAGCAGGCTCCACACCTAGCACTGAGCCCAATGTTGGGCTCCATCTCACAAGCAGGAGATCATGACCTGAGTCAAAATAAGAGTTGAGCTTGATGTCTTTTCCTGTAGATACATCTTATATCTTTAATTTCCCGTTAGCTTTTTGCAGCAAAACTTTTAATAAAGCTATTCTGGAATTTTGAGGACTGTGCTTTTAAACATACTACCTATTTTATTTTATCTAAACCGTTGTTCTTCATAATGGTCATAGTTATTCTGGGTTGTAATTCTCCTGATGACTGGCAGCCGTTTGGTAGGACCCTAGCTGTAAATTAAGTTGAGCCCAAATTTGGGGCACTTGGGTGGCTCAGTCAGTCAAGCTTCTGACTTCAGCTCAGGTCGTGATCTCACAGTTACTGAGTTTGAGCCTGGAGTCAGGCTCTGTGCTGACAGCATGGATTCTGTGTCTCCCTCTCTCTCTGATCATCCCCTGCTCCTGCTGGCTCTCTCTCTCTCTCTGTCTCTCAAAAATAAATAAATATTAAAAAAATATAAATGTAGCCCACATTTTTGTTCAGCCGTATCTAGCCACAAAGGGGTGTTACCCACATTTCTGTCCAATCAGAGGGTCCTAAGTTATTAAATGAAAATCTCAGGACACAAAATGACATAAGGAGACTGTCATTTTGTAGACAATTACGGCTTTCTGATACCGTAGTTCTTTAAGCAAGTGTGTTGAAAAATGGCACTCCTAACTTTTTAGAATTAAAGATATCATTAGAAATCTATAGTGTTTTAAGTCAACTGTACAAAAAGACAAGTTATGGAAATTCAAAGGAGCTCCAGAGTGGCCACATGGTTTTAAATCATCATCACTAATTACAGTCCTTTCAGATAAAAAATTACAGGAAGAGGAGCCATAATTTCTGAATATAAACTCAGCTGGAGCTTACAAGGGAGGAATTTCTGAGGAATTTTTAGAAACTGAAACTCATCTTAAGGAAAAGTGGTCAATGAATGGGAAACTCTACCAAGGAGAGCTCTTCCAGATTAACCTGGATATTTACCACATAGGGAAAGCCTCCAAAATAGCATTGCTGATGAACCAGCAGAGACCATTGTGTCCTTGGGTGATAACACCCACATTGGGTTATTGTTTCTAGGATCAAGAAAAAAAAAGGCTACCAAAAGGAAAGTTGGTAGCCTGAGAAAATTCACAGTAGGATGAATCAGTTTTTTGTAGAAGCTGAGCACAAGGGGCTCGCTGTAAATGCCACACCCATTTCCAGAAGACCCCAGTCCATGAAGGTGAGATCACTTCCAACACCAGATATGTTAACCTGAAAATAGCCACAATGAAAGACAGACGTACATTTTTGGGATAAAATAATTGCAATTCGGGAAGCACAGATTCAGTAAAAACCCAAATACTGCCCCATTTGTAGGGGGGAAGTAATAGGTTTTTATGAGTGAAAGGAAGCGGGGGCAATTACCTCAGTTGAAGAAAAGAAGAAAAAGTTTTCTGTGGGTGTTAACAACTACTCAGTTACATATTGATTAAGTCTTGATTCTATCTTCAGAAAATCCACCACCATTGGTTTCATGATCAGGGTGTCCATTCTCCCACTGACTTCTCAGGCAGTTGTTTAAACAATTGCAGTTTTGCTCATTCCGAAGGTTTTGACCCGGTTCAAAGATGTTAAGGCAGTTTCTCATCAGTGGTTGTTCCTGTTCTCTTTTAAAATGGCTGCAGTCAGGGCACCTGGGTGGCTCAGATGGTTAAATGTCTGACTCTTTGATTTCATCTCAGGCCATGATCTCATGGTTTGGTGGGTTTGAGCCCCACGTCTGGCTCTGCACTGCCAGTGCAGAGACTGCTTGGGATTCTCTCTTCTTCCCTGTCTCTCTGCCCCTCCCCTAGTCACGGTGTCTGTCTCTCAAAAAATAAATAAATACAACTTTAAAAAAAAAAAAAAGGTTGCCGTCATGTCAATTTATCATGAGGCTTTAGGATTTTCTACATACAGTATTTTGTCATGTGCAAATAGTGACAGTTTTATTTATTCCTTTCTGAGTTGGAGGTCGTTTATTTCTTCTTCTTGCCTAATTGCTCCAACAAGGAATTCCAATATTATGGTAAATAAAAGTTGATATGGTAGGCATCTTTGTCCTATTCTTTATTTTGGAAAATTCACTATAAAGCATGATGTTAGCTGTGGATTTGTCATAGATTGCCTCTATTATGTTAAGATACATTTCCTGTATACCTGTTTTATCAAAAATGTATGTTGACTCTTGTCCAGTGATTTTTCTGCATCTTTTAAGGTGATCATCTGTAATTTTCATTTTTTATTGTGTGAAAGTGTTGTATCATGTTGATTGATTTGTGGATATCAAACCATCCTTGCATCCATAAATTACATTCGATCATAGTATATGATTTAAAAAAAATTGAGTATAGTTGAGATTCAATGTTACATTAATTTCAGGTGTACAACATAGTCATTCATTTTCTCTCTACATTATGCCATACTCAGAAGTATAGCTACCATCTGGATCATAGAACACTATTACAATATCATCAACGATATTCCCTTTGCTGTACCTTTTATTCCTGTGACTTATAAATTCCCTAATTGGAAGCCTGTATCATTGACTCCCCTTCACCTCTTTTCTCCATACTCTTACCCTTCTTGCCTCTGACCACCTTCAGTTTGTTCTCTGTATTTATAGCTCTTGTCATGCTTTTTGTTTATTCTTTTGTTTTTTAGATTGTACATCTGATTGAAATCCTATGGTATTTCTTTCTTTGTGTGAATTATTTCACTTTAATACCCTCTAGGTCCATCCATGTTGTCCCAAATGGCATGAACTAATCCATTTTGATGGCTGCCTGATATTCCATTACACACACATGCACACACACATGCACACATGCACATACACCCCGTATGAATTAGTGTTTGTGTCTTCTTTGGGTAACTAACCAGTAGTGGAATTATTGGATTTTATAGTATTTTTTTTTTTGAGGAATGTCCATACTATTTTCTACAGTGGCTGCACCAATTTGTATTCCTACCAATAGTCCACAAGTCTTTGCTTTTCTCCACATCCCTTTCAACACTTGCTATTTCTTTGTCTTTTTGATAATCCTATCCTGACAACTATGAAGTGATACATCATTGTGGTTTTGATTTGCATTCCCCTGATGAATAGTGATGTTGAGCATCTTTTCATGTGTCTTTTGACCGTTTGTATGTCTTCTTTGGAAAAACATCTGTTCTTGTCTTCCGTATGTTTTTTAATGGAGTTATTTATTTTTAGTATTGAGTTATATAAGTTCTTGATAGATTTTGGATATAAATCCTTGATCAGATATGTCATTTGCAATTATTTTACCCCCTTCAGCAGGTTGTCTTTTATTTTATTGATGTTTCCTTTGCTGTGCAGAAGTTTCTTATATTGATGTTGTCTTAATAGTTTATTTTTGCTTTGTTTTCCTTGCCTCAGGAGGCATATCTAGAAAAATGTTGCTATGGATGATGTCAGAGAAATTACTGCCTCTAATTATTCTTTGAGAAATTTTACGGTTTCAGGTCTCATTTTTAGGTCCTTAATCCATTTTGAGTTTATTTTTGCATAGGGTGTAAAAAAATGGTCTAGTTTCATTCTTTTGCATGTAACTGTCCAGCTATTTGCTGTGGGAGGAGACCAGGCACAAAGGCCTAGTTGCAGGGGGTGTTTTTGCAGGGTACCATAGGGGTATGGGGTGCTGTCAGGAAGCTAGATGGAGAGTGCTAGCTCTGTGTTGGTTCCTGCAGGTATCCAAGTATTTAGGCTAGGGAGTGGAGGAGGGAAATGGTTCTCACCAGCAACTAGTCTCCCAAAGATTCCTTCCCCTCCAGAACACACTCAGAGATTAATAACAAACCTCCCTCCGGTACACCCCAGGCATTTTTTAAACTGCTGGATCTGTACTGTCTCTCTGTGCAGCTTTGTTTTGCTGTCTCTTTAAGGGCTGGGACTCCACCCTTCAGCTCTCTCAAAGCCATCTGATTTTTAAAGTTCTAGGTGTTAAGCCCTACTGATTGAAAGAACTCAAAAATTATGCCCCTCTCATTTACAAAGCCTGATAGTATGGAGTTTCATCTTTCCCATGTGGATTCCCCCTGCCTGGGGCACCTGATGTGCAGGGATGCTTCTTTCCCCTCTCCACACCTGTGGCATCCCTCCCTCCCACAGATCTGTTTAGCTACAGCTCCAGATTGTATTTTCTCCCTTGCTACCCTCCTTGATGTGCATTTAGTTATGGTAGCCAGTCTTCAGGTTGTTGACTGGGTTATTTACCCTGATGTGAGTGTTGTCTGGTTGTATCCATGTGATGAGGTGAGTTTAGGATTCGCCTACCCTGCCATCTTCTGTAGAAGTCCTGAACTTTTATTTTTTGGTAGTATTTTGTTGTGGTGGTGGTGGTGGTTGTTAACAATTCAATTTTGTTACTAAGAATTGATCTGTTCAAGGGCACCTGGATGGCTTAGTTGGGTAAACGTCTGACTTCAGGTTGGCTCATGATCTCATGGTTCATGGGTTTGAGCCCCATGTCAGGTTCTGTGCTGACAGCTCAGAGCCTGGAGCCTGATTCGGATTCTGTCTCTCTCTCTGCTCCTCACCCATTCATGCTCTGTCTCTGTCTCTCAAAATAAATAAATGTTTAAAAAAAATTGATCTGTTCAGATGTTCTATCCCTTCCTGACTCACTTTTGGAAGATGGTACATTTCCAGGAAATCATCCCTTTCTTCTAGGTTGTCCAATATGTTGGTATATAATATTCACAGTATTCTTTTATAATCCTTTGTATTTTTGTTTTGTCAGTTGTTATTTCTCCTTTTTTGTTTCTGATTTTATTTGGTGCTTTCTCTTTTTTTTATTGATGGGTCTAGCTAAGGGTTTATCAATTTGTTTCTCTTTACAAAGAATTGCTTCTTGCTTTCATTGTTTTCTTTTGTTTTGTTTTTTTCCTATTGACCTTTTAGTCTGTCATTTATTTCTGCTCTAATCTGTATATTTCCTTCCTTCTATTCATCTTGGGCTTTATTCTAGTCTATTGAAGTGTAAGTTTATTTTTTATTTTTGTTTTTATAAAGAAAATTTTTTTAACATTTTTATTGATTTTTGAGAGGCAGAGCATGAACAGGGGAGGGGCAGAGAGGGAGGGAGACACAGAATCCAAAGCAGGCTCCAGGCTCTGAGCTGTCAGCACAGAGCCCAACGTGGGCCTCTAACCACGAGCTGTGAGATCATGACCTAAGCCAAAGCTGAACGCTTAACCAACTGAGCCACCCAGGTGCCCCTTCGGTGTAAGTTTTAATTGTTTTTTGGAGCTTTTTCTTTTTTGCTGATGTAGGCCTATATTGCTATATATGTCATTCTTAGAACTGTTTTTGCTTCATCCCAAATATTTTGGATCATTATATTTTCATTTCCATTTGTTTCTATGTGTTTTATTTTTTCTTTCATTGCTTCATTTACCCATTGGTGGTTTAGTATCATGTTGTTTAGCGTCCCTGTGTGTGTCCTTTTTTTTTTTCTGGTAATGGATGTCTGGTTTTATACATTGCAATCAGAAAAGATACAATTCTCTTAAATTTATTGAGGTTTGTTTTGTGACCTAACATGTGACCTAACCATACTAGACAATGTTCCATGCACACTTGAAAAAAGGTATACTCTGTTGTTTTTTTGATGCAGTGTTCTGTATATATTTGTTATGTCCATCTGGTCTAAAGACATTGTTGCCTTACTGATTTTCAGCCTGGATGATCTGTCCGTTGTTGTAAATGGGGTGTTGAAATCCCCTACTATTATTGTATTATCACCAATATATCCCTTTATGTTTGTTGATATTCGCTGTATATGGATTTGAGAGCTTCATTGTTGGGTGAATAGATATTTACAATTGTTACATCCTTTTGCTGTATTGATCCTATTACCATTATGTAATGCCCTTCTTTGTATCTTGTTAAGTTTTTGTTTTTAAACTCTATTCTGTGATAGAAGTATTTCTACCCTTACTTTGTTTCTGTTTCCATTTACATGAATATTTTTTTTTCCCATCCCTTCACTTTCATTCTGTATGTGTCTTTAGGTCTGAGGTGAGTCTCTTACAGGCAGCCACTCACCCCACCCCCCCACTTTGTCTTTTGATTGGAACATTTATTCTATTCACATTTAAAATAACTATTGATAAGTATGTATTTTTTCCATTTTGTTAACTGTTTCCAATTGTTTTTTGCCTTTTTTCTCTGTTCATTTCTTACTCTCTTGGTCTCCTCTTAGTGGTTTCATGGTTTTCTCTAGTGTTATGTTTGGGTTACATTTTTTAAATTTTTTTCTGGATCGTTTTTAGCTTTTTGGTTGTGATTACCATGAAGTTCATATATATATATATCAATACATATATATATATATATATATATATTGATATATATATATCTCATCCTATTTTATAGCCTTCTATTTCAGTTGGTCATTTCTTAACTTTGAATGCATTGCACAGCCACTACGTTCTATTCCCCTCCTGTACATCTGATGTCTTTGACATTGTGCATCTTTTTATTTTGTTTACCCCTTAACTAATTATTCTAGATATAGTTGATTTTCTTCATTTCATCTTTTAACCTTTATACTAGCTTTATAAGTGGTTGATCTATCTTTACCAAATGTTTGCCTTTACCAGTGAAATTTCTCTGTTATATATTTTCTTATGTTTAGTCATGGCCTTTTCATTTCTGCTTAAAGAAGTCCCTTTGACATTTCTTATAAAGCTGGCTTAGTAGTGATGAACTACTTTAGCTCTTGTTTGTCTGGGATACTCTTTATTTCTCCTTCACTTCTGAATGATAATCTTGCAAGTAGAGTACTCTTGGTTAGTTTGTTTTTCCTTTTAGCATGATGAATATATCATGGTACTCCTTCTGGCCAACAAAGTTTCTCCTAAAAAATCAGGGCTGGTCTTAAGGGGGTTGCCTTATACATAGCTAATTGATAATCTCTGCTATTTTCAAGATATTCTCTTTATCTTAATTTTTAACATTTTAATTATATGGCACCTTGGTGTAGATATTTTTGTGTATATCTTGTTTGAGGCCCTCTGTTCTTCCTTGAACTGAATATCTGTTTTCTTCCCCAGGTTAGGAAAGCTTTCAACTATTATTTCTTCAAATAATTCTCCCCCTTTCCTTCCCTTTTCTTTTTCTGGAAACCCTAGTATGTGAATGTTAGTATGCCCAATGTTGTCTCAGAGGTCTCCTAAACTATGGTCATTTTTTTACGTTTCTTTTTGCTCTTCAGTTTGGGTGATTTCTATTAACCTGTCTTTCAGCTTGTTGATGGCATTTTTCTATATCCTCTAATCTGTTTATTCTCTTGAGTGTATCATTCAGCTCTTATTGATATTTTCTTAGGTTTTCTGTTTGTCGAAGCTCTCACTTTGTTCATCTATTCCTCTGACTTTAGTAAGCACTTAATGACCATTACTTTGAACTCTATTGAGTAAATTGCTTATGTCCATTCCATTTAGTTCTTCTGAAGTTTGGTCTTGTTCTTCCATTTGGAACATACTCTTCTGTCTCTCCTTTTTGCCTAAGTCTCTGTGTTTGTTTCTGTCTATTAGGTAATTCAGCTATGTCTCCTAATCTTGAAAGAGTAGCCTTCAACCCAATAGTCCTGTGAAACCCAGAAGCCCAATCACCTCTGGCCACTGAATCAGGTGCATCAGGGGTATTTCTTATGTGGGCTACACTTGCTGTCCTGTGTTGGCAGGGCCGTGACTGCTGGGGGTGTGCTAATGGGCAGAGTTATTGTCCTGTGATAACTGATGACTGGGCCTGTGAGGCCCAGCCAAGGTGCAGGATTATATGGGGCTCTCAGTGGGGTGCATCCCTTGGCATTAGCAGGAATAAGGGAGAATTCCTAAGTGGCATTGGGATTAGCATGTTAAAATAAGATATAACAAATGGCTGCCACCAGTGTCTTAATCTCCAGGAAGAGGCCCAGCTGCTGTCTGGCTCTCTGGCATTTTCTTTAAGATTAGTAAGCATTTTGGGGCACTTGGGTGGCTCAGTCAGTTAACTGTGTGACTTCAGCTCAGATCATGATCTCATGGTTCGTGAGTTTGAGCCCCACATCAGGCTGCTTGGGATTTTCTCTCTCTCTCTCTCTCTCTCTCTCTCTCTCTCTCTCTCTCTCTTTGCCCCTCACCCACTCATGCTCGCTTGCTCTCTCAAAATAAATAAACTATAAAAAATTTTTAAAAATGATTAGTAAGCATTTCTACTTTGCATATGATGTATGCACTCTTGATCTGGTATTTTTGTACTAGTTTCCACATTGAGTGAATCCACATGCAAGCCCTTAAAAAGAAGGTTTTTCTTTCCCTACAGTTAGTTTTCCTGAATATATTACCTGTGGTTTTCAATGCGATGGGTTTTATAGACTTCTCTCTCCTGTGTGGGATCTAAGGGTGCCCGATGTGGAGTTCAAATTTCTTTCTCCTCTGAGAAAATTTCCATACCTTTGAGATCCCTGCTGACTAGGAAGCTCTATGCCTGGAATGTGGTTTTTACTGAGCAGAACTGTACCTCTGTCTCTTCTCCCCATCTCCATGCTGTCCTTTGCTGTGGATACTCTGTTGATTCAATTTCTGGATCCCCTTTGGAGGGAATCATTAGATATGTACTTATCAATTTTATTGTTTCCATGGGAGACTGTGAGCTCAGGATCTTCCTCTGCTGCCATTTTCAGCCCTCCCCATAAAATTTTATTTTTGCTATGTTATCTGGAGCTCTGACCACTGGGGAGGTTTCTGATCATTCAGGCCCCACCTGAAGCCCCATGGGCACCATTCTCCTGTCACTTTTCCCCAAGCAAAACAGGATCAAGTAGTGTTTTATTGTTAACCCAAGCTGAAGGCAGCGTCTTAGGAGATTTATAGGGCAAAGAATTGGAGAGAGGACAAAGGAGAGAGAAAGCAGTTGAGCATGGAGCTCTCTGCCCTTTGCAGACAGTCTGGCCAGCAGAGACCAGTTTAATATCTTAGGACAGCTCTCACATCTCCATCACATTGTAGATTCAGCAAGGGTTGAATTACGTTGTTCGCACCTAAAGTTCAAAAAAGGAAAGGCAAAGAATGGATGTAACATTTTTCTAGATTTTATGATGTGCTTGATGAGGTAACAGTAAGATATCTTACTTATGGGTTGTACCAACCATTCTTTACACAATAGGGTAAAGTATCAGAGATATATGTAATGATGCAGTATGTTCATGTTTATCATGTATCCCTTTTTAATTAGATGTGTTTCATTTATTTTTATTTTTACAGAAAGACCCCTTCATGTATCCCTTTTGTAGAGCTAAGACACAATAGATTACAGGGTCAAAGATACGTAATACACGATCTCTACTTTCAAGGAACTCACAGCCTGAGGAAAAATCTTATCAGCCAACAAGCAATTACTGTGCCCTATGATAAGTATCATGGTGTAGAGTGGAGGGACAAGACAGGATGAAGTTTAATCTGAGATTTTGGAGGAAGGATTTACAGAGATTTTTCTGATGGACAGGAATAAGGACAATTTTGACAATGAAAATTGAATACATAAAAACATGAGGGTCTCGAGTAACATGATGGTTTATGAGAAATAAGTATGAGGCAGTTGATATGACACTAAGCATAAGAGCACAGGCTTAGGATCCTGTGGAGATTGGGATCCTTCCATCTACTACCGACAGTGACCCTGCAACCCTGACTATCGTTATCTAAGTTTCTGCTGCTTTTGCAGTAAAATGAGGATTATATAATAACACCTCTGTCACAGAGTTGTGAAGTTTCATATTATGTACATAAAGTGCTTAACATAGTACCTAGCAGTGATTAGCGAAGTACCAGTTAATAAATAACTTAATAGTAGTTTATTATGATTGGACCTCAGAATTTCTAGAAATGAGTGATGGATATCAACCTGAATTTCTACATGACCAGATCAAGAGTGGACTTATGCCTTGCTAAAGAAAATCACTGTGTTCTTAAATCATACTAAAATATCTTCTGTCCTTTTATGTCCTACAATGGAATAGAATTGATTTTGAGTATTTCCCCTGATATTTTAAAGCAACAGATACCTCAAAGAAAACAAGCCTCAGAGAGAAACCTGAAAAGAATGTTTTTTTACAATGTTGTAGAATGTATTTACACAAACGATTCAGATGACATGTATTTGTAAAGAAAATGTGTAGTGTAAAGAGACCTCAGGGTAAGTAAACAAGAAAATGGTAATGTAACCTTCCCCACCCCATTTACCATATGTTATTGTGTGCCTTACATAAAAATCAATAAAAAAGAACACATGCAATTTTATAGCCTTCATGTGATAGACTACTGCAGCTGTTTTTAAAGTTCAGAGCAACACATGACCCGGAGTTTCACTTACTTAGATGTCATTTCTTTTACCATCAGAAGTAGTACACTAGCCTCTGTCATTTGAATATGCGACCCTCTTGCTCATGTGACATGTACTTCACTTTAAAATTCCAAACACTGGACCTTTGTTAAATTTATGCGAGGGCCTCTCTTCCCTTCTACGTCCTATTGTTTTTGTTTTAATTTTATTTAAACCTTTTGTATCCCTCACCTCAGAATACATGAATACTATTAATTATCATAACTACATTTAACAAAAGCAGTCTTTTTTTATACCAGAAATATATGAGAATTGTCGACTGTTGAGAGATCTCTAAATATACTAACATAGGAGAGAAATGAGTTTCTCAGTTTGCTCACTGAATGACATTGAGCAACCAATGAGAATATGTAGGATGCATTTTCTATAGCTAGAAAATTCATCAGTTAAATACTTTGAAATCTATCTCAGAACTAAGGCTTTTTGGCCACCATGATTTTATTTATAAGTCAGCAATGCTGTAGTGAAATACATAAGTAACCATGGAAAAACCAACAAAATGAACCCCACTTATGATTGAAAAATCAACAAAAGTATCAATATTTGTTGAAAGTATTAGTAATAAAGACAAGGTAATAAGTCAAGGTTACCCACTTTAGACTTAATGGAATAAGCTAAACAGTAGATAGAATTTTCTTGGGGGACACATTATGGTAGTTTCATTTTGATGACTCTGACACTAAAAGGCATAACACATTTTCCTTACTAAAAGATTTCTAAATCCTTTCTTTTCAAAAGAAGCAAAGAGTTCAAATTATTTAGAACATCTCTGAATGAACATTAAGGGTTTTTCAGCCACTTTTTACATGTTCCCCATTTTTAGCACACATATCCAGATTTTTCTCTGGAAAACACCTTGCCTCTCGACTCTCAGTCCAAATGTTGTTTAAATGTTGTTTGTTTGTTTTTAATTTTTTTTTCAACGTTTATTTATTTTTGGGACAGAGAGAGACAGAGCATGAACGGGGGAGGGGCAGAGAGAGGGAGACACAGAATCGCAAACAGGCTCCAGGCTCTGAGCCATTAGCCCAGAGCCCGACGCGGGGCTCGAACTCACGGACCGCGAGATCGTGACCTGGCTGAAGTCGGACGCTTAACCGACTGCGCCACCCAGGCGCCCCAGTCCAAATGTTTTTCAAAGGAGTAAACTCTAATCTTCTATCCTAAATAACACTTTTTGCTGGTCCTTGGGATTAATTGTAGTGGGATCTGACCTAAACAGTCAAATCAAAATAAATCTCAAGACTTTTATTATAACAAAGGAGATCTCTGGAGGACAGGGGTGCTGCATTACAGGAAGCAGAAGCTGCCAGAGGCCACTACCCATATTTGAGAGAGTAAAATACCATCAAAGAAAGAAATTGGCATTCATTTTACGTCTTTACAAAGTGCGCGATAAAAGAGTCCACATTCGCTGACAAGTCAATCATATGTCAAAAAAATTTCTCAATTCTGCAAGAAAAATTTTGTTTTTTTTAACTTTTAATTTTTTTTATGTTTTTATTTTATTTTTGAGAGAGACACAGAGTGTGAGCAGGGGAAGGGCAGAGAGAGAGGGAGACAGCATCTGAAGCAGGCTCTGAGCTGTGAGTGCAGAGACCAACGTGGGGCTTGAACTCACGGACTGTGAGATCATGACCTGAGCTGAAGTCACATGCCCAACTGACTGAGCCACCCAGGCACCCTGAAAAATTTTTAAAAATGTATGACAAGCGTAATTTATTTGTTCAGCTACGTATCATTGGTATTTATTATATGGACTATTCACATACAGATATTTTATATCATCAAAGAAATTTCCATTGGTTAGTATGGACTTAAATAATAGAATCCCATGAAAAGCAAATCAAAATAATTGTCCCCAAAAAGGTATACTTTTTGAAGCAGGAATCAGTTGGTAACTGTAACAGAGGATAATAAAATTATAGGAAGTGGACAACAAAAATACATGAACCAGAAATGACTTTCCAAAGGAAGTGACATCTACCTTGAAAGATAAAGTATGCAGAGTACATTTGGGGTTCTTGGGTGAGTCAGTTGTTTAAGTGTCCGACTTTGGTTCAGGTCACGATCTCACTGACCCTGAGCTCAAGCCCCGCATCGGGCTCTGTGCTGACAGCTTGGAGCTTAAAGCCTGCTTCAGATTCTGTCTCCATCTCTCTGTTCCTCCCCCGCTCACCCTTTGTCTTTCCCTCTCTCTCTCTCTCTTTCTCAAATATAAAATAAAACATAAAAAAAATATTAAATAAAAGTATACCTAGTACTTTGGTTACCCATACAATTCTCCTTGCATACTTTGAGAGCTAATACTTTTATACCTGGCTCCATTTGGCTCATGTAATGCCTCTGACCTATAGATTTGTTGTGTCTTTTCCAGAGTATAATCGATTCCCATGGTATATAATCTTTTGTGTCTTATTTTTTCCATTAGTATAAAGGTACTCAGATATATTTATTTTGTGGACAGCAGCTGTTCACGCTTTTTGAATACCAAGTAGTATTTCATTCTGTGGAGGTTCCATAGGTTATCCTTTCACTTCTTAATGGATATTTGCATTCTTTTTAGTTTGGACTTTTATAAGTAAACGTGTGGTACACATTCATGTACAAGTGTTGTGTGGATATAAATATCTACTTAAATTTCCCATGAATAAACATCTACTAGGGTAATTCATTTCCCTAGAATTTCTCTTCAATAAATATCTACTAGCATAATTGCTTTTGAATAAATAACTACTAGTGTAATTGAATTACACTCAAATAAATGCTCATTGTCTTTCATGGGAAAATCCGAGATGAACGATGGGAAAATCTGAGGATGATATTCCCTCTAGTAAACCATGGAGCTGCCTACTTCTAATTGGTGATAGCTAGGATCTCAAGTGTAAACCTAGGTGCAACATAGTCACATTCTATTGTATGTCAACCTCAATATACTATTGGCAATAGAACCCCAGTAACCTAAAAATATATTATTATTAGAACCTGTGTTATTTTTAGTTTATTAGAATGAATAATCTTTGCTAATTGTACAATATTTTCATAAGTTTCTCTATAATTGGGAGTCTGTCCTGAATGTTGATGCATTCTTTTGCATAAATGAATCTTTTACCTTCATTAATTTAAATAAATATTTCTAATATTTTCTAGTGTTTTGAAACACTACATTTTATCTACTCATACACTACTATAAGTTTCTGATATACTCATGGACATAGATAAAAAATTGATAGAATGTGTATCCGTATATGTGAAGTAAACTAACTTCACACCTTGACAGTCTTGTGAAAATTGGGTATTACTCATATTAAAATAAACAAATTATAATCTCTACATTAACACAACTAGTTTTACATTTTGCATTTTACATTTTAGAATCTTCAGGATCCTTAGACTTCCTGAATCCTTGGTCTGAGTTTACTGGTCATATATATGCCATCTGTAATCACTACATCTTTCTTGGTTTTATGTAATGGTATACTTACATCTGTATTTATTTCAGTAAATAGAAGTTAATAGCATATTCAGCTACATAATTCACTATGTAATGATAATGCTTTTCCCAGTTACGGAATAAGTACTCCAAAATACTTATATTAATTTTGAACTAATTAAATAAAAATTCAGTAGAAAGTACAGCCAGATCACAATCAAGTAATTTATGCACAAATAAGACAGAATTAATGTTATGCTTACCTTGACTTTAATCAAGTTTTCTGTGATAACTACCAGGTAATATGAGCTAAGTAATTAGCTTTTTTCCAGTATCAATGCATTATTATATATGATGTCAGAAAATACATGACAAAGAGTCTGGACAGTATTTCCTTTAATAATAGAACTAGAATTCTCTGTACTGCATCAGAGCTAAGACAAAAGTGGTTATCGAGCAGAGAACAAGGATGGTAAGTCAGTGTCACATACCCAATTGTGAATGTCTTTGTCTCTTCTTAATAGCATTACTATTTATGTAGTAATGCTAATAAAAAAAAAACTTTTAAAAATATATCTTTTAAAACCTATTAAAGTATCTTTACAAAATACATTTAGTAAGATTATTTTAATCTATAATTATTTTATTTGGCTAGGAAATATTGTACTCATAAATGAGCAATAAGAGTCACATGTATATATTAGAGCATCTAATCTGAGGATGTTCCAATATATATAATAGAATTTTGAGAATTGTAGCTAATTATTATAAAAATGGCTTGTCCAATGAGACCTATCGAGGTCTTCTACTCATTATTTGAATCCACTTTTAATTAAATCCTTGGGGCTCTAGAATTAAAAAAAAAAAATACTGCCTTATCAGCTACATAAACATTTCTTAGATATAGTGATCAGGAATTCTGTTTCCAGATTCCATTCACCCATTCTAATTAGCTGGGTTTTTTTTTAATTTTTTTTTAACGTTTATTTATTTTTGAGACAGAGACAGAGAATGAACAGGGGAGGGGCAGAGAGAGAGGGAGACACAGAATCCGAAACAGGCTCCAGGCTCTGAGCGGTCAGCACAGAGCCCGACGCGGGGCTGGAACTCACGGACTGTGAGATCATGACCTGAGCCGAAGTCGGACGCTTAACCGACCGAGCCACTCAGGCGCCCCTCTAATTAGCTGGTTTTTAAAGAAAGAAAATCTTGTTTGCCTTGAGTAAATCAAATAAAAAGGAATATATTTTTAAGAGTGACTTTTCTTCTAAGTAGTTAACTCTCTGATTAAAACTCTCTAAATGAAGGAAACGGGTACTAGGAATTAATGAGAGTTCCATACAGCAAAGATTGAATTTATAAAAAATAGAAGCAGAGCGAATCCTGGAACTATGATCATACTACATTCCAGAGGGTGTCTATTGTTTTTTTTTATTGTATTTATTTAATGTTTGTTTATTTTTGAGGGGGAGAGAGGGAGACAAAGAATCCACAGCAGGCTCCAGGCTCTGAGCTGTCAGCACAGAGCCCACTGTGAGGCTCAAACTCAGGAATTGTAAGATCATGACCTGAGCCAAAGTCGGACCCTTAACGTATTGAGCCACCCTGGCTCCCCAAGAGGGTGTCAAGTTAAAGATCCTTCTCTGGTAATTTCACTCTAACAGAAGTAGTGGTTAACTAAAAATCATTCTTTTGGGGGTGGCTCCTAGTAGCTGAGCGTGCTGGGTTTTGTTTTGTCTTGTTTTGTTTTGTTTGAGGTATGCCAAAATCACGTTATGTTTTAACAATGCAGAAAAAGTTTTCAAGAGAGGAGGAGTCACCCAGACTGACACATAGTTCTAGACACTAAAGGTAAGACTGAAAGATGCTCATTTGATTTAATGAGGTATACATTGCTAATTTCCTTGGCAACTGCAATTTCAGGGGAACCGTTGGTAGGAAGAAGCCAGATTGCCATGGGTTGAGAAGTGAGTGGGAGGTAAGAAAGAATTCATGACGAGTGTAAAAAAAAAAAAAAAAAAAATCCTTCAAAGCGTTTTGTTATGAATCAGGATGAAAAAGAAGCTGGAGAGGGTTGGGGGACTAAAAGAGAGTTCTTTGATTATTTCTGAAATGTAAGCATGTTAAAAAGCTAATGGAATAAGCAGAAAAAAAATAGGTTGAACTAGAATAGAGAAATCACTGGAGCATGTTCTCTAAGGGTTGAGGAAGTCTCAGGTAGGAAAGACATGACTTCCAGTTTTAACGAAACAAACTCAAGTGTTTTTGTGGGTACTTTTACTAATTCGTTAGGAGGATGTTGGGGGATTTTCTTCCTAACGGTTTTCTTTCTGAAGTAGGAGAGAAGTTATCTGTTGAGCATGAAGTAGGAGACGGGGTGGGCTGGAATTAGTAAAAGCTTAAAAAATTAACTTTATAAAAAAGGGGAGAAGTAGGGAAGAAAGGTGACTTTATTTTATTCAGGTGGGAATCCTTGGCAGTGTGTTTATTTCGGAATCTGACTGCAAGCACTTACAAATTTTGAAATTAACACATTTAATGGATATTAAATTATTCAGGATTACTGTTCTTTTGTTAAGTATGGTTACTGTCGTACTTAACTTTCTTGAGAGAGAGAGAGAGAGAGAGAGAGGGAGAGCACGCAGGAGCGCAAGCGGGGGAAGGGCAGAGACAGAGTGTGAGAATCCCAAGCAGGCTCCACAGTATCAGCCCAGAGTTCCATGTGGGCCTCAAACCCACAAACTGTGAGATCATGACCTAAGCAGAAATGAAGAGTCAGGCACTTAAGTAACTGAGACCCCCAGGCGCCCCTGCATTGCGCTTGCTTGCTTTTTTTTTTTTTTTTTTTTTTTGACGTTTATTCATCTTTGATAGAGACAGAGCATGAGCGGGGAAGGAGCAGAGAGAGGGAGACACAGAATCTGAAACAGGCTTCAGGCTCTGAGCTGTCAGCACAGAGCTCTACCCGGGGCTCGAACTCACGAACTGCGAGATCATGACCTGAGCCAAAGTCCGACGTTCAACCAACTGAGCCAAGCAGGCACCCCTGTGCTTATTTTTAAATGACTTTATCTGAGAGGTCTATGTTGATGTATTTATGAACAAAGAGATCAGATGTCTGAGGTTTATATTCAAATACGTGAGCAAAGTTAGAAGAGTGAGAAAAAAAGCAAGAGTGGCAAAATTCGGGTAATAAATGTTCGTGAATAATGTGGAGCGTAATTGCAGGCATCTCTTTCAGAGTGTTTCGTTGTGAAGAGGAGTAATGGTGACAGTTGGAGAGGAAGTGGGACAGAGGGTTTTGTTTAAGTGGCACTAAAGCATGTTTGCACGCTGATGAGAGTAATCTAGTGGATAGGAAGAAATTGATGATGTTAGGAAGAGAGAAATTACAGGCACAAGGTTGCTGAGGTGAGAGCAGATGGGACCTAGAACTGAAACAGGGAAGTTCAAGTTCACCTTTGATAAAAGCAGGGAGAGTGTCCAACAGAGAAGGTAGGGCGCCTCTGAGCAGATGTGCATAGTTTAACTCAGTGGGAGGAATTCACAGTTTCTAAATGACTACTTCTCATTTCACGGATCCGATTTAAGGCGAGATAATAAGTGAGGTGAAGGAAGCAGTGAGGGACTAATAACCGTTAGCAAAGAAAAGAGAGATACGAAATAGGCCTTGAAACCCAGAAAGTATTTTTCAGGCAGATCATTCTTCTAGCACATTTCAGTAAAAGATTTGTTTATAAAGCAGCAAAGGTTGCGATGTAGTCATAAAAGGATCGATGCCATGTTTCTCAGGTGATTTTTTCTGTTGCAGTCATTTTATCTTTTGGTGGAATCGGGGTAGTGAACAATTCTCAGTGATAGACTTTGATGAAGCTGCTTGAGGATAATGAAATGAAGAAACAAAGGTTTGGGGGGCATTCATCCAGGGGGCTCTTCTGCCTCTCCCTTAATCCACAAAGCTCTCAGCTCTTCAGAACAGTGCGGTTCCACATGGGTTTAAATAGAGAATACAACTGTAGATTTGATGTCTTTCTTTACTTTTTTTGAAGAGGTATGCTTCTATGATCACCACAACAGAAGGAGAGGAGGGTGATAAAAGGGAATGCATGGATGGCACAATGAAACTTTGTTAGCAGATCTGAAGCGAGGCAGAACTTGCGACGTGCCACATAGCACATACCATGTGAAATAATAATGGATTAACACAACATCCTGGTGGAAGTGAGAATGTGAAAGCCAATTAGAATTTTTTTTTCTAATGTGTCAAAATAATGCGAGTGGCTGCGCTAAATAAAATCATGCTGGTGCACTGCTGTGAAAATTGAATGATTAATAACCTTCAATATTACTCCTGCTTAGTTTAAGACCTGGCAAACTAATGATTACATATCGTCCAACAATACTTTTCTATATGGATGTTACAAATTCCATTTTAATTAATCTACTTTTTGTGTGTCATATATTCCCAGATAATGCTTTTGTCCATTCTGCTATTTCATATATCATCTCGGGCCCTAGATGCTTAAAAAAAAAAAAAAAAAGTAGGCTTTGATAATATAATCTAAAATGATTTTTCTGCATCAAAGCTGTTAAATAAATTCAGCATGCCTGAAATACTCATAAAAATTTCAGTAAAAATATATAGAAATATATATATTTATTTGTTTCTACATGGAATGCTTCCTGCATAATAACTGATATAAGAAGTAATTTTCAGGAGAAAATGAAAAATGCCTTAGCCATGTCAAAATGGTAGTAGTTTATTATGGTATTTTTAATTTGAAATTTAAAAAATAAGAGTTACTTGATTTTACTGATTTTACTGTGAATTTCAGTAAAACAGTAACTTTTTTTGTGTCTGTGAACTCAATAAAATGTGAAGAAATAAAGGATAAATACTTATCTTTGAGGTACTGCAACATTTACCTTCTTCATCTGGATACATTTAGTTTTCTTTGAGAAAATTTTCTTAACATGGCATTTAATTTTTTTTACATTTTTTTTTTTTGTATTAGAGAGTGTGCACGCTCATGCATGAGCGGGGGAGGAACAGAGAGAGAGGGAGACACAGGTCCAAAGCAGGTTCCAGGCTCTGAGTGGTTAGCACAGAGCTCAATGCAAAGCTCGAACTCACAGACCCCGAGATCATGACCTGAGCCTAAGTCAGACGTTTAACCAACTGAGCCACTCAGGTGCCCTGATATGGCATATAGTTCAAATTAAAAAAAAAAAAATGATTAAAGTTTTATAAAATTCTATATATCATGTTTCTTAAATAGAATGTGCATATACAATTTATGTTACTTTCATCACTCCTTGCAGGAAAATAATCTGAAAAAAAAACTGCAATACTGGATAAGAATTTTGCTAATGTCCCTTTCAGGAACAATCTGCAGTGCATAAACCGGCATATAGACTAATCTCATTTCGTAGTTACTGCATGGAAAGTTGGAATCTTGACATGCCAAATACTAAAAAGCAAATTGAAGATAAGAGATGGCATTTTATTTATCATTTTTAATGAAATGATGTAATAAACCATAGGTAATCCCTTAAGCTTTTGAAGTTAGATGAATTAGAAAGCCCCTGAAGCCAAACCAAGTTGATTCACATCTTTGGGAGACAAGGTGGCTCTCATTTGTATCCTGATGTAAGATACTCTTCCTCCTTTCATAATTTTAGTTTACAAAATCATTGTATCATATACCAAAAAGTGTGCAAAAAGACCCAAATACTTCAAGATCTCCTATGGTACATTCTTTGCATTTAGAAATTCTCACATAAGCTGGATCCTTCCATAAAAGCAATCACTTTAGGGCTCTGTTCCTATTAAAAATACTTAATTTTGTAAACAAATTTTGTAATCTATCAAAATTTGGAAATCAACTAACCATCTATTTCTTCATCTTTTTGCTATTCTCTTTTCTCTTAGATTGGATTATGTGATAGTATTTTAGAACACATTGGCTTTTATCATAACCATAGCAACAAAAATGGCATATAAGAAGTGACTGAATAAAATAGAGTGAATGTAGAATAGAGTTATATATGCAGTCTTATCAATTTAGTAACTTAGTCCTTTTAACAATTAATGCAAATCCATATATTTAATCTTGCAATATTGACCAGTGTTGACCAAACATTCAGAAAAAAAGTACATGTTTACTTCTAGTCTGGCTTAATTTCCACTTAATTTGTATTTAGTGTTAATTTAGCTACTCCCAATGTCTTTCAAGGAAGCTACAAATAGGACATTTTTCTGAGTAATCAATTTTTTTTCTCATTGTTATGTAATTTATGGTAACGCTTTCTCAAATTATCTTACAATGTGCTATAGCTTTAAAGTCAGAATCTATTTTGAGTCCTGTTCAAAGATTGGTTTCTGAAATAATTAAAAGTATCTTGGGGACCTGGATGGTTCAGGTTGACTACCCAACTCTTGATTTCCACTCAGGTCATGATACCAGGATTGTGGGATCAAGCCCCACATCAGGCTCCGCACTGGCATGGAGCCTGTTTGAGATTCTCTCCCCCTCTCTCCCCCTCTGCCTCCTGCCCTCTCTCCCTCTCCCCTTCTCTCTTTGCCTCTTTCCTCCACTGGCATACTCTCTCTAAAAACAAAAATATCTTAATACACATTTTGTCTTACATGATATGCTGAAGATGATTAACTGAAGATGGGGACAATATTGAAGTAAGACTTAAGGATGTATTTAAGATTTTTGTAGTAATGTAATAGTAATGTAAATAAATAGTAATGCAAAGCATTCATGTTATGTATTAATATTAGGAGACTGATCCTAATGATGTTTCATGTAATTCTACTTTAAATTCAAAAGAAAATCTGCAGATATTACAAGAGAGTCACTAAATTTCAGTGAATATGGCAAAGAAATTTTTATCTGGTAAAGGGAATAAAACGACTGAAATATGAGATGTTAAAAGGAGGTTAGGAATTAACTGTTGCCACTCAGGCAAAAAATATTGTAGGCTTAGTAGCTATTTAGAGATAGAGTGAAGTCTGGGACACAGACCATGTTACCTGCCCAGTGAAAATCACCACTTTTTGTGTTTTTATCAATTATCTACTTCCGATTTTTTTTAAAAAGTATTTCTTTTTAAGTTTATTTTACTGAATGTGTAAGTGTGTAAAATCCATGGAAGAATTAAAAGGACTATGAAAAATCACCTGTGATCCCATCCTCCTGAGATAATCTTAATGGTTTGTTGTATTTCTTCCAATCTTTTTATCATGTAAGCAGATATACACCTTCTGAATAAGATTATATTAGATACAAAGTTGTATAGCTGATTTAATTTTTGTTCCTACTCATTTTTTTATTAAATAACAGTGACATACAATTTGTATTTCATGCATACAACACCATGATCGCACAGTTCTGTACGTTACTTAATCCTCAGCAAAGATAAGTGTAGTCACCATCTGTCATTGTAGGATGCTGTTATAATATTACTCTATTGCCCTTACTATATTTTTCAGCTCCATGACCCATTAATTTTATAACTGAAAGTCTGTACCTCTTAATTTCTTTTACCTAGTTCATCACTTCACGCCACCTGGCTCTCCTCTGGCTATCAGTTCTTTGTATTTAAGAGTCTGGGTAGGGTTCTTTTTTTTTTTTTTTTTAATCAGTTATTTGTCAGTTTGTTTTTTTAGATACCACATATAAGTGAAATCATAAGGTATTCATCATTCTCTGGATGACATACTTCACTTAGGACAACATCTTCTAGGTCCATCCATGTTGTTGAAAATGGCAAGATCTCATTCTTTTTTATGGCTGAGTAATATTCCACATCTGGCGGGGTGGGGGGTGTGTGTGTGCACTCATGCATGTGTGTGCAGGCATCACATCTTTTTCATCCATTCACCTATCAGTGGACACTTGGGTTGCTGCCATATCTTGGCTATTGTAAATTATACTGCAAGAAATAGAGGGGTGCATATATCTTTTCAACTTGGTGTTTTCGTTTTCCTTGAATAAATACCCAATAGCGGAATCACTGTATCATATGGTGTTGGTATTTTTATTTTTAATTTTTTGAGGAAATTCCATATTGTTTTTCACAGTGTACCAGTTTACATTCTTGTAACAGTGCACCAGGGATCCTTTTCTCCCCATCTTTGCCAACACTTGTTATATCTTATCTTTTTGATACTAGCCATTTTCACAGGTGTAAGGTGATAACTCATTATGGCTTGGATTTGCATTTCTATGATTAATGATGTAGAGTATCTTTCTTGTGTCTGTTGACAATATGTCTTCCTTGGAAAAATACCTATTCAGATCTTCTACCCATTTTTAAATCAGATTGTTTTTGTGCATTTTGAGTTGTCTAAGTTCTTTATATACTTTGGTACCCCTTATTAGATACATATGATTTTCAGATATCTTCTCCCACTTAATAGGCTGTCTTTTAATTTTGTTGATGATTCCCTTTGCTCTTCAAAAGCTTTGGGCACCTGGGTGACTCAGTCAGTTAAGAGTCTGACTCTTGACTGTGGCTCAGGTCATGATCTCAAATTTTGTGAGATCAAGCCCTGCATTGGGCTCTGCACTGGTAGCGTGGAGCCTGCTTGGGATTTTCTCTTCCCTGTCTCTTTCTCTGGCCCTCCCCCATTTGCACATGCTCTCTCTCAAAATAAATAAATAAACTTTTAAAAACTTTTTATTTTGGTATAGTCCCAATAGTTTATTTTTGCTTTTGTTTCCCTTGCCTGAGGAGACATATCCACAAATACATTGCTAAAGTCAGTGTCTCAGAGATGATTGCCTATTTTTTCTTCTAGGAGTTTTATGGTTTCAGGTCTCACATTTAGGTCTTTACTCCATTTTATGTTTATCTTTATGCAAGATGTAAGAAAGTGATCCAGTTTCTTTCTTTTTTTTTTTTTTTTTTTTTTGCATGTAGCTGTCCAGATTTCCCAGCACCATTGAAGAAACTGCCTTTTCTGTATTGTATATTCTTCTCTTCTTTATCATAGATGAGTTGACCATATAATAAGGGTTTATTTCTGGGCTGGCTATCCTGTTCCATTGATCTCCATGTCTCTTTTTGTGCCAGTACCATAGTGTTTTGATCACTACAGCTTTGTAGTGTATTTTGAAATCTGGGATTGTGATACCTCCAACTTCCTTCTTCTTTCTCAAGGTTTCTGTGGCTCTTTGAGGTCTTTTATGTTTCATGTAAATTTTAGGATTATTTGTTTTAGTTTTGTAAAAAAAAAAATACTGTAGGTGTTTTGATAAGGATTGCATTGAATCTATAGATTGCTTTGGGTAATATGGATATTTTAAAAATATTCTTCCAGTCCTTGATTATGATATACCTTTCCATTTAGTTATGTCATCTTCAATTTCTTTTAACTGTGTCTTAATGTTTTCCAGAGTACTGGTCTTTCACCTCTGTGGTTAAATTTATTTCTAGATATTTTATCCTTTTTGGTTCAATTGTACATGGGATTGTTGGTTAATTTCTCTTTCTGCTACTTATATAGAAATGCAACAAATTTCTGTATATTAATTTTGTTTCATACCACTTTACTGAATTTATTCTAATATTTTTGGTGAATTTTTAGGGTTTCTATATATATTATCATGTCACCTGCAAAGAATGACAGTTTTACTTCTTATTTACCAATTTGTTGTCTGATTTTTGCAGTTAGGACTTCCCGTACTGTGTTGAATAAAAGTGGTGAGAGTTGTCATCCTTATTTATTTCCTGATCTTAGAGGAAAAGCTTTCAGTTTTTCAAGGTTGCATATGAGGTTTGTATATAAGACCTTTATTATGTTGAAGTATGTTGCCTTTAAACCCCCTTTATTAAGAGTGTGTATCATGAATTGACGTATTTTCTCAAATGCTTTTTTCACATCTATTGAGATAATCATATGATTTTTATCCTTTTTGTTAATGTCATGTGTCACGTTAATTGATTTGTGAATAGTGAATCACTCTTGCATCACTGTAATAAATTCTACTGGATCATGCTGAATAATCCTTTTAATGTATTCTTAAATGTGATTTGCTAACATGTTGAGGAATTTTGCATCTGCGTACATCAGAGATACTGGCTTGTAGTTCTCTCTTGTCTTTTTTTTTTTTTCTTTTCATTTTTGTTGTTGTTGTTGTTGTTGTTCTTGACTGTCTTTGTTCAGCTTTGGTATCAAGGGAAGGTTGACCTAATAGAATGCATTTGGATATTTTCCTTTCTCTTTTACTTTTTGGAATAGCTTGGGAAGAAAAGGCATTAACTCTTCTTTAAAGTTTGGCAGAATTCACTGGTGAAACCATTTGGTCCTAGATTTTCTGGGGTGAGTAGTTTTTTGATGACTGATTTAATTTTGTTACCAGTAATGTCTGTTCAGGTTTTGTATTTCTTACTGATTTAATATCAGAAGACTGTTTCTAGGAATTTATCTATTTTTTCTAGGTTGTCCAATTTGTTGGCATATACTTGTTTATGGTATTGCCTTGTAATTCCTTATATTTCTGTGGTGTCAAGTGATCTCTCTCCTCCGTGATTTGTGATTTTATTTATTTGGGCCCTCTCTCTCCTTTTCTCAATGAGTCTGGCCAAAGATTTGTCAATTTTGTTTCTCATTTCAAAAACACTGTTCTTGGTTTCATTTATCTTTTCATTTTTTTTAATCTACATTTTATCTCTTTCTGCCCTTTAATATTTCCAACCTTCTAGTAACTTTGGGCTTTGTTTGTTCGTCTAGTTCCTTTAGGTATATAGTTAGATTGAGATTTCTCTTGTTTCTTGAGATAGGCCTATATTCCTACCTTCTATCTTAAGCTTCTATCTTAAGACTATTTTTGCTGCATCCCAATAGTTTTATTTGTTTATATTTATTTATTTATTTATTTATTTATTTATTTATTTATTTATTTTTGAGAGTGCACCTGTGCAGGAGAGTGGGGGAGGAGCAGACAAAAAGAGAGAATCCCAAGCAGGCTCTGAACTGTCAGCCCAGAGCCTGAGGCAGGGCTCAATCCCATGAACTGTGCTGTCACAACCTGAGCCAAAATCAAGCGTTTGACATTTAACCACCTGAGCCACCCAGGCACCCCCACTGTGTTTTTTTTAATATGTCTCCTCAAATTTTTATTTCTCCTTTGATTTCTTTGTCACCCCATTGGTTGTTTAGTAGCATGTTGTTTAGGCCTCATGTGTTGGTGTTTTTTCAGGTTTTTTTTCTTGTAATTGTTTTCTAGTTTCTTTTGTGGTCAGAAAAGATGCATGATATGATTTCAGTCTTGAATTTACTTGTTTCACTTGAATTAACTTGTTTTGTAGCCAAACATGTTATCCTGAAGAGCGAATATCCATGGGCCCTTGAAAAGAATGTGTATTCTACTGTTTTTGATGGAATGTTCTATGTATATCCATTAGTTTCATCTGGTGTAATGTATTATGCAAAGCCATTGTTTCCTTGTTGTTTTGTTTTTTTTTTTTTCTGGATGATCTATCCATAATGGTATAGTCCCCTCTTTTTATTGTATTATTGTCAATATTTACCTTTATGTCTTATTTGCTCTATAGGTTCTTAGGTGCTCCTGTTTTGGTAGCACAGATATTTACAAGTGTTACATACTGTTGTTGGATTGATGTCTATCATTATCTAATGTCCTTCTTTGTCTCTTGCTATAGTCTTTGTTTCATGGTTTATTTTTTAGATGTAAGTCTTGTTACCCCTGCTTTTTGTTCTTTCTTTTTGACTCCACTTGCATGGAGTATCTTCTTCTGTCCCTTCACTTTCAGGCTATATGTGTCTTTAGGTATGAAGTAAGTCTTTTGCAGGCATCATATAGATGAGTCTTGTTTTTTTAATGGGGTGTTGTATTTTTTGTTTTTGCTCTTCTTTTTTTTCTAATCCATTCAGTCACCTTATTGTTTTGACTGGAGCATTTAGTCCATTTATGCTTAAAGTAATTATTGATAGGTATACATTTATTTCCATTTTGTTCGTTACTTTCTGGTGTTGTTGAAGTTCTTCTTTGTTCCTTTGTTTCTGTTCTCTTCCTTAATGGTTTGATGTCTTTCTTTCATGTAATGCCTGAATTCTTTTCTCTTTATTTTTTGTGCATCTATTACAGGTTTTTGATTTGTGGTTACCATTAGGTTCATATATAACATTGTATGTAAATAGCATTCTGTATTAAGTTGATGACTGCTCAAGTTTGGACATATGATAAAAATATTTAATCTCCCCCTGCACATGTTATGTATACAGTGTCATGTATTTTTTTTTATTTTGTATATTGCTTAGCAAATTTTATAAATATAATTGATTTTAATACTTTTTGTGTTTAATCTTCATATTGGCTTTTTATGTAATAAATCTATTACCTTTACTATATGTTTGCTTTTGCCTGTGAAATTTTTTTCCTTTCATAATCTTCTGGTTATGGCTTTTTCTTTCCATTTAAAGAATTCCATTTAACCTTTCTTGTAAGGCTGTTTTGTTAGTGATAAACTCCTTTATTATTTATTTATTTATTTATTTATTTATTTATTAACATTTATTCACCTTTGAGAGATAGAGACAGAGCACAGGTGGGGGAGGGGCAGAGAGAGAGGGAGACACAGAATCCAAAGCAGGCTCCAGGCTCTGAGCTGTTAGCACAGAGCCTGATGCGGGGCTCGAACTCATGAACCGTGAGATCACAACCCGAGCTGAAGTCAGCCGCTTAACCAACTGAGCCACCGAGGTTCCCCAATAAACCCCTTTAATTTTTTGGTTTCCGGGGCAACTCTTTATCCCTCTTACAATTCTACATGATAATCTTGCCAGGTAGAGTATTCTTGGTTATGGGTATTTTCTTTTCACTGCTTTGAATATATCTTGCCACTCCCTTCTGGCCTGAAAAGGTTTTGGTGGAAAGTCAGCTGATAGCCTTACTGAGTTTCCCTTGTATATAACTTTTCTCTCATTTCTTTTAATATTCTTTATTCATCACTTCTTTTTGTCTTTTCAATTACTTTGTGTCTTGGTGTGGACCTCCTTGGGTTCATCTTGTTAGAAGCTCTCTGTGCTCATTGAACCTGGATGTGTGCTTCCTTCCCCCAAGCAGGGAAGTTTTCAGCTTGTGTTTCTTCAAATAAGTTTTCTCTCAACCTCTTTCTCTCTTCCCCTTCTGGAATCCCTATAATACAAATGTTACTACACATAATGATGTTACAGAGTTTCCTTAACCTATTCTCATTTTTTCTTTGTTTTATTTTTCATCGTGATTGCTTTCCATTACTCTCTCTTCCAGCTTGCTGATCCATTTTTCTGTCTCCCCTAACCTGTTAATTTCCTCTAGTCTGTTTTTCATTTCAGCTATTTTCTACTTTCGTTCCTTTTTGTTTTGTTGTTCATTTTCTGTTTGTTGAAGTTCTCTCTGAGTCCATCTGCTCTTGAGTCCAGTGAATACCTTGAATGACCATTACTTTGATCCCTGTATCAGGCATATAGCTTCTCTCCACTGCATTTAGCTCTTTTACTGTGATTTTGTCCTGTTCTTTCCTTTGGGACATAATCCTTTATCTCCTCATTTTGTCCAATTCTTTTTGTTTCTTCCTATGTATTGGGTAGGTCATCTGTGTCTCCTGGTCTTGAAAGTAGTGACCTTAGGTAGAAAATGTCCTTCGGTGCCCAGTAGTGCAGCCCCACCCTGGTCACCCAAACCAGGTGCTCTAGGCATGTTCTGTATGTGGACTGCTTGCACCTTCCTTTCGTGGCTGAGCCACATTTGCCTTCAGCCCACCCGGTTGCAGTGACTTGTTTGCCTACTGTGAGTGCACTAGGCAAGGTGTGCTCCTGCACTGTTGAAGAACCTGGCTCTAGCCCCCGTAAGCTCATTGGTGAGCGGGGTCAGCATTCAGCCTGGCTCTCTGCGGTCATTCTCTTTGGCACACCTGCGGGCACACCTAAGGGCAGGGCTGGCTTCCTGTGCAGCCAGCTAAGACGCTGAGCTGCAGGTACTGTGAGCTTGCTGGGGTGCAGGTTGTCTCCTCCCACTCCCCAGGGCAGGAGTCGCTTTGGAGTGGAGCCAGTAAGCTAGGGCTGCCTGTCATGTGGCAGGTGGGAGGTGGTTTATAGGATTGCCTGTCAGTGCAAGTAAGTTGGATGGGATAGTTCTGCAGGAGAATGCTGGGGAAGAGCACACAGCAAGGAAATGAGAATATTAGCCCTGCGTCTCAAGTCTGGCCATCTAGGCTGGGGGAGGGCTAGAAACATGGTGCTTGCCGGCACTTTCATTTCCTGAGAAATCTGAAGATCCCTGCCCCTCCAGCACACATTCTAAGATTAGTCAGTAAATCTCATTCATGTATACCCAAGGTGCTTTTCAAGTTGCTGTTTCTGTGCTATGTCTCCGTCTGAGTTATTTAGCTTGCTAGCTTTTTATGGGCAGGGACTTAGCTTCCTATCACCCTCAGGCTCTCCCAGAAATGAGTCTTATTGGTTTGCAAAGCCAGATATGGGCACTTTGTCTTTCTAGTGTGGGTCTTCTTCCCTGGGGGTGCCTGAGCTATTCTCTGGTCCCCTTGCTTCTCTGTGTTGGTCGCGTCCCTCCTTTGTGTGATCAGTCATGCCGGAGATGGGGTTTCTGACCACATTTCCACCCTCCCTACCCTTGTTGATGTGACCTTTGTTCTCTGACTAGCTGTGGATGATCTATTCTGCTAGACCTCAGGTCATTTCCAGTCAGTTTATAGATGTAACTATTGTTCCGGTGTATCTGAGAAACAAGGCAAGTTAAGGCTCTCTTACTTCTCCATGTTTCTTAACTGATTTCTTTTACTTACTGTTTAATTGTGTTTTATCAGGTATATCAGTTTTAAATTGCTCTGTTACAAATTATCACAATATTAGCAATTTAAAATGCATGCATTTATTATCTCATGGTTTCCATGCATCAGGAGTCAAAGTACAATGTAATTAGGTGCTCTGCTCAGCGTCTTACAGGACTGTAGTATGTCACATGCGCTACATTTTTATCCGGAGGCCTGACACAGAATATTCTTCCCAAGTCACAATCCGGGCAAAATGCATTTCTGTGGAGCTGGAAACTCTTCACTGTCTGTCAACTAAGACTGCTTTTCCATCCTTCAGGCCACCTGCAGTTCCTTGTGCTTTTCTTATCTTTTACTTTTGTTTGCCATGTACTTTAAAAAAAAATGTTTATTTTGAGAGAGAGAGAGCAGGGAAAGGGGAGAGCGAGAATCCAAGCAGGCTTCACACTCAGTGTGTGGAGCCCAACGCGGGGCTCAGTCTCATGGCTGTGAGATCATGGCCTGAGCCAAAATCAAGGCTCAGACACTTAACCCACCGAGCCACCGAGGTATCCCACCAGATACTTTTCTACAACACAACACTTACTTCATATTGTATGCAAGGAGACTCTCTCACTTTGGAGAGGCCCTCTTTTCAGGGCTCTCACCTGGGTAATTCTGGCTCCTTCTAAACTCGTTCTATGAGGCCAGCATTACCTTGATTCCAAAACTGGACAGAGATCCCACTAAAAAGGGGAACTACAGGCCAATTTACCTGATCAACATGGATGCAAAAATTCTCAAGATACTAGCAAACCAGGTCCAACAATACATTAAAATAATTATTCATCACTATCAAGTGGGGTTCATTCCTGGGATGCAGGGCTGGTTCATTATTCTCAAATTAATCAACATGATACATTACATTAATGAAAGAAAGGATAAGAAGCATATGATCCTTTCAAAAGATACAGAAAAAGCATTTGACAAATTACAGCATCCTTGATAAAAGCCTTCAAGAAAGTGGCATTGAAGAAACATACCTCAACATCATAAAGGTCATATACAGAAGACTCACAGGTAATACCCTCAGTGGGGGGAAACTGAGAACTTTCCCTTTAAGGTCAGTTACATGACAGGGATGTCCACTGTCACCACTGTTGTTCAATATAGTACTGGAATTCCGAGCCTCATCAATCAAACCACAAAAATAAAAGGCATACAAATTGGCAAAGAAGAAGTCCAACTTTCACTCTTCATTGAAGACATGATAGTCTATGTAGAAAACCCAAAATACTCCACCAAAAAACTGCTAGAACAGATACATGATTTCAGCAAAGTTGCAGGATATAAAATCAACATACAGAAATCGGTTGCATTTCTATATACCAATAATAAAGCAGCAGAAAGAGAAATCAAGGAATTGATCCTATTTACAATTGTACCAAAAACCATGAGATCCCCAGGAATAAACCCAATGGATGAGGTAAAAGATCTGTAAGTTGAAAACTATAGAAAGCTTATGAAAGAAATGGAAGGAGACACAAAGCAATGTAAAAACATCCCATGCTCCTGGATTGGAAGAACAAATAATGTTACAATGTCGATGCTACCCAAAGTCATCTACACATTCAGTGCAATCCCTATCAAAATAATACCAGCATTCTTCACAGAGCGAGAACAAACAACCCTAAAATTTGTATGGAACCAGAAAAGACCCTGAGGAGCCAACGTAATGTTGAAAAGGAAAGCCAAAGCTGGAGGCATCACAATTCCAGACTTCAAGTTGTGTTATAAAACTGTAATCATCAACACAGTATGGTACAGGCATAAAAACAAACACATAGATCAATGGAACAGAATAGAGAACCCATAAGTGGACCCACAAACGTATGGCCAACTGATCTTCAACAAGGCAGGAAACAATGTCCGATGGGGGGAAGAAAAGCCTCTTCAGCAAATGATGTTGGGAAAACTGGATAGCAACATTAAGAAGAATGAAACCAGACCACTTTCTTACACCATACACAAAAGTAAATACAAAATGCATGAAAGACCTGAATGTAAGACATCAAACTATCAAAATCCTACAGGAGAAAACAGGTAGCAACCTCTTTGACCTTGGTTGCAGCAACTTCTTACTAGACAAGTCAATGGAGGCAAGAGAAATAAAAGTAAAAACTATTGGGATCTCATTAAGATAAAATCTTCTGCACAGTGAAGGAAACAAAACTAAAAGGCAACTGATGGAACGGGAGAAGATATTTGCAAAGGTCATATTGGATCAAGGGTTAATATCTGAAATGTAATAAGAACATATCCAACTCAACACCCAAAAAACAAATACTCCAGTGGATAAATGAGCAGAAAACATGAACGGACACTTTGCCAAAGAAGGCATCCAGATGGCTAACAGACACATGAAAAGATGCTCAACATCACTCATCATCAGGGAAACCAAATCAAAACCATGATCAGATACCACCTCACCCCTGTCAGAATGGGTAAAATGAACAACTCAGGAAACAACAGATGGTGGCAAGGATGCAGAGAAAAGGGAGCCCTCTTACACTGTTGGTGGGAATGCAAACTGGTGCGGCCACTCTGGAAAACACTGTAGAGGTTCCTCAAAAACTTAAAAAATAGAACTACCCTATGACCCAGCGATTGCACTACTAGGTATTTATCCAAAGGATACAAAAATGCTGTTTCAAAGGGGTACATGTACCCCAATGCTACAGAGGCACTGTTAACAATAAAGTATAGAGAGAGACCAAATGTCCATCGACTAATGAATGAATAATGAAGATGTGCCATGTGTATGTAATGGAATATTACTTGGTGATCAAAAAGAATGAAATATCAAAATTGGCAACTACATGAATGGAACTAGAAGATATTATGCTAAGCGAAATAAGTCAGAGAAAGACAAATATATGACTTCACTCATATGAGGAATTTAAGAAACAAAACAGATGAACATAGAGGAAGGGAAGGAAAAATAAGATAAAAACAGGGAGGCAAACCATTTTAAATACAGAGAACAAACTATGGGTTGCTGGAGGGGAGGTAGGCTAGTGACTGGGTTAAATGTGTGATGGGCATGAAGGAGGGCGGGCAGTTGTTGGGGTGAGCACTGAGTGTTACATGTAGGTAATAAATCACTAAATGCTCCTCAAACCAGTGCTACACTACATTTTTATTAACTTGGATTTAAATAAATAAACTTAATAAAACCAGTAATGAAACTGATATTATGTGTTTAAAGACACTATCACCAATTTATTTTGTTGAATCATACGCAATTTCATTTTTGTAGGTTAAAAGTAACCAAATAACAGCATCTGTATGATTCAAACTAGTTTTTTATATATTCTTCAAAACAGCTCACCCCAACTCATCCAAAATGTTTAGGTTATGAAAGACAAAAAAGAGTTGGAAAATTATTATTGATTAGAGTGAACAAAAGTGATATAACAAATCATTGAAATGTGAAATCTTTCATTTGATTCTGGATTTTTAAAAAAAACCTAATTAGTAAACTGGAAAAAATTAGATAATATGAAGTAAACAAATTATATCGAGATTAAATTTCTTGAATCAAGTAATCACAACTGTGGTAATAAAAGGGAACAACACAATTCTTATCAGACATTTGCCAAGTACCAAGACATGATCTGTATTGTCATGATTTCTGAGCATTATTTTCACTATATAACTATGTGTGAGAGAGAGAGACTGTATTAAAAAAACAGCAGACATGTGGCATTGACTTAGAATTGAGTGGTAGACATTGGAAGAACCTCAAGAAGACTTAATAAGGGTTTGAAAATACTAGTTCAAGGTGGAGAGAAAAGATCCTTGTTGGAAAGCAAAGTTTGGTAACACTGGCCGCTGCAATAAAAAAACAAATAAACAAAAAACATACCCAATGAGTTTGTCTTCTGGCTAGGAAGATTTCTAGGAAGAAGATAGAAAGTACCAACTGGTTTCTTTCATCTTCTTGTTCTAGATTGAATAGTGTGTCCCCAAAAAGATATTTTAAAACACTAACTCCCACTCTCTGTTACTTGCAAGTAGTGTTTGCAGATGTGTTGAGATGAGGTTATTAGGTTGGATCCTAATCCATGTGATTGGTGTCCTTGGAAGGAGAAAAGATGTAAACACTCAGACACCCAAAAGAGTGCCATGTTACAATTGAGGCAAAGATTGGAGTGATGTGTCTACAGACCAAGGAACACTAGGAATTTCTGGGAACTCCAGTAGCAAAGAGAAAAGAATGGAACACAATATACCCTGGAATAATCAGAAAGAGCAGAGCCCTACCAACATTTGATTTTGAACCTGTAGCCTCCAGAAATGTGAGGGAATAAATTTCTGTTGTTTTAAGTCATCCAGTTGGTAGCAATTTGCTATGGCAGTTCTAGCAAACTAGAATATATTATGTATAATATATATATTATTATATATGATAAATATATATAGAGAGAGGGCCTGGGTTGTGTATTTTTGATAAATTATAAAATAAAGGAGCTAGGACTTTGTAGATTTAAAAATAAAATGGTTTCATATTACCAGCCCTCCCCCCCCCCCCAGAAATACAAAATAAGTAATAACTTCAGGGCAAAGACCAATCCTGCATGTGCCTGTAGGAGTTTTTGTTTCTGCAGTGAGAAGGATCTAATTGAGCATTTCAGTTCAGCAAATAACTTTCTAAGGATCTGAAGAAGTTGCCTTGTAGTCCCTTTCCAAGACTGCTAGGAGCCTCAGGGGCACTGTCTCATAAAAGCTTCACATGAGGTACAAATAGAGAAAGGCCTGTCTGAAGAGATAGCGGGTGTGACTTTTAGAGAATGGAGTGAATCCCATAATGATTCACAGGAAACAAAGACAGTAGAAAGTGAAAAGGGGTCTGTGGTCCCTGAATCTTCCAAAGGCAGGTATAAACCCCAGAAATCCCTCCAGCTGCAAATACAGACTTTTTGTTTATTGTATTTGTTTTATTTTAGAGAGAAAGAGTGTGAGTGGGGGGAGACGGGAAGGGGGAGAGAGAGAATCTTAAGCAGGATCCACAGCCTGTGTGGAGCATGACACAAGGCTCCATCTCACAGCCCTGAGATCATGACCTGAGCCGAAATCAAAAGTTGTACACTCAACCAGCGTAGCCTCCGAGGTGTCCAGACAGGCTGGTATTTTTGTTGGTTTTGGTTTTGGTTTTGGTTTTACCAACATGGCAGGATAACTCAGCCAGTTGAACCCATGGCTAGATTCAGGAATTTCAAAGAATCATTACCAGGGCAGTGAACGACACCCTCATCAGTTAAGGCAAGTGCTCAGCTACATTTCAGAATTGCTTGGAACAGTTACTACTATGATTTGTTTCCCATTCTTGTCTCTCTTTCAATGGGAATGTCTATTGGGATTATTGTATTTTGGCTTCACTCTTTTATGCTGGGCCTGTGGACATCGCATTACTTGACTGTTCATAGGCCTTCAGGTTGAAAGCCACCATATGCAACGAACATCACCCCAGTAGCTTCACCTGTATCTGGATTTAGATGATAAGGTTCTAGAATGATGCTGTAATACGAGACTGAGTTCTTGCGAAGGGGGAAGAGACTATATATTTTGTATATGAGAGGGATGAATAGAAGATGGACTCTGTCAGACTAAGCATGGCCACAAATGTTTTTGGTGTTCATTTCAGTAAAATGTGTGGTTCATGTACCCCGCCCCTGAATCTGAGCAGACTTATTACTGCTCTGGCCAATAGACTATGGCAGAAGTGGTGCTGTGCTAACATCTGTGTTCAAGCATTAAGAGATGGAAGAGTCTACTTCCTATGGATACTCATTATGCTATACAAAGCCTAAGCTCCATAGAGAGGTGTTGTTAAATGTAGTTTTTATTGTTGAGCTGCGGTGAGGCCAACAGATCAGAAAACAACTTTCATTGTAAAGACAGTTTGTTATTCATAATTCCAAAGAGAAGGGGATGCACCACACCACACAAGCCTGCTCAGAGAATCCCCTGAGTGGTTCAGGAAGCGGAAGGAGTGAGGGGACAGTACAGACAAGCAGTCTTTATTGTGGTCTCCATAGAAAAGGCAAGGCCAAGTAAGCAGTTTTGGGACTGCCTAGTTTGAATAATTTCAGCAAGCTCTGGGACCTAGGATCTGTCTTTACTGATCTGGTACCTGGCGCTATGATGATTTGGCCAGAGGAATATTGCTGACTAGAGTGTAAAAGCCAGAGAGAGGAGGTAGTAAAAGAATATGAACTTTTGATTGGTTGTTTACATGCACAAAAGCATGCTTCCCTGACAAGCCATTTGTTATCTCTAAGAATTGACTAGCTCTGGGGGTGGCAGTTACTCCCTAGTCTATGAGGGCTCACATGCCAGAAACACAGAAAATTTTAAAATGCAGTTAACCACAGGGGTCACTGGCCAAAGGATGATAGCCACATGAGTGGGTCCTAGAGAATGTTCAGTTCACTGAAACCTTCAGCTGACTTGTGCCACAATGTAGTATACATCATATGTAAGACCCCAAGCAAAACTACCACTCCATGGACCCCAGTCAACCTATAGAACCATGAAAGATAATCACTTGTCCTTTAAGCTACTAAGATTTGGGGTGCACAAATCATAGCAAAAGATAAGTAAAACAATCTGTATCTGTGGATGTATGTGTGTCTACACACACACACACACACAGGAAGAAGAGAGAGCAAATGAGAAAACTATTAAAAATCGGTCAATAATGTGGGTAAAATATTTATGGGTGTTCTCTGTAAATTTTTTTCAATATTTCTCTGAATTTGAAATGTTTAAATTAAAATTTTGAGAAAAAACAGAAATACAGAAAAACTATCTTGTGTGGAATATGGATATGAATTCAAATTGTATTATGAAGGCCAGAAGAAAGAACTAATAAGGCTTTTTGTTAGGTTGACGATTACATGAGGAGAAAAGTATCCCCATTGTGCCTACAGCCTGCATAATTAGAGGCCTAACTTATCGCTAAAGTACAAGAAGAGAGAAAAGAAGCCCTGTAAATAAAAGAAATGTGAAAATATGGTCAGCTCTAAAAATACTCTCGCATTAGGTAACTTCCAGAGATCTGGGAATTATTGTTACCTCCCGGCAAATCTTTGAGGGAGAAAAAAAGGAGTGTTTCTACATTCTGATAATTGCAAAATAAAGATGCCTCTAGGTTTAAAAAAAAATTCTTTATTGGCTTATATAAATGAGAAGTCTAGAGGTGGGTGAGGCTTCATAGGACGCTGAGCATAATTTTTCAAATGTATTAACAGGGATAAGTTTTTTACTGTTGCTTCTCTCTTTCTCAGTGCCCTCTTTATCCTAAAATTGATTCCAACATGACACCCAGTGTATCCAAAGGCTGTCTGCATTCTCATTCCTTCAGGAAAGAGCAAGTGTCTTTAAAAATCTGAAATTCACTGAGAACAAATGCTCACTACGCTTACAAGGCCCCAGGCCATTGTTACCTCCAGAAGATGGAATGTGATGATCAGCCCTGCCTTGGTTATATGGTTTGCTCCATAAGTCAGGAGTGATATGAGCATATCTGATACTACCTACAGGGAACACAGATGTGCTGAGAATTTAAAAAGTGAAAAGAGATGCTCCATAGTGGACAAACCAGTAACCACTGCAGTGTATATTTTCTCTCCACTTCTCATAAATTTCTTTTTGTATATTGCCTCATTTTTTTTTCTTACATTGCAAAGTGACCACTCACTACCATTTCTGAGGACAGCATACTTGTAAGAGGATAGCCAGGCTTACATTGGAAGCTGCTTGTCCCAAGGCAAATTTGTAGGACAGGGCTACTGCCTGACTTGGTCTGAGTCCTATGACCAAATAATAGTAGCCATGACCTTCAGTCAGTTCCACTAAGAAGGATCACCATTTAACTTGTGGTTTGTGGATGTCACTACAAAACGAGGTTTGGGAGAGGGCTGTGCAGTCAACTACAAATTGTCTACCCCAAGTTTCATCAGAGAGGAGGTGTTGGCTATTGGCTTAAGATACTGTGATAGGCTCCATCGTGGTTTCCAGTGATCCCTCATCCCTGGTATTGACACTTCTCTGCTCCATGTAAGTAGCGGGTAGGTGATGGAATAACATTTAAATCTAGGGAATAGAAGACATCGGAGCTCCAGTCCTGCTCTCTCGGATTGCTCACAGCAGCGGAAGCTAGGAAACATGTCAGGAGGACACTGAAGCAGCCCCAAAGTCAGGCTTTGGAGCTGGAGAAAAACAGGCCTTTGTCCTACTGGCAACCTCATCTTGTTAGCCGTGAGGTTTAGCAACAGTGGAAACAAAACGTTTTGCCCTTTGGAAGCCTTCACATGAATGCAGCTTCCACCAACAACTTGACTACAGCATCATGAGAGACTCTGAGACAGAACTGTCTAGGCCTTTCTGAATTCCTGAGTCACAGAAATGGAGAGAGGGATGAGCTGATTGTCTCCATAAGCCGCTAAATTTTGAGGTGTTTGTTATTCACGAATACATGACTGATAGAGGCTTTTATTCTCTATTTTGTTAAAAAATCACCTTAGTGCTAGTTGTGTGTTTATGTGTATATTTTGTCCTGAATTAGGTTTATTAAGTATTATACTTTAATAAGTGTTCTTTTAGCATCAAAGGAAGCTACTCAGTATTTTAGATAAATACTGATAAATACAGATGTGTCTTCAACTTTTAATAATTAGCTAAGATATATATAGTGTGTAGTGTATGTATATATATATAGTATATAATATCATATATAGTATATAGTATGTATATGTCAATTATTTCTTGCAACAGTATGGAGTAGATTATTAAGGAAAACACTGAGGCTTAAAGAGGTTATGTAACCCGTCCAAGTTCACCCAAGGATTCAAGGCCACATTATTTTCCCTGAGTGCCCATTCATTTAATCATTATATTTTATATTGAACTTCTATTCCTACTCTTAACCTTAATGCTCATGATTTACTATGGAATTTAGAATGGTCGTATTTGATTTAGGATTTTGTATTACATTCACAGAAATGATTGCTCTCTATCTCATATATACCGTATTTTGGCATTTGGGTGTCAGAATGATGATAGCTTCATAAACCAAATTGAAATGTTATTCCTCGGTCTAGATTCTGCACTAGTTAATAGTGTGAAGATCATATATTCCCACAAAATATGAAATAATACATTTCGAAAGTGTGGAATCACAATTCCTGGTTTCAGAATAATTTTGAGAATATTTTTTGAGTCAAGACATTTTTGTTTTTAATTTGGTTTTGTTTTGGAATAATCACAAATTTACAGAACAGTAAGATTTTTAATTGAATGATTTGAAACTTAGTTTCCCAAACTGATAGCCTACCACTCTCAAATAACATATTATGTAATTCCCATAAACAGGGACTTTCCCCTCTGTATAACAATAATATAGTTATAAAGGTCAGGGAATTAATACTGATAATTTTTCCATCTAATTGTCAGATCCCAGTACAATTTTACTACTTGTTCAGAAAAAATGTCTTTTCTGCAAAATGATTCAGTTTATAATTACTGGCTGTTCTTCGCTTTCATATGTCTTTAGTCTTCTCAGTCTGGAAGAGTTCCTCTGTGCTTGATTTTGGTGACCTTGACATTGCTATTGTTTATAATTATTTTGTAGAATGCTTCTCCATTTGGATTTTTCTGGTTTTCCTTCATGATGAGATTCAGAGTTTGTCTTTGGAAGGAATGTGACGGAAGTGGCTGCATTGTCCTCTTTGCATCCTCAGGTGACACAGGATTTCATCTTTTCCCTTCGTTCGTGGTGGTTCGCTTGGTTAAGATGGTGTCTCCTGGGATTGCCTACTGTAAGGTTCCTATTTTCTTTTTGAAATTAGTATCTACTTTGTGTGGAGATAGTGAGGCCATTTAATATTCTTCTTCATCATATTTTCAATTTATTAATTGTATTCGTTTAAATTGGTATAGATTCATGATTTCTCCTTTTATTCAGTGGGCTATAATCCATCACTCTCATTATTGGCATTTTTACATTGTTTCTCATGTGACCAATGGGAGCCCTTTCTCGTGTCCCATCATTGTTTGAGCATTGCCTTTTCTCTGGCACGAAGCGTTCCAGATTCATCTTAAAATTTCCTTGCTGCAAGTATGATGTTACCATTTTTTTCTAAGAGCCCTGCTTGCTTTTAGTAGAAATGGTTTTGAGAAGCCAAGATCTGGGCTATAGGTTGACTTAGGTTATTGAGGTGTCGCTGATTGCAGACAGTGAACAGAGCTTGAGAGTATATGTGTGTATATATGCACGTGTGTGGACACACACATACATACACACTGTACTTACTGCTTTATCTATTTATACACCAGCAACTCTGAGTTCACACAAATACATCCATTTCCAATTCAACACTGCAGAGTTCATTTGTACTTTTCTCCCTTCCATATTACCAGCTTCCTTCTATAATACTGAGGAATCTGGCTCCCACAAGGCTTAATATATTAACTTATTTGATCCACACCTTGTTTATAATCATTCTCAAATTTTCACTGTCAGCCCTTTCTCACATAGATGAATTCTGGTCCCTTCTCGTATATAACTCTCCACAGTGGCCTTCTTTTCACTAGAATGAATGCCCCTCTCAACCCATTTGAGCCCAGTATATAATTCCCTTCCTCCCACACTTTGATCTCTGACATGCTATCTTATATTAGGCCACCATCCCGATGTGGATGCTGTCTTCATTTTGCCCAGGTGCTAATGATCCATTTCAGGCCAAAGTCCCATGAAGGACTATCCTTCTGTTTCCATTCTGACTTCCCACATTGGACCACTCCTATAACTACTTGGGTTGACGTCCTACTTTGGGCAACTCCCTTCCCACCCCACTGTGGACACCTACTTTTCTATTCCCCACCTAATGCCTTAGGAGCAAAATTATTTGGGAAGAGAAGGGAATGAAAAAGAAAGGAAAAGAGCGGATAGTTTTTCTTTTTCTTTCTTTTTTTTTTTTTTTTTGTAACTGCTTTCAGTTTCCTCTGCTATTAGTCTTTTATCCAATGTTTTAATTTTTGAGCTTATTTAAATGTATGTTTTTTCATCTAGATTTAGTCATTTGGAAAAAATTTAAAGCACAGAATAAAAAGGACAAAGTTTTTAACCGTATAATCCATCAGTTTCACAGTTCTGCACATCCTTTGAGAGAGGCATTAACTGGCAATCCTTCAAGATATTTCTGAATGCATTTTGAGATTTTTTCCCTGGATTATCTTTTCAAGAATATTTAAATAGCAAGCAGCCCTGGAAGATACAAACTTTGTCTCATAACAGTGCAGAGGACAGATTATTTTGCTACCTACCATAATAAAGATGTCTCCCCCTGCAGCAAAGTTCCCCAAGGTTTGCTTACAGCCTAGTATAAAAGACTGGAGTCTTCTCTTGTGTAACACAACCCACTGTGTGGTAGGACTCTTATCCTAATACCTTGTGGGAGTTGGAACGTGAAGAACTGGCACAATAAAATGATGTTACTCTAGTTTCTGAGGTTGTCTTGAGTCATGACACATCCTATGCCTCGACCTCGGGAATCTTGTGTCTTCTGCCAGCACCCAAGACACTGTGGCAGGATAATTTGTTAGCTTGCAAGGAGGGCAAGATATCACAGGGTTTACAGTTATTACCAGAAATGTATTTGGTTACAAATAACAGAAAATCCAAATGCCACTGGTTTGAATAGAGATTTATTTTTTTATTTATTTACTTATTTATTTTTAAATGTTTTATTTATTTTTTTGAGAGAGCACGCAAGCAGAGGAGGGGCTGAGAGACAGGAGGACAGAGGATCCGAAGCAGGCTCTGAGCTGAAAGGCTGACAGGGGCAAGCCCCATGTGAGGCTCACAAACTCATGAACAGCGAGATCATGACATAAGCCTAAGTCAGATGCTCAACTGACTGAACCACCCAGGCATCCCCCGATTTTTTCTTTTAAACGAAAGAAAGGGAAGGACTAAGGGAAGGAAGGCAGAAAAGAAGGAAAGACATCTTGAGGTAAGTGGTCCATTAATGGTACAGTTGCTAATGCATGCCATCATGGACCCGGACTCTGTTTGTATGAATGGTCATCTTTACCAAGCATGTTTTCTTCTCATAATACAGGCATTATGTCCATTTACCAGGCAGGAAAATGAATGAAACAGGAAAAAAAAAAAAAGCAATGGATAACACCATTAATTTTTCCAGGAAAAATATTTTTCCTGGGAGCCCTAGTCACTGGACTTCCACTTACCTACCATTCCTTGTCCATATTTATGTCCACATGGACTGCCCTAGTGCCTAAGGGCAAAAGTTGGAGGTCAGTCATAAGTGCTATCTGCCACAAGTATCATCTTATAATACTTAGTCTTTTTTGGATATGTTACATGGCTTCTTATTTCTCATTTTGTGAATTTGTTGCCTCTGATTGATCTTGAATAGAACTGCTATCTGTTTTCATTATTTTTAACTTTTATTTGGGAAAAAAAAGTTAGTCTAGGGGATTTATTCTACCTATGATAAAGAAACAGAAACGGGATTTACTCTCACACCTGAAACAATTAAAAATCAATGCAAAATATATTCATGATTTTCAGACTTATGACCAGGCCACATGGGAAGGTGCTACCCTAAAGAGGAGTTGTCATGTAGTCGGGTAGTCGCTAAGGAGCAGCATGGGGGCACCTGCGAGGTTGATTTGCCACAATTTCATAGATTGGGTCAGCAAGGAGACTGCCTGAATGGATTTGGACAGTTGAGTACTTGTAGCAGAGACAGTAACAATGTGGAGTGGATTTTCCCAATCTCAAGTCCCATTATGAGGATCAGAAGTTAACTCTACATACACTGGGAGTATCTTACAGGAGAAATACCCTGAACTTAGAAGAACCCCCAATCTTACTAGGAAAATCTAGCAAGCCTGGCCAACCTTTGCTCTGGAGGAAGACATTACATTTCTTACCCTGGTCAGAAATCTCCCCTCTGCTCTAGAGGGAGAACTATCTCTGTTTTCTAATGCTGTTTGCTGTGCAAACATTTTTGAAAAGCTATTCCAGGACAAAAGCTGCCACAAAACACGTCAAGATGCCATGAAAATTGTCTCTCAAGAGGGAAGACAAACAAGGTGAACCCTACAATTACCCCAGCTGATGGCCTGACGAGTGTTGATAGGGTGAAGTGCAGGGAAGGCAACAGAGAAAATGTGGTCATTTCCCTGCCTTGAGGAATGTTCTATCCAATGTTAGTTAGAAGCAGTGAGTGCAAACACCTTTGCCTTGTTCTTGATCACAGGAGTCTTACTTGTGGTAGCTCAAAACTGGAAACAACCCAAATGTTCAACCACAGATATATAGATGAACAAATTATAGTATAGACGTAAAATAGAGTAACAGCCGACAATAAAAAGGATCAAATCAATAGACACAAAAAGAAAAAAATTGAACTGATTATGCTAAGTGAAAGTAGACATAAAAAAGCTCATTCTGTGGGGGCACCTGGGTGGCTCAGTCAGTTGAGCGTCTTAATTTGGCTCAGGTCATGATCTCATGGTTTGTGAGTTCGAGCTCCGTGTTGGCCTCTGTGCTGATGGCTCAGAGCCTGGAGCCTGCTTCAGGTTCTATGTCTCCCTCTCTCTCTCTGCTCCTCTGCTGCTCACGCTCTGACTCTCTGTCTCAAAAATAAACATTTAAAAAAAAAGTTGTGCTGTGTAATATTCTAGAAATTGAGAATCTATACTATCAGAAAACAGATCTGTAGTTGTTTGGGTTGATACCAGAGATAAATTCCAAAATACCATGAAGAGAACTCTGGGGGTGGCAAATATTTATTACCTAGATTATGGTGATGGTTTCATGCATATACACAAATGTCACAAGATCAATTTGTACATTTAAATATGTGCAATTTGGGGTGCCTGAGTGGCTCAGTCGGATAAGCCTCTGACTGGCTCCGATCATGATCTCACATTTGGTGGGTTCAAGCCCTACATTGGGCTCTCTGCTGTCAGCACAGAGCCCACCTCGGATCCTCTGTCTCCCTTTCTCTGCCTCTTCCCTGCTCACACACTGTCTCTCAAAAATAAAAATAAAAACATAAAAAATAAATTAAAAACAAATTTTAAAAATATGTGCAATTAATAGTATGTAAATTATACCTTTAATAAAACTGTGGAAGTGGAAGAAAATATTCTAGAGATAGTAGACTCATTTTTAAAATTTTGTATTACAACTCATTTGCTGTTTTTCCTTATTTTTGTTATTTCAGACTTCTTGAGGTGAGTGCTTCCTACACTTTTTAATCTCACCTAATGAGTCGTGACAATACTTCATAAAATGAATTTGCTTATCAGTATAGCTTTGATCATCTAATCTGTAATCTTAGTTTTGAAATTTGCCTTGACCTTGTAGCTATTTAGAAAAGTTATTTAATAATTTAGAGGGTGGAACTTTTAGTAACACTAAATTGTATTGCATTTTTTGGATAGATAATCTTAACCTACAATCTCATATGTTTGTTGTTTGTTAATCTGTTCAGAATTGTGTTTGCTCCCACTCATTCTGCATCCATATCACCTCTATTAGGCCAGTGCACCCACATCCCAGTTGCTGTAAATTTCGGCAATTAAGAGCCCCAGTTGTTTTTTTCTTAAGAGAATTGTCCTCAGCCAACAGGGGCCACCTCATCCAGGAGTTAGATCCCTCCCCTCCAGGGTAGCACATAGTCACTCAATGATCCAGAGAGAGGTACCAAGTCCAGCCCCTTATCCCACAGTGAAAGGAATTACACATGCAGTTATGCTCTGGAGGTTCCTTCCTCTATCATGCTGAAGTCTCGAATTTACTGAGACCAGATTCTTGCTCAGCTCCTTCCCCATTCTTGTCCTGCTCTTCTCCCTTCCTTGGTTGGGATTTTTTCCTCCTGAAAAGCATGCCCTCGCTAAGTCACAGGCTTCCAGATTTCTGTGTCATGCTCTGCTTCTGCGGTTCCCAAACCTAGGATATCTTTTTATGAACGATTTTTAAAAAGTGCTTCATAGATGCTTTAACAGGAATGTGTACATGGGATCTATGTTTATACATGTGTTTCTATATATTATACATACGTATTACATTGATCACACATGGATCTAGTAACAGAGGTTACTTTGCCCAAAGTATGACTGTTTCCATTTCTTTCCTCCATACTGCCTCGGTAGGTTCCTATGTGTATTACCATAGGCAAAAAAGATGGACACATTTAGACTTAAGAGTCAGAATCATTTTTATGCTTTTCCAAATAGCCGATGAAACTCATGGTAGAGGAAATCATCTTAATGGCAAAGGTGTTAACTTGCAATAGCCACACCCCATTCTTCTTTGTCTCAGTGAATTCCAGCACTATTTACTAAATTTTTTAAATGGAAATCTTGGAGCCACACTTGACCTTGCTTTTCCTTTCACATTGAACCATCCAATCTTGAAGCACATCCCATCAGCCTTACTTTCAAAATATAACCTAAATGTAGCATTTTCTCAATACCTCCACAACCATGCCTATCTCTCCCTTGAATTACTGCTCTCATCTCCTAAATTACTTCATACTCTTACTCTTGCCTCCACTCTGATCATCTCCCATAATATCCAGACCAACCCTTTTAAGATGTAAATAAGATCCAGTATCTGGAACTCTCCATGAACTTCTTATTCCACTTAGAAGAGAATACCAACTCTTTACATGATGTGGCACCCAACTTTTTCTACAACCTTTTGTCTTTTTGCCCTTTATCTTATTCACTGGACTTGAGCCACACTTGTGTCCTTGATACTAATGCATGGTCCTGCTTCAGGATCTTTACACTTTCTGTAACAACTTTTCCCCTATAGATTCTAGGTGACTCTTTGCCTGCTTAACTCCGGTCTCTGCTTAAATCTTACTTCCTCAAGGAAGCCTTTCTTGACCATCATTTTTAAAAGTACATTCTTCATCACTTTCTGTTTTCTGACAGTGTTTTAGTTTTCTGCAAGGTAACTTTAACTATGTTATATTATCTTTGAATTGTTTATCATCTGTCTCCTCCACTTAATGAAGGCTTAGAAAAGATACATCTGTTTTGTTCACTGTGGTTTCTTCCGTATATCTAACAGTGCTTGACACATAAGATCTCATTGTTAAATAACTGAATGAATAAAGGAAGGGATAAATGAATGACTCAGTCTAATGCCACATTCTGGTTAGTTTTATATTTGGATCATGAATATTTTGAACAGTTTTATTTTTCTTGGATTCTCTGGCATTCTTTTTTTTTTTTTTTTTTTTTTTTTTTTTTTTTGAAAAGCAACATTTGCTTTTCTTGAAGTCCACAGATTTTTGGTTCTAAATTGGATTTATGTCTCTATATTTAGACCACACGTTCTTATACAGATAATTGACCCTTGAGTTGTGAAGGACCAATTTTTATTCCCTTGGGGTGTTAAAATGAGAATTCTGAGCATGGACTTGACCCTCCTCTTTCTTACACGTTGAACATGCAATCTTCCATCAAATACTATAAGCCCTACCTTCAAAATGAAACCAAATGGGGTGCCTGGGTGGTTCAGTCGGTTAACGGTCTGAGTTTGGCTCAGGTCACGATTTCACAGTTTGTGAGTTCGAGCCCCACATCGGGCTCTGGGCTGACAGCTTGGAGCCTGGAGCCTGCTTGGGATTCTGTGCCTCCCTCTCTCTCTGCCTCTCCCCTGTTCACGCTTTCTCACTCTCTTTAAAAATAAACATTTAAAAAAAAATGAAACCAAATGCAATATTTTCTCACTTGTTCCACTACCACCTTTATCTCTTACCTTGATTACTGCTATTACCTTTTTCTATCTTTAATTTATTCTAAATCTGTAGGCATATTGTCTCAGTATTGAAATTTTTCTCTCCTCTGAAGGTCACTTCCAGGAGCCATCATTTCATCCTTCTCACGTGGGACAGACAGCCATATAGCTGTCACCAGGGGACTTGCCTTTATTTCTTTGACTGGTTAAATTCATTCTTTTCTGGATTCAGTGACGTAGTCATTCTTAGGCCATTATTTTGCCAAAGTACATCCTCAAATCTCTCTCACTCTTGCTCTCACCCCTCATGAATGTGCGCTCACCCTCTCGATTTCAAATATGTTACCTTTATCTTTCGGCTCTTGTTGATTCCTCCGCATCATCCCTCCATGGGAGTGTTCGATGTGAACGTGCGTTTGTCCCAGTGGTATGTTGTTTTTTTTCTTTGACAATTCCTGCTATTCCTACTCCTTCCTTTAGTCTCTATCTGAACTCCATTTAGTCAGATATTGGGACCTTTAAATGAATCACTTCTCTCTTAGATTTTTCTTCTACATTTCTTTTTTTCTTAAATAATAAATGTTGATACATTTTGAGAGAGTGCACGCATGAGCAGGAGAGGGGCAGAGAGAGAGGGAGGGAGAGAATCCCAAGCAGGCTGCTCGCTGTTAGCACAGAGTCCGGTGTGGGGCTCAGTCCCACAAAACCATGGCCTGAGCTGAAATTGAGTCAGACACTCAACCTACCAAGGCACCTACGTACTCCACTTCTACATTTGCTTGTTCTACTTTCTTTTGGTCTATGTTCTTAGAGATCTTCTTTATTTTTAAAGTTACTGTGTATCTGTGTTTCTCAATTGTGCATTTTCTCTCCAGTAGTTGTTTTGGTTTCTTTTTTTTTTTTTTCCATCGCTACTTCTGCTTTAACCAATAACTACTTTCCATGCGTATACTTTGTTAATGAATGCATTCCAGGAAAACGACTTTTTTTTTTCTTATTTTATCTACTTAAAATTACCTTAGATTCCTCTTAAAAGTTTTTATTTTTTATTTTTGTCTCGTACTTTCATATATCTTGATTATCAGTTCATAATGATAATATGAGTAACATCTTGATTATTGGTTCATAAGCACTGAGAAAGAGGGCTATTTATCTAATGCATAGATTATGCTTACTGACTCTCTTGAAGATGAATCAAGGACCTGACTTTTATGCTGAGTTTGACTTAAATTCCAAAATTTATACTGGGATGCCAACACCCATTCTCACTCTTTTCCCTCATACCAGAATTCCATTGAGTTGTTTCAAAAACTATACTCTGGTGGAGGTTTTACTGGGTATGTGCCAGCAGCAAGCTGTTCTCTTTGTGGAGGTTTGGGGATAGGGTGTCACATACCTAGTGCTCAGTAATACATATTTCCATGGTCAAATCTGGTCTCCCTCCTCTTCATTTCCTCTGTCAGAATTGTGTAATAGATTCCCACAGCCTGCCCTATGTACTGGCATTGTTCATTCCACTTGCTGTTTTCCAGATATTTGGTAAAACCTCTTGTCTGTTGATACCCTACCTTCCTGTCCTCTCTGTTGCCGTAGCAGGAAACAATTTAAAAATTTTTGTCATTGTTATTGTAATGTGATTTGGGGAAAGAAAGGACATAAGCTTACATTTTCAGTCTACCCTGTTGACACAGAATCGTTAATGTATTGTTGCTGCCTCTTCTTTTTTTTTTTTTTGATTGATTTAATAAAATATTTGATTCAAATGTTTTTCACCCTCTAAGAAAAAATAAAAGTCCATCAGAAGATCTCAGGCCTAGTACCATATATGACTCTCATAGGAGACCTTGGCCAGTGACCTTCTGTGGACCTCAAGCTCAATCCTGTAAAATTGATCAGCTCAGATGGAAAGATTGTTCTACTATGTCATCTCTAAAATTATGATTCTAAGTGTGTTGTAAAAATATTTATTAATAAGTGTAAAGATACTCTTCTGATTATCATAAGTTTTCTGATCATATATATGACTATATATATATATGTGTGTATATATATATATATACATATATATATATATATAGTAAGTTTATTTATTTTGAGAGAGAGCACAAGCTGGGGGAGGCAGAGATTTTTGGAAGTGTGTGGGTGCTTAGGAATTTGTCCATTTCTTCCGGGTAGTCCAGTTTGTTGGCATATAATTTTGCATAGTATTCCCTGATAATTGATTATATTTCTGAGGGATTGGTTGTAATAATTCCATTTTCATTCATGATTTTATCTATTGGGGTCCTCTCCCTTTTCTTTTTGAGAAGACTGGCTAGAGGTTTATCAATTTTGTTTATCTTTTCGAAGAACCAACTCTTGGTTTCATTGATCTGCTCTACAGTTTTTTTAGATTCCATATTGTTTATTTCTGCTCTGATCTTTATTATTTCTCTTCTTCTGCTGGGTTTAGGCTGCCTTTGCTGTTCTGCTTCTATTTCCTTTAGGTTGCTTTTAGATTTTGTATTTGGGATTTTTCTTGTTTCTTGAGATACAGGCCTCGATTGCAGTGTATTTTCCTCTCAGGACTGCCTTTGCTGCATCCCAAAGCGTTCAGAGTGTTGTATTTTCATTTTCATTTTTTTCCATATATTTTTTAATTTCTTCTCTAATTGCCTGGTTGACCCATTCATTCTTTAGTAGGGTATTCTTTAACCTCCATGTTTTGGAGGTTTTCCAGACCTTTTCCTGTGGTTGATTTCAAGTTTCATAGCACTGCGGTCTGAAAGTATGTATGGTATGATCTCAATTCTTTTATGCTTATGAAGGGCTGTTTTGTGACCCAGTATGTGATCTATCTTAGAGAATGTTCCATGTGCACTCGAGAAAAAAGTATATTCTGTTGCTTTGGAATGCAAGGTTCTAAATATATCTGTCAAGTCCATCTGATCCAATGTATCATTCAGGGCCCTCGTTTCTTTATTGATCCTGTGTCTAGATGATCTATCCAATGTTATAAGTGGAGTATTAAAGTCCCTTACAATTACCACATTCTTATCAATAAGGTTGCTTACATTAGTGATTAATTGTTTTATATATTTTGGGGCTCCCATATTCAGCACATAGACATTTATAATTGTTAGCTCTTGCTGATGGATAGACCTTGTGATTATTATATAATGTCCTTCTGCATCTCTTGTTACAGCCTTTAATTTAAAATCTAGTTTGTCTAATATAAGTATGGCTACTCCAGCTCTCTTTTGACTTCCAGTAGTATGATAGATCTCCATCCCCTCACTTTCAATCTGAAGATGACCTCAGGTCTAAAATGAGCCTCCTGTAGGCAGCAAATAGATGGGTCTTGGTTTTTTTGTTTTTTCTCTTTATCCATTCTAATACCCTATGTCTTTTGCTTGGAGCATTTATTCCATTTACATTCAGTGTTATTATAGAAAGATATGAGTTTAGAGTCATTGTGATGTCTGTAGGTTTCATGCTTGTAGTGACGTATCCGGTAGCTTGTCTCACAAGATCCCCCTTAGGATCTCTCATAGGGCTGGTTTAGTGGTGACAAATGCCTTCAGTTTTTGTTTGTTTGGGAAAACCTTTATCTCTCCTTCTATTCTGAATGACAGACTTGCTGGATAAAGGATTCTTGGCTGCATATTTTTTTCTGTTCATCACATTGAAGATTTCCTGCCATTCCTTTCTGGCCTGCCAAGTTTCAGTAGATAGGTCTGCCACTAGTCTTATGGGTCTCCCTTTATAAGTTAGAGCATGTTTATCCCTAGCTGCTTCCAGAATTTTCTCTTTATCCTTGTATTTTGCCAGTTTCACTATGATATGTCGTGCAGAAGATTGATTCAAGTTACGTCTGAAGGGAGTTCTCTGTGCCTCTTGGATTTCAGTGCCTGTTTCCTTCCCCAGATCGGAGAAGTTCTCATCTATGATTTGTTCCAGTATAGCTTCAGCTCCTTTCTCTCTCTCTTCTTCTTCTGGAATTCCTATGATATGGATATTGTTCCATTTGATTGCATCACTTAGTTCTCTAATTCTCCCTTCATATTCCTGGATTTTTTTTTATCTCTTTTTCTCAGCTTCTTCTTTTGCCACAATTTTATCTTCTAATTCACCTATTCTCTCCTCTGCCTCTTCAGTCTGAGCTGTGGCCACCTCCATTTTATTTTGCACCTCATTCATAGCACTTTTAATTCATCATGACTATTTTTTAGTCGCTTGATCTCTGTAGTAATAGATTCTCTGCTGTCCTCTATACTTTTTTCAAGCCCAGCAATAATTTTATGACTGTTACTCTAAATTCTTGTTCCATTATGTTGCTTAAATTGGTTTTGATCAATTCGTTAGCTGTCGCTACTTCCTGGAATTTCTTTTGAAGAGAATTCTTCCATTTCGTCATTTTGGCTAGTTTTCTGTCCCTTATGTGTTTTAAAAGCTTGTGTGTTCTGCACCTGTGGGCACTGCTCTATTAAAGGAGGATCACACACTGTCCAGGGCCTGGCCCTTCAGGAGGTGTTTTTTCGGGGATTGTTACTTGCTCTCTGTTGATGTGACTTTGGTTATTTTATTACCCTACTCGCAGTAATATTTTGTACCCTCCACCAGGTGTGCTTTGATTTGTCCCTTGGAGCAGCCTGTAAAGAAAAACAAACAGGAGACAAAAACATGCAAACACAAAAACAAATAAACAAAACCAAAAACCTAAAGACTAAAAACAAAAAAAACCCCAAACACCGACTACAAGTAAAGAAGAGGGTGGAGGCGGTGCTGATGGAAGAGCACATACAAAGAGAGAAATGACAGGGGCGGGGGTGAGGGGGAGAAAAAATAAGCAGTGATTAGGCAGAGAGACTATAGGGCTTAATCCAGAGAGAGAGAAAGGCAAATAAAGAAGGAGGTGGGGAAAATGAAACAAAGACAAAATTACCCAAACAGAGAAACTATATGGTTTGATTATTCCAGAGAGAGAGAAAGGAATGTAAAGAAGGAGGTGTAGAACATGTATCAAGACAGTGGATTCAATATGTCTCTTTAGACAGACCAATAACCAGAGTAAGCAGCCTAGGGGAGGGAAGAGATAAGGAGGAGGAGTGGGGGGGGGGGGGTGGATATCTATATATCCAGAATTGACCTAGAGTTAATCCAGGGAATGCTTCATCCCTTGTAGGTAGTAGCTGTCTGCAGGGTCTGTGCTGCTCTGGTGGAGACCAGTTACCCAGTGCAAAGAGGCGTGGTTTGGCATTTTCTGGATCCACCCCCACTATGGGCCTGGGGGGTGATCCCTGAGGCCCCACCTTGGTTTGGTGGTTGTGGTCGTGGTGGGCGGGGGCGGGGGAATGGTGATCTCCCAGTCTCTTCTCCACGCAGCCGGACTGGTGGACTTGTTTGAGTTGTTCTCACTGTGCCGTGGTCGCAGAAAGGGTGGGCCTTCTCGCTTGGCCAACTCCCCTGACCCTGTGCTTGGCTAGGATTCAAAGTCATGCTCAGTGTGCTCTGGCACTGGGGAAGTGCCTCTCAGTGCAGCGATATGTGGTCCTGGCTGGCTTTGTCTGTGCCACTGCACTTCCGGGAGGACCGCCTTCTACTGTGGGCTGAGAGCCGCTGCCCTCACCGCAAGCCCCCCTGGGTGGCGGACACAGGCAGCCTTTGTCTTTTCCCACAGCACTCCAGGGAAACGGAGACTTTTTCCTCCTGCAGACTGCGCCCTCCGCCCAGCCACTGCGCCCAGGGATGGCAGGTTCTGTACTCTCACGCAGCCCTCCAGGGAGGGAACCACTTTCTCCAGCTGCGGACTGAGCCTCTCACCTACCACTGCACCCAGGGCTGGCTCCCTTTGGGGGAGGCAGAGAGAGAGTCCCAAGCAGGGGCTTGAACTAATAAACCGTGAGATCATGACCTGAGCTGAAATCGAACGTGAGACACTTAACCTACTGAGACATCCACCCATCTGACTATATATTTTAGAAAACCGAAATAAGGCATTAGAAGACATACTGTTATTAAGCAGGGTAAAAAAGAACCTCTCTTTAAAAAAAATCCTCTTTTTATTATAAATTCTGAGTGGGGGAGACCAGCTGGCATTAAAACAGTAAGTTTTTATTTATAGGAAAAAAGAATGACAGCTCAATTCACTTTAAAGGGAAGCCACATCAAAAGCTCATGGGAAAAGATTCTGTCCTGTGCAAGTGTTCATATTGCGCTCTGAATCTTTTTTCTAATTAGGACAACCAGAGAGCTTCTAGTGTGTAGCGATATGCTTGCTTTTCTTCACAGCATGGTCACAGCCATGTTAGGGATTGAGGGTCACTAGGCTGCAGATGAGATCTTAGATCCCTATTCTCAAAAGATTTTGTTTAGTACTAGAGAGAGAGAGGGATGCAGAAGAGTCGTTGCAGTATTTTTTCAGGAAAAAAAAAAAGCATGCCATCCCTTGAAACTGTTTATCTCCATTGGTTCTTAGCTTTGAGGACCCTGGCTTAATCTCCGCAGCCTTCTCTTTAATGTATCTGTATATTTGACATCATTGGGAAAGCTCATGGAACACGTCTTAGCTCCCATTTCCCCTTTGGAGAGAAAGGGAGGTTGATGAATGGAGCCATGTTTGGAATATGCGTTGGCAAATCCGAGCACATACAAGTGGAAAGTTTTATTCTATGGGCATATAGGAGAATTGTCAACACATCACAAAACATAATTGGCTGTGTTATAATTGGGCCCTAGAGAAAAACTGTCCTTCTGCAGCTTGAGGGTTTTTCTCCTGAGGACAGGAAAACCATAGCTTCTTTCTTACTAGTTTCATTCCTGTGCATCTTGAGCATCAATTTAAACTGCAGAGTTGATAGCACTAAAATATTTATTAGGGGGGGAAAGTTAACTTTGTAGAAGGAGTGCCTTCATAAATCTGATCCTATGTCATGAGGTTGTTTATTTTTTGGCAAACTTTATTCCATTGTTTTGAGCATTTCAACCTGGGTTTATATTATGTATATTTTATTATTTTTATTTAAGTTTATTTATTTAGAGAAAGAGTATGCATGAGCTGGAGAGGAAAAGAGAAAATCCCAAGCATGTTCCATGCTGTCAGTGAGGAACCAACATGGGGCTCAATCCCAGGAACCGTGAGATTATGACCTGAGTCAAAATCCAGAGTTGGATGCTTAACCGACTGAGCCACCCAGGGACCCCTGTTATAGGTATATTTTAAAGGCAATTTTAAGTCAGTTGGAAGAAAAATAACATTATTTCCAATTATAAAACAATCTGAGATTTTTACGGAACCGGTCAAGTTAAACTGGAATCACAGGATTGAAGAAATCTATATTTTTCATGAAGGATTTGTTGCTGTCTTGAATGAGAATGTTTCTGGTTTTCTTACTCAATTGAGACCTTAAGAAAATTGTGTTAAGTATTAATTCTCCTCTCCATTTTAGGTATAGTAAACAAGCATGTGTCATAGTTCTGCTTTGAATAATTTTTGTTGACAAATTCAGCTTCCTTTTAATTGCTCTTTGTTCTCTAGTCCCCAAATCCCTTTGCTCCTCAGCCTGACGGTGGTCTCATTACATTTGTCTGCTTACCTGTTTTGTGCATGTGGCATTTTTCTCCCTCTTGTAAGATTCCCAATAACAGAGACCGTATCTTAATAGTTTTTATTATTCCAACACTTACATTGGTGCTTGCTGTTGAATTTACTATTGACTGATCTGTATATTTTTAAATAAACTCATTCTTTTTCATCCGTTTCTCTTTCCTTTAAATTTATAGAACACTCTAAAAATAAAAAGTTAATAGTGCTCTTTGACCAAGCTGATGAAGAGAAACAAAATGAAACAGTGAGTAAATTGTTACAAATAAATCAAACCAGATTTTTGACTACTCTGAGCAATAATTCAGGCTTTTTTTTTCTTTTAGAGAGAGAGATCATACAAGCATGGGAGAGGGGCAGAAGCGGGGGAGAGAGAGAGAATCTTAAGCAGGCTCCACACTAAGTGCAGAGCCTGACCTGGGGCTCAATCCCACAACCCTGGGATCATGACACAAGCTGAAATCAAGCGTCGGACACTTACTGATTGAGCTACCCAGGTGCCCCAATAATGAAGACTTTTAATATCTATAAAAGGAAATTGTACTCTTTCAAAGAAGGTTTATAAACACCAAATCATCTTTGCAAAGTACTTTAAAAACAAAACGGTGAAGTATTCTAGGTACATGAGTTTATGTTTGCCAACTAGGTTATTAAGCTTTTCAGTAATCTTAAAATGTCTGAACTCAGCAGACCACACCATGTCCTCATGAACACACTCAGTATTTTCTTAATCAAGTCTCTTATTTGCATCACTTATATTTTTACTCTTACTTTCTTTAAATTTCCTGGGTGGCCTCTTCCATACGGAAACCTATTTCTGAGACACAGCCATTTGAAAGTAATAATTATCCGATCATGACTACAGAAAATAGTTCTTTAGCCAATGTCTTATTTTAAAACCAGCTGAACATTGGTTGGCCCACACTTCCTCCTACCTTCCTCCACCTTCCTCTCTTTGTCCATAACCTTTGGTTTCTGTTAAAGAGCCTATTCTTACACCGTTTGAACCTTGTCTTTCACCCGCATACATGCTGCTACTTTGCAGGTAACCATGACAATATTTCACAGTGCTGAGGTTATGTGCCATATAAAATGTAGCCATGCTGTCTTAAATTTATCAGCAAACACACCTTTTCCAAAATACACACATGCACACAAACATCATCTTGCAACTGCATGACATTTTAAGTGTTAAAAGACCAAGTATGCAAGCAACTGATTTTATGAGTGGGAAGAGATGATGATTCTTTGGTTAAGAACATATAAAAGCATTTGAATCCTTGCTAATACAGAAGTAACATCTTAATTTTTTCTAAACCATTATTCCAAGTACTCTCATTCCTTCAGTGTCTGCCTCCTTAAGATTTACACTTGGTAATTAAAAAGTCACCGCAAGGTCGGAGATAGATCTATTTTGTGGTAACTAATCATTAACAATTATTAGTTTAATATTTCTAAGGGCACTGGTCACGAAATGGAAAGATTGAAGTTCGGATTCTGGGCAACCTTAGAAATCACCGGGTCAACCATTCACAGCTTTTCATTGTATAGACTACATGGTAAGATTTTGTTGACCCACACTTGAGGATTCAGTTGTGACCTTTTGCTAGGTATTCAAATAATCTTCCATTCTGGCTTCTCCACAGAGCTCCAGTTCATTCTTAAGTTGGAAGAGTATCATGAAATCCATCAAAAATACATATTTTTGAGCCTACGTGGAAACAATGACCTGTGCGTTTAGAATAAAAGAAATATGTCAGATGTTAACCCAGAACCTGGAGGATTTACATTTACATTAGAGACATAAGCCATGTTTTGAGTCTTGTTAATAAGTGATTCTTTTGCTTCATGTATAGTGTATATGCAGTGACCATTACTGCTACACCCTCTTTATTGTGCCCAATAGAGTCAGACACAATGCCAGTCCTCAGGAAACTCCTATCCATGCCATTCTTTCTCCTTCCACTGCACTTCCTTAGTTCACATTCCTACCTCAATACCGGAGTCCGTATCCTTTTCCTGAACTTTTCCTGTTGTCAGTTAATCATGTTCCAGATTAAACGCTTGAAAACAGTTTCCAATGTAGCACCAGCTGTAAAAGTCTCCAACAGAATGGAGTTTGTCACTGAAGGCCTCCAACACCCGGTAATCAGTCAATCTCGTGTTGCTCCGTTGTTATATTTTTGCCAACATTTTTCCTTCTATCTGGCACTTCCCCTTGTTTACTGCTTGTCAGTATTTCAAGACCAATCCATGGTACAACTGGTCTTTGAGGCCTTCTCAGACATTCAGAACGATATCATTAATGATAAATAATAACAGTAACACCAATAATAATGATACTTAGTACTTAGAGATTAGGTCTGTGTTCCAGCTGTGTACCTGGATCACTTCCTGGTACATATCATCTCAGTGAACCTCTGTATTAGCTTCTTATTCCTACTGTAACAAATGACCACAAATTTGCCAGCTTAAAATAGCACAAATTTCTTAGCTGCGTTTCTGTAGGTTAGAAGTCTAATGGGTCTCACTGACTGAAATCAACGTGTGGGCAGAGCTAGGTTCCTTTTTCCTAAGTTCCAGAGGGAATCTGTTGTCTTGACTTTCCCAGCACCTAGAGGAGCCGTTGTATCACCGCTACTCTCTCCAAGTGTATGGGATGTAAGAGGCCAGTGGTTAAAAACATGAGCTCTGGTTCAGAAAGGCTGAGTTTGAATCCTAATGCTTCTATGAACTCTGACATTGAGAAGTTGGCTGTATGTATGTAAGCAATAAGTCACAGGAATCTACCCCCAAAACCAAAAGCACACTGTATACACTGTATATGGTACCTAACTTGAGAATGAATTTAAAAAAAAAAAAAAAAAACGCTAGGAATAGGAAGAGCTAAAATAGGAAGAGCTAGCTTAATTAGCATTTAAAAAATTTTAATGTTTGTTTTTGAGAGAGACAGAGTACAAGTGGGGGAGGGAAAGAGAGGGGGGGACACAGAATCAGAAGTAGGCTCCAGGCTCTGAGCTGTCACCACAGAGCCCAATGCAGGGCTCAAACCCACAAACTGTGAGATCATGACCTGAGCCAAAGTTAGACGCTTAACCGACTGAGCCACCCAGGCGCCCCAACATTTATTGACTTACTGCATGAAAATTTGCCTCTAATAATTCTGTGCCTTATTTTCTTTTCCTTGAAACTGGGAAAATAATGGTCCCTAACTCATAAGGCAATTATGAGGACTAAATGAATTAATCCATGTAACGACTTCCAACAGCTATTGGGAAGTACAAGTACTCAAGAAATGTCAGCATGTTTTGTTCCTATTGTTACCATTAGACAAGCCAGTAGAGACATCAACACTGCCACTTCCAAAGGGAGAGGGCACAGCATGACCCTGGAGTGAGTTAAAGTGTAATTTAATAAGCATAATACTTTCAATAAGAAAAAGCAAAGGTTTTTCGTAACATGCAAGACTATGGTTAGTTGAAGAGTGGAAATAATGTCCATTAAATATTTCTTAGGATGTTTCTATGTGCTTAATGTCTTAGACCACTTAATCTGGATCCTGGGAAAAAAATTCTCCGGTGATGTTCACTTACCCTCAAGGCTACTGAGATTTGTTTTTGTATCTCCTTTTGTCTTAAGTTTTTTCCCTTGGAAGTCAATCCTGAGATAGAGGATTCTTGTTCAAATGATGTTTTAGGAAAAGGGAAATGATGGAAGAAGGATAGAGCAGGAATGTGGTCTTAGTTATAGACTAGTTTTAGTCTTGAGACCCAGAGGAGGCTCTGAGCAGGGAATAGACCAACAAGTTATTTCCATGTTGAGCAAGGGGAGCAGCCATTGTATGTTCCCATGCCAGTCTTCCCAGGCCTGGGTTAGGGGCAGCCTTTGAGGCAAGATGACTACAGTTCATCACTTCTTAGGTTGCAAGGGGCAGATATGAGTTGATACCCACTAACGCACACAGCAGCGGCTGAATGGGCATGCAGGTCAGTTACCAATACCATGTGAGATGGGGATCTGAGAGAGTTACCAATACCATCCAGTACATATTTGAGTTCTTCTTTGTGTATCAGGGTCCTCCCGTTCATATTGCCCTCCATTCCTTTAGACCACTCATGAGCCATAAAAGCAAAAGACTTCTATATTTGGGTGACACATACGCACATAACCATTTTTATATGTGTGAATGTGGTAGGCAGACATTATTGAGCTCCTATTGGGCACAAGCCACCTATTATCACTTTACATGAATAATCTCATTTATTCCTCAGAACCCGGGAAGGTAATCAATTTCATTATATCATTATCTAGTTGAGGAAATGAACAGATCAGAAACTGCGACAATTGGTTACGATCAAAAAGCTAGGAAGGATAAAAATATTAAGGACTGTCTGTCTCAGAATCCACATGCTAAATGGATTTAAAGTAAATACACTATCTCTTCTTTTGCCTTTTTTTTTTTTCCTAGCCATTTCCTTCTTTGGGCTTATCGGTAAGTTCTAAAGAGTAGAAGGCAATCTACGTGAAATAATACTATTCTCAACATGTCAGTCCAACTAGCCTTGGACCAAGTTCTCTCATGGTTCAAAGTCAGTTTTGTCCCAATTGAGTGCTTCATCTATGTTTTAAAGTTGACTCCTAGTCTTGGATGATTTAAGTGTCTTAAACCTGCAAGCCAGCAGTCAGCTACAAAGCATCAGAAGCCCTTTTACAAATAGACCTTTCTGTGGCTATCTTACCCGTTCTTTAAACTTCCTGCTTTCCATCTCTCATTTTCCATATCCCTACTATATCTCATAATCATTTGCTTACACAGTTGTTGTCTCAGTAATTACCTCTAAGATATGCTATAAGGCTCTGCTTATACAAAAATGGTTCAATAAGGAAGCTTGGAGATACAAGAGAAATAAAGAACAATGAGAAGCCTAAATAATACAGGTGAATCTGAAAAAACATTGACTTGATAAAACAATAAAAACAACGTCTTACAGAGCTTAAAATGCTTTTAATAACAATTCATAAAGCAAGAATGGCATAAACTCAGTTAAAACATTCCACTGTCTTTACATTGTCTAGGAAATGCTGGGTATTAGTTTCTATTAGACTTTAATAAGTCAGCAATGTAATCACAAGAGTAACCACTAAAAGAATATGTACTTAACAGTCTAACAAAGCAGACAATAGTAAGAAAAAAATACATTAGGGAATGAGGAAAAAGACACACAAAAGACACACATAGAGTATAAAGAACAAGGTAGTAGATTTGAATTCTAATATAGTGGTAGTTAGAGTAAATGTTAGTAGGTTAAACGTTCCAAATGAATAGACAAGTATTTGTCAGACTGAACTTTTTAAAAATGAGAAAAACCCCCTATGCTGTTTAAAGAAGACATTTTTGAAACAGATATAAAGATCAGAAGTAAAAGAATGTTTTATTTTTTAATTTTTTTAATACAATTTATTGTTAGCTAACATACAGTGTATACAGTGTGCTCTTGATTTGGGAAGTAGATTCCTGTGATTCATCGCTTACATACAGCACCCAGTGCTCATCCCAACACTCCAGTGTCCTCCTTAATGCCCACTACCCGTTTTCCCCTCCCCTTCCCTCCCCATCAACCCTCAGTTTGTTCCCTGTATTTAAGTCACTTATGGGTTTGCCTCTCTCTGTTTGAAACTATTTTTCCCCTTCCCTTCTGCCATAGTCTTCTGTTAAGTTTCTCAAGTTCCATATATGAGTGAAAACATATGATATCTGTCTTTATCTGAATGACTTATTTCACTAAGCATTTTACCCTCCAGTCCCATCCACATTGTTGCAAATGGCAAGATATCATTCTTTCTCATTGCCAAGTAGTATTCCATTGTGTATATAAACCAATTCTTTATCCATTCATCAGTTGGTAGACATTTGGGCTCTTCCCATAATTTGGCTATTGTTGAAAGCACAGCTATAAACATTGGGGTATGAGTGCCCCCATGAATCAGCACTCCTGTATCGTTTGGGTAAATTCCTAGCAGTGCTATTGCTGGGTTATAGGGTAGTTCTATTTTTGATTTTTTGAGGAACCTCTAAGGTGTTTTCCAGAGCAGCTGCACCAGTTTGCATTCCCACCAGCAAAGCAAGAGGGTTCCCATTTTTCTATCTCCTTGCCAACATCAGTTGATTCCCAAGTTGTTAATTTTAGCCACTCTGACCAGTGTGAGGTGGTATCTCAGTGTGGTTTTGATTTATATTTCCCTGATAATGAATGATGTGGAGCATGTTTCATGTGTCTGTGGGCCATCTGGATGTCTTCTTTGGAAAAGTATCTATCTATGTCTTCTGCCCATTTCTTCACTGGATTATTTGTTTTTCAGGTTTTGAGTTTGGTAAGTTCTTTATAGATTTTGGGTGCTAACCTTTTACCTGATACGTTCTTTGCCAACATCTTTGTCCATTCTGTTTGTTGCCTTTTAGTTTTGTTGATTGATTCCTTTGCAGTAGAGAAGATTTTATCTTGATGAATTCCCAATACTTCATTTTTGCTTTTATTTCCTTTGCCTTTAGAGGTGTGTCAAGCAAGAAATTGTTGTGGCTGAGGTCAAAGAGGTTGTGGCCTGTTTACTCCTCTAGGGATTTGATGATTTCTTGTCTCACATTTAGGTCTTTCATACATTTTGAGTTTTTCTTTGTTGTGATGTAAGATAGTGGTCCAGTTTCATTCTTCTGTGTGCTGGTGTCCAGTTCTCCCAGCACCATTGGTTAAAGAGACTGTCTTTTTTCCATTGGATACCCTTTCCTGCTTGGTCAAAGATTAGTTGGCCATACATTTGTGTGTCCAATTCTGGGTTCTCTATTCTATTCCATTGCTCTATGTGACTGTTTTTGTGCCAATACCATACTGCCTTGACGATTACAGCTTTGTAGTAGAGGCTAAAGTCCAGGGTTGTGATGCCTTTGGTTCTCTTTTTCAACATTACTTTGGCTATTCGGGGTCTTTGGTGGTTCTATACAAATTTTAGTATTGTTTGTTGTAGCTTTGAGAAGAATGCCAGTGCAATTTTGATTGAAAATGCATTGAATCTGTAGCTTGCTTTGGTTAGTATTGACATTTTAACAATATTTGTTCTTCTAATCCATGAGCCTGGAATGTTTTTCCATTTCTTTGTGTCTTCTTCAGTTTCCTTCATAAGTTTTCTGTAGTTTTCAGCATATAGGTAATTTACCTTTTTTGGTTAGGTTTACTCCTAGGTATTTTATGGTTCTTCATGCACTTGTAAATGGGATCAATTTCTTTATTTCTGTTGCTTCAGTATTGGTGTATAGAAATGCAACCGATTTCTGTACATTGATTTTGTATCCTGTGACTTTGCTGAATTCATGTATCCATTCTAGCAGCGTTTTGGTGGAGCCTTTCGTGTTTTCCATGTAGAGTATCATGCCATCCGCAAAAAGTGAAAATTTGACTACTTCTTTGCCAATTTGGATGCCTTTTATTTCATTTTGTTGTCTTACTGCTGAGGATAGGACTACAACATTATGTTAAAGAACAGTGGTGAGAGTGGACATCCCTGTCGTGTTCCTGATCTCAAGGAGAAAGCTCTCAGTTTTTCCCCATTGAGGATGATATTAGCTATGGGCTTTTTATATATGACTTTTTGATGTTAAGGTATGTTCCTTCTATCCCAACTTTCTTTAAGAAAGGATGCTGTATTTTGTCAAATGCTTTTTCTGCACGTGTTGGAGGATTATTCTTATCCTTTGTTCTGTTCACATGATTATCACATTGATTGAGTTGGGAATATTGAACCAGCCCTGCAGCCTAAGAATGAATCCCACCTGATCATGGTGAATAATTCTTTTAATATGCTGTTGAATTTGATTTGCTAGTATCTTGTTGAGAATTTTTGCTTCCATGTTCATCAGGAATATTGGCCTGTAATTCTCCTTTTTTTGTGGGGTCTCTGTTTGGGAATCAAGTTTATGCTGGCCTCATAGAATGAATCCAGAAGCCTTCCTTTGATTTCTATTTATTGGAACAGCTTGAGAAGGATAGATATTAACTCTGCTTTGAATGTCTGGTAGAATTCCCCTTGGAAGCCATCTGGCCCAGGACTCTTATTTGTTGGGAGATTTTTGATAACTGGTTCAATTTTTTTCACTGGTTATAGATTGTTCAAATTTTCCATTTCTTCCCGTTTGAGTTTTGGTAGTGTGTGGGTATCTAGGAATTTGTCCATTTCTTCCAGGTTTTTCAGTTTGTTGGCTTATAATTTTTCATAGTATTCTCTAATAATTGTATTTCTGTGGTGTTGATTGTGATCTCTCTTTAATTCATGATTTTATCTATTTGGGTTCTCTTTCTTTTTGAGAAGTCTGGCTAGGGGTTTATCAAGGTGTGTGTGTGTGTGTGTGTGTCTGTGTGTCTGTGTGTCTGTGTGTGTTTCCTAAACACCAACTTTTAGATTCATTGATCTGTTCTACTGTTTTTTAGATTCTATATTGTTTATTTCTGCTCTGATCTTTATTATTTCTCTTCTTCTGCTGGCTTTGGGGTTTCTTTGCTGTACTGCTTCTAAGGTGTGTGATTAGGTTTTATATTTGGAATTTTTCTTGTTTCTTGAGATAGATCTGGATTGCAATGTCTTTTCCTCTCATGACTGTCTTTGCTGCATTGCAAAGGGTTTGGACTTGTGTTTTCATTTTCATTTCCTTCCATAAATTTTTTAATTTCTTCTTTAATTGCCTGGTTGACCCATTCATTCTTTAGGAGGATGTTCTTAAACCTCCATGCATTTGGAGGCTTTCCAAATTTTTCCTTGTGGTCGATTTCAAGTTTCATAGCATTGTGATCTGAAAATATGCATGGTATGATCTCAATTCTTTTATATTTATTGAGGACTGTTTTGTGACCTAGTATGTGATCTGTCTTGGAGAATGTTCCATGTGCACTCAAGAAGAATATGCACTCTGCTTTTGGGGGAAAAGTTCTGAATATATCTGTCAAGTCCATCTGCTCCAGTGTATCATTCAAGGTCCTTGTTTCTTTATTGATTTTCTGCCTAGATGACCTGTCCATTACTGTCAGTGGAGTATTCAAGTCCTCTGAAATTACTGTATTCTTATCAATAAGATTGCTTATGTTTGTGATTAATTGATACATTTGGGACTTTCAAATTGAGGGCATGAACGTTTACAATTATTAGCTCTTCTTAATGGATAGACCCCATAATTGTGATATAATGTCGTTCTTCATCTCTTGGTACAGCCTTTAGTTTAAAATCTAGTTTGTCTGACATAAGTATGGCTACTCCAGCTTTCTTTTGACTTCCAGTAGCATGATAGATGGTTCTCCATCTCTTCACTTTCAATCTGAAGATGTCCTCAGAACTAAAATGAGTCTCTTTTAGACAGCACATAGATGGTTCTTATTTTTTTATCCTTTCTGATACCCTATGTCTTTTGATTGGAGCATTTATTCCATTTACATTCAGAGTTGTTACTGAAAGATATGGATTTAGTGTCATTGTGTTATCAGTAGGTTTTGTGCTTGTAGTGATGTCTCTGGTTCTTTTTAGTCTCTGCAGCATTCCACTCACAGAGTCCCCCTTAGGATCTCTTGCAGATCTGGTTTAGTGGTCATGAACTCCTTCAGTTTTTGTTTGTCTGGGAAAGCCTTTATCTCTCCTCCTATTCTGAATGATAGTCTTCCTGGATAAAGGATTCTTGGCTGCATATTTTTCCTATTCAATATATTGAATATTTCCTGCCACTCCCTTCTGGCCTGCCAAGTTTCATTGGACAGGTCTGATAATACCCTTATGTGTCTACCCTTGTAGGTTAGGGTCCATTTGCCCCTAGCTGCTTTCAGAATTCTCTATCTTTGTATTTTGCCAGTTTCACTATAATATGCCATGGAGAAGACCTATTCTTGTTAAATCTGGAGGGAGTTCTCTATGCCTCCTGGATTTGGATATCTACTTCCTCCCCCAGATTAGGGAGGTTCTCAGCTATAATTTATTGAAGTAAACCTTCTGCCCCTTTCTCTCTTCTTCTTCTTCTTCTTCTGGAACTCCTATGATAGGGATATTATTACATTTCATTGAATCACTCTGTTCTCTGATTCTCCCCCATCGTCTAGTATTTTCTCATCTCTCTTTTTCTCAGCTGCATCATTTTCCATAATGTTTTCTTCCCTCACTTATTCTTGCCTCTGGTTCCTCCATCCTTGCTGTCACTGTATCTAGTTTATTTTGCACCTCATTACAACATTTCTTAATTCGTCATGGCTATTTCTTAGCTCCTTGATCTCTGCAGCCATAGATTCTCTGCTGTCTGTTATGCTTTTCTCAAGTCCAGCTATTAATCTTGTGACTCATTCTAAATTCTTGATCAGATAAATTGTTTATATTTGTTTTGAGCAATTCTGTACCTGTCATTTCTTCCTGGAATTTGTTTTGAGATAATTCTTCCGTTTTGTCATTTGGGCTACTTTACTGTCACTTATGTGTTTTAATAGCTTGTTATGTGTCCTGCACCTGCAAGCATACTATATTAAAAAGGGGTCATAAACTTCCAGGGCCTGGACCTTCAGGAGGTGTTTTTGGAGTGTGTTGCATGCTCTCTTGTTGTGACTCTGGTGGCTTTCTCTCCCTACTCGTAATGGTGGTTTACAGCTTCCACCAGGTGTGCTTTGTTTGTTGAAGTAACCCTGGAAGATATGTATAAAAGGGTGTGTGTGTGTGTGTGTGTGTGTGTGTAAGAAACCATATCCCGTACAAAGAGAGAAGTGACAGGGGTAGGGAAAAAGAAAAAAAATGATCAAGTAGAGAATCAGAGAACTTATACAGCTTTATCAAGAGAGAGAGGAAAATAAAGGAGATATAGAAGAGGTGCAAAAATAATAGATTAAAAATGTTGGCTTAAACAAACCAACAGCCAGAGTAACCAGAATAGAGAAGGGAAGAAAAGGAAGGAAAAACGTAATAATAATAATACACACACACACACACACACACACACACACACACATAGATAATAAGAATTGACCAAGTATCACATCAGAAAATCAAAACTGCTGGACCAGTATCTGATGTTGCCTTGGAAAGGGTGACTGTGCTGGTCTGGAGGGGCCATCTGGTTTGGTCAGTGTCAGTCTTGCTGCAGTAGATATGCTGCTACCAGGCATGGAGGGGCATGGTTTGGTGTAAGTGGGTCCTGCCTTCACTGTGGGCCCATTGTCTGTTCCCTGAAGCCCCACCTTGTTGGTTATGGGGGAAAAATAGTGACACTCCAGTCTCTCCTTCCCAAACCAGGTGTCACAGACCACTCTGTTCAGGCTGTCCTCATGGTGCCACACGGGCATAAGCGGACTGGTTTGCTTTACTCCACAGCCTTCTTTGCCTCCCGGCACTCAGCTGGGATGCAAACCTCGATGTTTTAAAGAATCTCACTCTCCGTGCACTGTTCTGGGGTAGTGCCTTTCCACTCAGACAGGTGACAAAGGGCTTCACAGTGCCATGCTGGCACAAGTGGGCCAGTTTGTCTCGCTCCACAGCCCCCAAGCCTTCCAGGTGCATGGCTGGGATTCAAATCCCAATGTCTTAAAGGTTCCCACTCCGTGCTCCCCGGTTCTGGGCAGAACCACTCCACCAGCCAGTCCACTAAGGGCCTCTGTCTGGCAGGCACTTTGGAGCAGCTTTGTATCTTCTTTCCACAGCACATAAGGGAGGGGACTGCTCTCTCCAGCTGCACTTCTGAGCTCACTACTGTGTCCAGGACTGGCTCTCCTCCTCCCGTAGGCACATGCGCAGGGTGGCAGTCCCCAGTCTAGAGAAAGCCCCACAACCCTACAATCAGTTAGAAATTGGTTCATTCTCCGTTTTTTCCCATTTCCCGGTCCATGCCTTTTCTCTGTCCACATACAATCCTACACTTGCACAGTCTCTCTTTCTCTTCCTTTTGTCCCTCCACAGAAGGGAATCCCTCCCCTCCCTGCTTATGCAGTCCATTTTATCTCTTCCAATTCGCAGTCACACACCTATGGGCTGCCAAGTTGTCCCAGTGGGCCCTTGAAGAAGTTTCTGTCGCTCTGCAGCCCAGATTCCTGGAATTCCAAGTCTCGCCTCAATACTGCTGTGTGTGAGGGAGGAGGGAGCTCCAGTTTCCCCTACTTCTCCGCCATGTAAAGACAATTCTCCATAAAAGAATTGTTTTAAACATGCAAACACTTTAAAAAGCTGATAAAGGTCTACTCATATATGGCAAGAGTCATTACCATCAGAAAAGCAGTATTTCATAATTAAAGGTTCAATTCACTAGGAAGATATAGCAATCCTAGATTTGTAGATACCTGATAACATTGCCTCAAGATATATAAAACAAAAATATATAAAACTAAGAAATCCACGTTTGTAGTTGGAGATTTTAACACCAATCCCTTTAAAACTAATAGAATAGATAAAACTCATTAAGGATATAGAAGATTTGAACAACAGGACTATGAAAGTTCACCTAATTAAAATAGTAATAGGTACTACATCTATGCTAAATACAATTCACATTTAAGTTCACACTTGATTATATGCTCATCTAAGCAAATCTCCACATTCTTCAAAGTACTGAAATAATACAAAGTATTTTCTCCAGTCACAGACCAACGGAACTAGAAATCAAAAACAACACCTCCCACCAAAATCCTTAAAGGTTTAAAAATTAAACCATAATCTTCTGGATGATTTAATCACAATATTTAGAAAATATAGAAAATTTTAAATGACAGTAAAATACTTCATATTAAAACATATGGGATGAAGCTAAAGCTATACTTAGAAATGTATAGAGAAGAAAAAAGCTGAAAAATCAATAACCTAGTATCCATTTCATGGAGCTTTGAGGGCACATAGCCCTCGGGTCTTGGTTTCTATATTTTATTCCTCTTTAAAAGCAACTGGAGATTCCTCTTCATGCAGAAGTGCTTGATTACAGTTTAGTAACAGAAAACGTACGAGGTAACCTGGGGTATCCTATTATCCCTGCAAGGAAGGAAATTCTCTGAGATGAGTGGGATTCTAAAGAACACAGTATTTGATTTGAAGAGGCTTATGGATTCTAATGCACTGAATTAAGAGTTCCTTAAGTAACCTTATTGTTGAGAGAGAGAGAGTCAGGGAGAGCGAGAGTGGGGGGAGGGGGGGAAATAGAAAAGCTTATATTTACCAAAAAATGTCTCTATTTTAATGAATGTAGAAGGAATCATAACATGAGAAAATAACCATCTTCAGTCAATTGATCCCATCAGTGGTGAAGCCACTGGGTGAAAAGTTGTTGGGGAAGAAGACGTTTGCAAGTCTCAAAACGCTGGTCTATCGACAACCTGTCAATTACAAGCACATACATAGCTTATTACAATGAAGAAATCAGTGTCCATCTCAAACAAGTGATCAAACTTAGTGTCGCCAAGTTTCTTAATCTGACATTATGCTCTTCAAGTTTTGAAGGAATAAAAAAGTATACATCATTGCCTATGAAGTGTCTTTGCCAAGAATTTATCTGACTTGAATCTAATTATCTGGAAGTCACTGAGACAAATTTAGAGTAAGGGACATTCTACAAGACAACTGACCTGGACTCTTCAGTAAATCAGTCAGTGTCATGAAAAACAAAGGCAAGTATAGTGCTCTAAATTAAAAGAGACTAAAGAGAGAAAACAACCAACGTAATATGTAAATCTTCACTGGATTTTGGATCTGGAAAAAAAAATAACTATAAAAGATATTTTGGAGACAATTAGAGAAAAATGTAACGTGGACTACATATTGATTACATGAAATGATTGTCATTTCTTACAGATGAAAATAGTTACCTTTTTTTTTATTGCTGCGGCAATGCATTGCCCCAAACTTGGTTTAAAACAACAGATTTATTAAAGATCTGTCGGCTAGAAGTCCCACACTGGTCTAATGGAGCTAAAATCAAAGTATTGACACAGTTGCATTCCTTTCTGGAGGCCCTAAGGGAGATTTCATTTCCTGGCCTCTTCCGGCCTTTAGTGGCCCCCAGCATTCATGGCTCTCTGGCTCCCTTTCTCCATCATGTCAGTCAGCAACATTCCATCTCTCTCACCTCTCTTCCCTCTCACATCTCCCTCTGACCCCAGCAGGGTAAGGTTTTCTACCTTCAGGGATCCAGGTAACTACATTGGCCCCACTCACATCCTCCAGGATATTTTCTCCATCGCAGAGTTCTTAATTTAATCACATCAGCAATGATAACTCTTTATAGGTTCTCTGGATCGTATTTTTTTGTGAGGTGGGAGAGGTTGGGAGATGGATTGTCATTCTGGCTAAGTCATTGGTATTGTGGTTATTTAGGAAATTACTTTTAGGAGAAGCACGTTTAGTTATTTAAGATTAAGTCTGCAACTTATTTATGTATGTGGGTGTATATAAACGTGTGTGTGTGTGTGTGTGTGTGTAATGAAATGTAGCAAAATTGTGGGGCACCTGGGTGCCTCAGTCGGTTAAGTGTCTGACTTCGGCTCAGGTCATGATCTCACAGCTCACAAGTTCAAGCCCCACATTGGGCTCTCCCACGGAGCCTGCTTTGGATCCTCTGTCTCCCTCTCTCTGCCCTTTTCCCTATTCTCTCTCTCTCTCCCTCTCTCAAAAATAAACATAAAAAAAAACCTTACCCTTTGGTCATTACGTGATAGATATTTTCAGCTTAGACCATTTATTGTAAATATGGAAAAACTGTCAGCATATTTACTGACCAAATCTTTGTTTAAAGCAGAATTCTGACTACTCATATATAATAACTTAATGTTGAGAATATTATCAGGGAAGCTTTGTAGAATTATTTAACTTGGTATAGATATAGACACGGATATTGTAAAATTCAAATATCTCACACAGACCCTTAGCAAGGCTGCTCTACATGGAGTTGTCAGTAGAAATAAATTAATGGCTAACCTTAACCAAAGAAGTCAGTGTTGAATAATGTATTACTAATAGCTGCTCCCCCAAATTCCCAAGGCAATCCCCAAGGATTACCTGGCCATGTAGTCTTTAGCAATGCTGTGTATTCACACCGATAGGTGAATGGTATAAAACCAGAAGTATGCCTTGCAGTCTTGGACCTTCATGTGTAAAATAAATATTTCTTAGTAATTTTTTTCTCTTAAGTCATAGCAAAATGCTATGGTGGGGATCACTGTTGTTATTGCTAGCATCATCAGCCTTTTATATTCAGTAACAGCAATCGTCTGAAAGGAAACAGTTCTCAGGGTAAAACACACCCTTTAAAGGTGGTATTAACAAAATAACTGATATGCAGAAAGACAGCCCTGTAAGTCACACGTGCACTTTTCATCATTAGTTGCTCTCTGCAGGTGCATTTGACTGAGTACACTTTTATTAGAGTTAAAAAAATAATCCACATTACGCTGAATAAAAGAAAAAGTTCCTCTTTTTGGTTAATGTTCACTCTGACTCCCAACAGGATCAGGGCGTTAAACTTCCTGAAATTCACCTTAATGTAGCTTTCATGCCTTTTGTTCATTTTCTGATTGTTTAGTTTCTTAATGTTGAGTTTTGAGAGTTCCTCGTTGTTCTAGAGTCTACTTTTGAGTCATTATGCCTTAGTACTTTTTCAGTCCTGCCCTCTCTCCATTTTCCTTTCAGGACTTCTAGAATGACAGGAGTGGAGATCCTGTGTCACTGTCCCGCCAGTCCCCAAGGCTCTGTTAATTTTTTTAAGACTATTTTCCATCTTTTGTTCCAATGGGTGATTTCTGTTGTTCTATTTTAGAACTCCCTGATTCTTTCCTCAATCCTCTTTATCGTACTGTTGAATCTGTCCACTGGCTTTTTAATTACAGAAATCACATACTTCCTTTCTACAGTTTCCAGTTCTTCTTTTTCCTTCTGTTTCTTTGCTGAGACCGTTTCTTTTCTGCAACTTGCCTTTTGCTTTTGTTTCAAGCATGTTTGTAATGTTTGTTGAATCCTTTTTAAAAACCCCTGCTTTAAACTTTTTGTCCGACAATTCTCTGTCTCAATGTTTATATTGCTGTCTTTTTAAAATCAAACTATGGTCTTCATATTTCTCTTTATGATGTAATATTTCAGGCATTAAATTATGAGACTCTGGGTTTCATAGAAGACTTTTTTAGTTGGCTTTGCCTGATACTGCTGCATCAGGGAAAGGAAGTGACGAACACTTAATTACTTCCAGGAAGGGTTAGAAATCCAACATCCCATTCAGCCTCCATTGAGACATGGGAGGGTCTTTCTTTTGCAGGGTAGGATAGAATTCTAGTTCCACTCTCAGCCTCTGCTGATAGATACCACCCTGGCTTGGAGGTTTAAGTGTGTGCTTCCTTTCTACTGGGGAGAGGGGGATAGGAGTCCTGGCCCCGAGGGACCTCCGGGCAGAAAGAGTGACCTCATTATCACAAGGATGTTGAGAAAGTCCTGATTCCTCACTAGTCCTTGTCTCAGATCATCCTATTGGGGAAGGGAAGTGGTGTTCCTTCCCTGCAGCTGGTAGTGGAAGATCGGGCTTCCCATGTGGTCTCCACGAACAATGTGGAAAGGGTGCGCTCTCTTGCTGCCCAGTGGAGATCAAAGTCCTCGCTCCCAGCCTGGCCTTCTCTGGCACCGCTAGGAAGGTGGGTTGGGGAACCTTGTTCCAACCTAGAGACAAACTTTCTGCCTCCTTGGCTGATGCGGGAGAGAGCTGGAGCCACAGTTTTTTTCCTCTGGTGTTTGGCTGGCAAAGAGCAGTTATTTATTGCTTAAAATGTTTCTCTCTGGCTAAGCTGCCCATTTCCTAGTCATTTAGCTAGAGAGAACAGGCTTTTGTTGGAGTTATTTTTGTCTGCCCCATTTGTATTTCCAGGTTGCCACTTTTCCAGCATCCAGTCTGGGATGTATGAGGCAAAAAAGAAAACCCACTCTTTAACATCATACTTTATTTTCTGGTCTTAAGATCTCAAGCTGGCCTGCATTCTCCCTGTGTTTGAGTTTTTTATTTTTGTTTTATGTATAATGTCTAGGAATTTTCGTTGTCATTAGTGGGAGGAATATGAAAAAAAAATTAAAAACACACATCTCCATCTTCCTGGAGGTGGAAGTCTGAAAATAAATTTATATTTTTCAAACTGATAGATTTTATTTACGGTAAATTTTAACACGAGGACGGTCAGGCTATTTGATTGAAGTGCCCTATGACCTTCAGCATCCAGTTGATTTGGGTAGTTTGGGGGTGTTTTTTTGTTTGTTTTGTCTTGTTTTTAGCTCTGCATTAAGAAAATTATGCTTAGCACAAATAATCAGTTACCATAATACCCTTTCTAGTTCACCTGTGACTCACAGGCCGTCTCACCCACTGCGTGTTTTGATAAACAAGGTTGTTTGGATCACAGTCCCATCTATTTATTAACATGTTATGTATGACTCCTTTGCAGTACAATGGGAGAGTTGAGTAGTTGTGACAGAAACTTGACCGTGTACAACACTGAAAATAACCATCTATGCCTTTGAAGAAATAGTTTGTCAATTCCTGTTTCACTTTAACGTCTCATATGCTAGTATATTAATCTAGTGCTCTTATTTCAAAGACAAGTGACCAACCATAATACTTTATTATTTTAGTCAGTAAATGAGCGCTTAGTCATTTAAACATTCACTAATTGGTGTAAAATATTTTTAGATTGCTTTTTGTTAATTTGACACATATAATATCGTCCATTAAAAAATAATCGATGTCTCACTTTTAAAATCAGAATTTCCTCTTAAAATATGGTGAATCTAAAGGTTTATTTATTTTTTTAGATTTCTTGACAGGTTTTTTTTTTTCACATTTTATTTCTTTTTGAGGGAGAGAGAGAGACAGAGCACAAGTGGGGAGGGGGAAAAGCCGGGGGGAGATGCAGAATCCGAAGCAGGCTCCAGGCTCTGAGGTGTCAGCACAAAGCCCGACGTGGGGCTTGAACTCACAACCCATGAGATCATGACCCGAGCCGAAGTCAGATGCTTAACTGACTGAGCCACCCAGGTGCCCCAGTGAGTCTAAAGTTTTAAATGTGTTCAATTGCTTATACTTAATAATCTCGGCTGATGATTGCTGTATTCAGACTGTTGATTACTCAGTGGAATTTTTCGAACGATATGCAAATAAGTGGAGTTGTGCCACAGGTGAGAAATACGCCAAAGGTGAAGTAAGGGAGAAGCTTGTGAGAATAACTGCGGAGTTCTTTTTTATGTTCACTAAATGTGAGAAGCTAAAAAACTGTCATGGCTACAAAAGAATGAAGGAGGAGGAGATTGATGGGAGATGAGTTCAGGGAGGTGGCTGTGGGCCAGGTCATGTAGGACCTTATTTGCCTTGGTAAAACCTTAGATTGTACTCTAAGTGAATTGAGCAGCCACTGCAAGGTGTTGAGCCGAGGAATGACACGATTTAACCAAAGTTTTAAAAGGAACACTTTACCTGATGTGTGGAGAATGGGTTGTAGGAAAATAGAAGGGTAAGAGGTATACCAGTTAGGGAGCTCTTGCATTAGTCCAGGCGAAAGACAATAGTGATTTGGGCTAGGGTGGTGTATAGTGAGAATTTTCTTGGCTCTGGCCCCTCGTTTCTGATAGGTAGCCTCAAATCCTTGGAATTTCCTGAGTGACAGAAATGTTTTGCTTTCATGGTGGACTCCGATAATTTATGCCAACCAGGTGACTCGTGGTAGAACCCTGCATAGTTTAAGGTGAGAAGGTGACTCAGAATGATGTTTCTACAGGCCTGAAAAACCAACCATGTGATTAGAGGGTTGAGGCTCTGAGCCCCGTATTAGCCTGACCCCTAAGGAAGAGAGAGCTCTGAAGACTGAGTTCATTCATGTGGGCAATGATTCAGTCAGTCGTGTTTATAATGAAACCCCCATAAAAAAGCTGGACACACCAGGGGCACCTGGGTGGCTCAGTTGAGCGTCTGACTTCAGCTTGGGTCATGATCTCACAGTCTGTGAGTTCGAGCCCCGCATCGGGCCCTGTACTTACAGCTCAGAGCCCGGAGCCTGTTTCAGATTCTGTGTCTCCCTCTCTCTCTGACCCTCCCCCGTTCATGCTCTGTCCCTCTCTGTCTCAAAAATAAATAAACGTTAAAAAAAAAAAAAAAAAAAGCTGGACACCAAAGCTTGGACATAGAGATGTGTGTAGAGAGATTGTATGAAAGGGGAGGAAATGCCCTTGGGCACCCTTTGGGTGGGTTACTAAAGATGCCATCATGTTGGAAGAATCATATTTATTTTTGACATTATGCATTTTCTTTTAGTAGCAGGACATGATATTTGACAAGTTGTTGATCAAAAAGATAAACATAGAGTTTATAACAGGTGAATGTAGCAACTTTCTACAATATGGCATATTGATATTTATACTTAATAAATACTGGGGTAATTACAGCGTGATCTTGGCCACAGTTCTGCACATTATAGTGCCTCAGACTTTTAAAGCATATATGTTTGCTTTGATAGATGATTAAATGAACACTATGCTTTCCAATAACTGTACTGTGTCACTTAAATTTAGAGAATTGGATGTACTTCTGACCTGACAATGCCACAGCTTTAATCCATTTGCTGTGTATGTGTCAAGTCACAAAGAACTATCCTTATATGAAGTGATTGGTTAGACGGGATGTTCGGATAAGCATATACACCTTCAAAGAATCTGTAGATCTTAATTTATAGAGAAAAACTATAGACGTCAAAACTTGAACTGGACAATTCTTGCAAGGAGAGGAACATCACTGGATGAACAAACATTAATAGCTAGTGATAAAAACAAATTAATAGATTTTCAGTGTCATTTTAAAGTTATTTCTGTAGAAGTTTAGAATCAGCAATTAAGAGCAGAGGACAATTTGTGACATCTATCTATCATTTGTCTACCTATCTTAAAAATGAGGTTAATTAAATCATTGAACTATGTGTGTATATGTAGAATAAAATAGTTTTTTTGTGCACCAGACAACTCCAGGACAGGTGATAGAAAGGAATCTGCAATTACCATCTATAGTACATATTTTTAGTAAAAAATCCTAGCATTTGAAGATACCAAGACCGTAGTTATGTGAGTAAACTTTAGGCAGCAATAGATGTTTTTAATAAGAGAATTGTATGTTGCTTTTGGATTTTTTCCAAGCTCTTTCAAAGATTTATATAAAACCAGCCAAATGTTTGATGATTTGTCAGCAACTCTATGTTGCAGGAAATTTAGGAGCAGTATACAGAGCTTATCTGATATAAAGAAACTAAAGGAAAGTGCTCTTTTGCATTATGTTTGATGCAAACATTGAAATTGATTGAATGATTCAAAGGCATGGAATTACAGGACGAGTCATTTTTAAAATGATCATCACTCCAGTTTTCAGGTCATAAAAGGACACTGAATTACATCAACTAGAGTCAAGTGAGAGTAGTGCCCTCATTCTGAATCTCTAAACAGATATGAGCTCATTGGCCTAACTGGCTAGGATCCCAATGTTATTTAAAAGATATGGAGACTTTCTCAAATAAACTTAGTAGGCATGGTAGGAAAGTAATTGTGATATATATAGTTAAAAAGCAGAGACCATAGCAATTATGTTGGTTTATCTGTAGATGTTGATTATTGCTACCTGAATCCAGGACTGGTATTTAATCAACAAATGTCACGGAACACTGCCATGGATATACAAAATGAGAAGTAATCTCTGGCCCTTAAGAACTGTATGCTATTGTGCAAATGTAATTCACATGAAATGTAATTTACACAAGACATTGCAGTTGCCCGGCAGTTATGAGATAGCCATCTCTGACCTGAGATAGTAAGTTAAAATTGTTCACATAAGTAGAAGTTGAGCTGGTCCTTGAAGGATACATCACAGCTGAATATGATAAGGAGATCCACAAAGGCAAAGAATCAAGCAAATGCCTTACATGTTTAGAAGTGGTAAAGAGAGGGATGCCTGGGTGGCTCAGTCATTTAGGCATCCACTTCGGCTCAGGTCACGATCTTGCGGTTTGTGAGTTTGAGCCCCATATCAGGCTCTGTGCTGACAGCTCAGAGTCTGGAGCCTGCTTCGGATTTTGTGTCCACTCCAGCCCCACCCCACCCCTCCCGTGCTCATGCTCTGTCTTGCAATAAGAAATGTTGAAAAACAATTTTTTTTAAAAGTGGTAAAGAGATTTATTTCCCAGGATGTTGAATGTGTATGATGGAGAGGTGAAAATAGGATTGGGTTTGGTTGTGGAAGATATTGAACACCAAATTAAGAAGTATGGATCCCAAACATTATATTAATATTTTCATTTGGTCCCTGAGTCACTGCATCTGTAAATAAAGATGTAAATTTAAGATCTGGATCAATTAAAAAGTAATGAATGTGCTTACCTGAAAATAGCAGCTGTTCATTACAGGCCTCTTTGCTTTGACCTGACAGAATTTGCAAAAGCGAACTGATGGAGAAATTTAAAACAAGGCATCTGGGTGGCTCAGTCGGTTAAGCGTCTGACTTGGGATCAGGTCATGATTTCACGGTTTGTGAGTTTGAGCTCCGCTTCAGGCTCCACACTGACAGTGCAGAGCCTGCTTGGGATTCTCTCTCTGCCTTTCTCTCTGCCCCTACCCCATGCGCATGGGCTCGCGTGTGCTGTCTCTCTCTCTCTCTCTCAAAATAAACTTTTAAAAAAGCAACTTAAAACAGTTGCTAAAAAATAAAAAAGAATGATATAAATACCTTTATGAGTCTTAAGTATGAATTCAAATTCTAAAAGAGGATTTCTCACTGTTGAACCATCCTCCGAGCTGATGTCTTCCTAAGACCTGACAGCATTGCATGGTGGACATTTGTGGTTTGCCTGCCGGGTCCCTCCAGTTCTGCTTTCCCAGTTGTAGCTGATTTGGCGGAACGGCCAGTGAAAGTGCCCTGAGCTTCCCCAGCTTGGGAGGGACCTAGGACCAAAGATGGATCACAGTCCCTGATCTTGGACCTGAAATCTCAGCAGAATTGCTACAAACCATGAAACTGAGGTACATAATGCCACTTTGTGGCACCCTAAGTTAATTTCTGTGACTCAGCCTTCAGGAGTTGGGCTACTCCCTGTGTACTGGTTCACAGGCTCTTCAGTTGTCTCTTCATATCCTCCAAGAAATTGCTTTTTTCCCCCGTATGTTTTCCTCAGAGAGTTTTTATAGTTTGCTGTGGATACCGCTGACTGGTACTGGCTACTTCTAATAATGGGTAGGAGGTTTTAGTGGTGACATGCTGTTATTGATGGGTTATACTTGGGAGCTGCTAGTGTCTTATAGCTAAGGGGACAATATAAATCATTATCTTCAATGGGGGCACATCTGAGAGTTAAAATGGGCAGTGTTAAAAATGAATCTGTGGCAACAGATGTAAGGCAAATCCGGGCATACGTCTTGCCCTTTCTTTTAATGTGTCTTGTGTAAAAAACTCCGGATAACAAGCTCTGGTTTGCATTTCGGCTCGTCTGAAAAATAGTCATCAGTGATTCTGCTAGGTGATAAATATTTGAATTCTGAACTCCCTCATAAAATTATTGAAAAAAAAGTCATTTGCAAAATAAAAAATCTCTGCAGCCTGGTTTTCTCCTTAATGGGTCTTAATGGCAAGTTATTTGGATGGTTGTTTGCAAGTAATCACTTTGTATGTGTACTCTCTGCCGTTGTGGGGAATCTATGTAATTCTAGTAATAAGACTATTTCACATTTGCTTGACTCACATTATGGCAAAAACAAAACCCAAGCCAGTATAATATTAACATAAATGACTGAACTTAAAAAAGTTGGATGTTTTGTCATTCGTTAGCCACTGTGTGGAAAACTGAAATCTATCTCAGACTTCCATATAAAATTAGTAAAATGTGTAAATTTATCCTTCTTTTGCCAAGTTTATAATCTTTTACCACTTTCTTATTTTAAAATTGACTTAATGTGGGGGTGCCTAGGTGGCTCAGTGGGTTAAGCGTCTGACTTCAGCTCAGGTCATGATCTCACAGCTTCTGGGTTTGAGCCCCAGTCTCTGTGCTGACAGCTCAGAGCCTAAAGCCTGCTTTGGATTCTGTGTCTCCCTTTCTGTCTGCCCCTCTCCCACTCATGCTTGCTCGCTCTCTCTCTCTCTCTCTCCCCCTCCCCCTCCCTCCCAAAAATAAACATTAAAAAAAATTTTTAATAAAATTGATTCAAAGGCAAAAAATGTAAAAATAAAACAGATTTAAAGATGAACATTCAGAAAACTATAGATTACTTTTTCTCTCCACAAGGATCTTGAGACTGCATTTTGAAGGTATGACATCCTCAACAAAAATGCTTAATTAGAAAAGAATAAATGGGTAGCACAACTCATGACTTGAGTCCTTAATCTGTTAACATCATTAAGGCAAGGAAGTAAATCCATTTTCTTTCCCTGGCCAAAAAACTGTTCTACATGAATTTGGAGGTATGACTAAATCTTTTAACCTTGTTCTGTGAAACAGCTGTTAACCAGAGAGAGGACAGGGTCTGGTGACCTGAAAGAGATAATGCAGTATTGGCTTAAGGCCACTAGAGGGTGAATTGAAAACACAATCACAGTTCCAAATATCGAAAGGATTTCTGCGAAACAACACTTCATTTAATCAATATGTGGCAATTTATATTTAAAGGTATTATTTGTCTTTATAGAGTGCATTATAAGAAGTCGTACTTACACTTTGAGATGATTTATAAACACGATGATTTCAGCCACCTGACTAGAAATGGAGCCCTCCTGTGTCTATCCTGTGACATTTTGCCATTTATTTTTAAAGTGATTTATATCAAAACAAACTAAAAGCTAAGACTGATTACTTTCATGTTTCATTTTATGTTTCAGTTATGATTTTTTATCACTTAGATAAATCCAATAGATTCAATGTACAAAAATAAACCAACACTTTAAAAATATGAAGTGCGTTATTCAGGCATAACCACACACTATGATAGAACAGAAATCTGGTAATGCATTTAAGAAGAATGTTTAGATTGATTATAATTCTTGATAAATTCCAAATTCACTTTTTAATAATCACAACAGCTCACTTCTTCAGAGTGTCTCCATTTCAGCCATGTGTTAGATTTATTGAAATCAACTTGGTTATGCATTTCCAGGTAGACATTTAGTTCGTTTATTTTTTAACCTGAAACTGCTGTTGGAAAGTGTATAATCTTTGGGTATATGTTTCCTCTTCAAATTTACAAGTAGTAATTTTACATGCTCCTTATTACTATTTTCAATTATGAACATAATGGTGTTGAAGGCTGACATTACTGAACCAGGCACTGTTCAGAGTCCACAATGATCTTGTTTAATCACAAAATACTATGTTGATTGTATAAGATGAATTACCTCATCCAATCCTCAAAACAAGCTTTATGAGGTAGGTGCTCTCATTATCTCATTCTGTCGATAAAGAAACTGAGAAACAGGGGGCGCCTGGGTGGCTCAGTCAGTTAAGCATCTGACTTGGGCTCAGGTTCATGAGTTTGAGCCCCACATTGGGCTCCACACCAATGGTGCGAAGCCTGCTTGGGATTCTCTTTCTGTCCTTCTGTCTGCCCTCTGTCACTATTGTGTGTTCTCTCCCTCTCTCTGTCTCTCTCAATAAGTAAACAAACAAAACAAAAAAACAAAAAACGGAGAGACATAGGTTTATTAACTTGCTCCATATGTCATGCCAGTAAGGAGTGGGGGCTTTTTACTTCAATTATTTGGAAGTAATTACGTTCCACTTCTTGGGAACAGCATATTGTTAAAAGTTATCAAGTGCTCATCCATTACCATGCAGTCTTGAAGTTTACACCCATATTTGGTTGTTTATTATTTGTTTCTATATTTTAAGCTCCTGTGATCTTCAATTTGAACGCTATGACCTAAAAATCCTGTTTTCAGTTTCATGTCACGTTTGAATAGTGTATGTAATGCAGCAGGTGTCACAAGAACTGAATGACATTTTTAATCTCACTTTTCATATTTGCTTAGGTAAGAGCTATATTAGTATGTATTTAATTATATAATTAATGGTATTGATTTAATCATATTTAGTATTTACTTAAGAACAATTATCCTACTTTGATTCCTGGCCTGTCTTCCTTTTTTATGTAATAATAATGTTGATGATACTGACGTTCATCTGATAACATGATCCTGAGGCAGTTTGCTACTATGAAAAAAAAAAAAAAAACAACACCCATTGGATTAATACCAAAGATGTAGATTTTATTTCTGCCACTGCCGCTTAGGTTATATCAAGCAAATGACAACTTTCTTTACTTGAAAACTGAAGATAATTCCAAGTGTGGTAGCCTCATCACGGTTTTCAGAAAAGAATGAGTGACTGCTAGATGACGTTCTGCAGATTGGAAAACATGTCGTGGTATATCCACTAGCATTGCTATGGTTAGTGTTACCTCAGCCAGAAATAAATAAATAGTAGTAGTAGTACTAGTATATATCAGATGAAAAAAGAGCATGTGACAGCTTATCATAAGTGTATAGCATAATCAAAGAGTTTAAAAGTTACTATCTCAGTAAGGTAAACTCTAATTAAAATACCTGAATGTGTTTTTGACCAAAAAATAACTCAACAGCTTACAGTTTAGTTCTGTAGACTGTTGGATTCTGTGAAAGAATGCAAAATGGAATAAGGTTTGAAAAAGAGGTTAGATTCAAATTATGGACGGTTTTCATGTCTAAATCATTTGTCCTTGGTCGAAGAGAAAATTGGACCACTGAATGTTTCCCAACAAAATAATGATGCGGGATGCATAATTTAAGAAAATTAATTTTACAGCAGCAGCATTTGGGGCCGACTGTTAGGTAAGAATTGAGAAGAAAGCCTAGTATAGCAGAGTAGGTAATAGATTAAGAACACCTGCAAGTATTTGCAAAGTATACAACACAGTTTTTAATAATTTGCTTTGAATTATTGAAAAAAAAATGCTCGTGGGTAAATGTAAACAAAACAGGTGAATTTGAATTGTGTCTGTATTTGCGCTTATTGCAAATAATTTAAGCTAATTTTAAAACTGAACTGTCTAGAGCAGTTATATGATCTCTTCAAAGATCCTATTAAGTTGTAAATAGGTTTGCTAAGATAACTTCCTCACTACCATTTTAGTGAATTCCTTTGATGATTTAATTTTGAAAAGAGCACTTACATAAATTTCCATAAGTGAATAATGTTTTGGCTAAGTGCAATAGATTATCCATTTATCGATAGTTTAGAAATATAATTAGCTGTAATTTAACAATTTAACAACGCAGTAGGGATAAACTCTATTTTACTTCACTCTAACAAAAGCCTATAATATCAAGAGAGTTTAAAATATGAATAGGAGTACGTACAACCGTCACTTAGTAGTAACGCCATAGACAGTTTTGTTTACTGGTATTATCGTGACATAAAACCAATGAGTGAATCACACCAGCTGCGAGAGGAGTAAGGGTATAAAAATAGAAGCAATTGGCCAAGATTTTCCTAGAAAAAAATAGAAGAACAATATTAAGGTATTCTCACTTATATTTGTTAATAAGGAAATGACAGAATCGCAAGAGTGAGGCATCAGAATGCAATGATGAAAGCAAAGATGTCACAAGGCCAACAAGACAGAAGGAGCAAGTCTTTGAATCAAGTACACGATGATCACAAGACAGAACACTGCTTTTTGTCACAGCTTTTAAGTTGCAAGGATAATGTATGGTGATCATATAGAGAGTCACTTTAACTTAGCTAATTCTTCATGGGAAACTCATTTTGGTTTGTCTCTTCATGAGTAATGAAACTGCCTCTAAATTTAGCTGTGCTGTGAAACTGAATCCCACTTATTAAATAATAAGTGGCATCTATCGGCAAATTTAGGAATGAGCATGTTAATATACTCACTCCTGTTAGATGACACATGACAATTCTGCATATTTTTTTTTAAAAAGATCAGCTGTTCATACAGATCAGGATGAGTTCATGTAGATGTTGGTTTAAGTGATAACTTTTTCTGTTTGCCACTGGTTTCTTAACTGTAAAATTCCAGTACATTTAAAAGACTTAGAAAGACCTCAGAAGAGATCTTAACGAGCAATAGGACATAATGCTGATGCTAATTTAAAGGAAAAATGGCTCTGTCATTACAGCTGTTAACTGCTGTGCTCAGACTCTCCACACTGTTGCTTCTCATTTAAACATAGAAATGACTGATGTCAGTAAAAATAGTTCTCACTGGTTAGCTGGCAATGGATGAACTTCCTAGTTGCTAGCCAAATATCAAAAGCTTGACGGATCATATTATTTCTGTTGCTAATAGGATAGCTTAGCTTTACAGCCCTGAAGTAAGAGTAGAATCAGAAGCTTATTGGAGTTGATTTAAAACAAAATTCTCATGGTTAGAGATAGAAATCAATCGTTCTCATGGTCAAGCTGACTCCACAGAGTCATAAGCAAGAGTACATGTAACAACAGGAAACAATGATAGGGAAAGTTTCCTTGTGCACTTTTTAGTGGCTCCACGAGAAGAATTAACCATCAACTTTGGAACTTCAGATAAACAGAAGATTGCTCTTGGGCTTAAGAATAAATATAAAATTTAAATTTGTACCTTCTCTGAAGGAACAATTAAATATAGACACATGACGCAATCTGAATTGATTCACAGTCTAGTAAAAGGTCTTGTGGTGCCTCTAGTTGCACAAGGACTGTCACTTACTATCTCTTTGTGCCTAAAAACCTGTTGTATAGGAAAAACATTCAGGGAGTGTGTGGGTTTATATCAAGCTCCAAGCTTTTATGCTAAATAATCACAAATTTGATTTAGTCACTTAATTGACCAGTCCAGGAAACGAATGAAAGGAATAAATGGATGTCGGGATGGTGGTCACAGTATCCAGCATCACCTGTTTGTGGATGATTTGCTCATAACGATTTTTCTGTATTCCTAGACAATAGGATTTTTTTTTTTTTTGAGTGAGCAAAACTATGAAATTCCACTATGGGTCATTTGTTTTTCGGTAGAATTTGCTGGCACTAGCATGCCGTAGAAGACTGGAGAGCCTCAGCTCTAAAGTTCATCTTTTCTCTTTCCTTTGCCTGACACATTATTCTCCTCCTCAGTATACATTCTTTTTCAAAACTTTCCTCCTCCTTGGCAGTAAGAGATTAACAGGGAACAGAAGACAGGCAACAATATAAAGCCTTGTTGAAGAAGAAATTACCTGACAATCGAAAGTCCAGATTCAATCCAGGTATTGGAACGAACGAAAGCAACTTCCTTAGCATGTCTGAATTTTTGTTTCTTTATCTACAAAGGTTGGAGTTAGAACTCATGCTCTTTTAGCTCTGTAATTTATTATTCTGAGTCTGTGAGAAAGGCAGAAATAAATCATCATGTATTACTGAAGCAATATTTGTTACAACAGAATGACAGTACTTTTGTTTTTGCTTCTTCATAGGAATTAATGTATGCTTTTCAGGACATAATTTCTATGTCCAGTTGAGGAAAAAAAGTTGGATATCAACCCCAAAATTTGGTAGACTCTGTGGAAAGCTTAACAAATCCTATTCTAATATATGCTCTCCATTCAAGATGCCTCATTTAACTAAATGTTTGCAAGTAACGGCTCTTTTCCTGGTAGAAATAGCAGTCAAAATCGTTTTGTTAAGGCGTGAAGTGCATCATTGTCATCGATCAAACACTTTATGTCCCAGGAGACTTACTGTGAGCTAAATATTAAACTCTGGGAATAAATTGTTGTTTTCAGTTAGCTTAGATGGCTGAAGTATAGATATATATGTATCAAGTACTGCAAAGGGTTGGAAATTTTGTCATACTTGTGAGCTAACAAGTTGGCCTGCCACAATTTCATAGTTGCTGGCTGACAAAAGACAGAAGTCTTCTGGTCAAAGAAAAACAACTTATTTTCATGGTATCAGCTGATGCCAAAGTATCTGTGTTTAAGCTTACACCCCAATCTACACAGAAAGATTTGAAGAGGGACAAATGTTACTCACAGCCGGTGTGGGTTACATTATTGGAGAAGAATGCTGAGTTTAGGGATAAATCGTTTATAATGGACAGGAAGTCTGACGGGCCTTTACCCCAGAAGAAGACATTTACTTATACACAACCAGCTTTTTGTTCCAGAGGGAGACACTATTTTCATCGTATAAAATTGTTCCCTATACAAACGTCCTCCAGAAAATAGTCCAGAACAAAAATTGTTCAGGTCCTCTACTAGTAAATTGTACAAAAATTCAAGAGACCTATGGAGAATTACTCCCAACAATATGTTAAATCATGCTGTTTAAGAATGCGTAATCATTAAGCTAACATTAAAGTAAAAACGATTTATTATATTGTAATAAAACTGTTACATTTTAGACTTCAATCACAACTGGAATTTGGGACAACAGTGAGATAGAAAATAAAGCAAACCAAGGGCACCTGGGTGGCTCGGCTCAGTCAGTTAAGCATCCGACTTCAGCTCAAGTCATGATCTTGTAGTTGATGAGTTTGAGCCCCATGTTGGACTCTGTGCTGACAGCTCGGAGTCTGGAGACTGCTTCAGATTCTGTGGCTCCCGTTCTCTCTGCCACTCTCCCGCTCCCGCTCATGCTCTGGCTCTGTGTCTCTCTCTCTCTCTCTCAAAAATAATTAAACATTAAATTTTAAAATTAAAAAAAAATAAGGCAAACCATAATATCATTTCAACCCAATAATTCTTTTTTGTAATTTATTTTTATTTTTCATCATAAGTGTCCTCTTTAATCACCATTATCTATTTCACTCATCCCCCACTCACCTCCCCTCTGGTAATGCCAGTTCTCTATACATAAGAGTCTGTTTCTCAGCTCGCCCCCCCCGCTTTTTCCTTTTTTCTTTTGTTTCTTAAATTCCACATATAAGTGAGATTATATGATTCTGTTTTTCTCTGACTTATTTTGACTTAGTATTATTCTCTAGCTCTGTGTCTTTGCAAATGGCAAGATTTCATTCTTTTTATGGCTGAGTAATATTTCATTATATACACACACACACACACACACACACACACCCCTTCTTCTTTATTCATCTTTTAGTGGACATGTGGGCTGCTTCCATGTCTTGGCTATTGTAAATAATGAGGCAGTAAAGAGAGGGGTGCGTGTCTCCCTATGACTTAGTGTTTTTGTATTGGGGGGTAAATACCCGGTAGTGTAATTACTGGATTGTAGGAACCTCCATACTATTTTCCATAGTGGCTACGCCAGTTTGCATTCTCACTAACAGTGCAGGAGGGTTCCTTTCTTTCCACATGCTCAACAACACATGTTGTTTTTTGTGGTTTTTATTTCAGTCATTCTGACAGGTATGAGGTGATCTCTCACTGTAGTTTTGATGTGCATTTCCCTGATGATGAGTGATGTTGACCATCTTTTCATGTGTCTGTTGGTCACCTGGATGTATTCTTTGGAAAAATGTCTATTCATGTCTTCTCCCCACTTTTTAATTGTATTATTTGGTTTTTTGGGGGTGCTGAGTTGTACCAGTTCCTGAGATATTTTGGATACTATTCCTTTATCAGATATGTCATTTGCAAATATCTTCTCCCATTCAGTAGGTTGCCTTTTAGTTTTGTGGATTAGTTTCCTTTGCTGTGTAGGAACTTTTCATTTTGATGTAGTCCCCACAGTTTATTTTTGCTTTGATTTTCTTTGCCTCGGGAGACATAGTTAGAAAGTGTGGGTCCAGCCAAAGTCCACGAAATTACTGCCTGTGATATCTCAAAGAATTTTATCCTTTCAAGTCTCGAATTTAGGTCTTTAATCCATTTTATTTTTGTATATGGCTAATGAAAGGGATCAGCTTCATTCTTTTGCTGGTAGCTGTCCAGTTTTCCCAACACCATTTATTGAAGAGACTATCTTTTCCCATTGTGTATTCATTCCTCCACTGTTGAAGATTACCTGTCATATAATTGTGGTTTGATTTCTGGACTTGCTTTTCTATTCTATCGATCTGTGTGTCTCTTTTATGCCAATGCCATACTGTTTTAATTACTACCACTTTGTAATATAAATTGAAACCTGGAATTGTGACACCTCCAATTTTGTTTTTCTTTCAAGATTGCTTTGACTATTTGGATTCCATACAAATGTTAGGATTGCTCTAGTTCTGTGGGAAAAAAAAAATTGGTATTTTGGTAGGGATTGCATTAAATCTGTAGATTGCTTTGGGTAGTATATACACGCTAACAACATTTGTTCTTGCAACCCATGAGCATGAAATGTCTTTACTTTGTGTTGTCTTGAATTTCTTTCATCAGTTTTCACAGTACTTTATAGTTTTCACAGTACTAGTCTTTCATTTTTTTGGTTAAGTTTATTCCTAGGTATTTTCTTGTTTTTGGTGCAATTGTAAATGGACTGCTTTCTTAATTCCACTTGTGCTGCTTAATTATTAGCGTATAAGAATGCAACAGATTTCTGTACATTGATTTTGTATATTACCATCAATTCTTTATAGAAAACATACTTTGTTAAAGGCTGTTTTCAAGGTCATCACAATTCTCCATTTTGCTGAAGTCATTAGTCAATCCTAAAGCCTTCTCTTCACCACTCTGCAGCGTTGACAAGTTGGCTACTTCTCAGCCTTGAAGCACTTCTGTCTATGATTTCTAGATGCCGCAGTGTCTTGGTTTTTCTTCTTCCAAATTCTTAGCTCCTTTCTAGGCTACTTTGCTAAACTTTACTCATGTGATAAAACTGTACATTTCAGTATGCCCTTGGTTAAAGTTTTAGCCCTCTTCTCCATCAAACTTTTTTCTGGGTGATCTCACCCAGGTCCCTAACTGCAAATCGAATCCATATTCTAATTACCCAAATTATGTTTCCAGCTGAAAACTCTGTCCAGATATCCAGGCTCATATATCCAACTCTGTATTCATATTTCTACCATGGAACTGGCCTATGTAACTCAACATATGCAAAAAAAGAACTCTGGATCTCCCCCAGCCCCACAAGATCAGTTTCTTCTTGAGAATTCCCCACACATATCAGCTCATTTGCTTGGGCCTCAAACTTAGACGTTATGTTTGATTTTTCTCTTTTCCTAATTCTTGACAAGCACTTCATTAACGGGTCGTGTCAGCATAAACCCAGCATAAACCTGGCATCTGACTCTTTCTCACCACCTCTTGTCCTAGCTGTTGCCATTTCTTGCCTGTTGTACTAGATTACCTTCTTAAATGTTTTTACCCTTCAGTGTAGTTTATTCTTATATGGCAACTAGAATGACCATTTTAAGATGACTTAAAATTTTCCCAGGTTTAACCTCTTGCAATGACTTCCACTTTCGAATAGAAGTGAAACCACCCCTTACAGGGGCCTCTGAGCACCTCAGCTGTAGTGCTCATTTCTTGGCCCTCTCTTCTTGCCACTGTCCCAACTAGTCTCTCAACTTCGGTCAGACGGTCTTTCTCATGCACCTGAAGCACATCACACTTTTCCCCATCTTGGGTGTATTTCACTCACTATTCACTTTGCCTTGCATAGCCTTCCCCCAGATTTCTGCATGGTTGTGTCTTTGTCATCAGTCACATCTTAGCTCAATTTTATCTCAACAAGATTTCTCGGAGCTCCCACTCCTTCGAAACCAGTCACTCACATAGCAGACACTTCCAGCTGCTTATTATACAGCCATTTTTCTTTGATGACAGAACCTTGATTTGATTCATATCACCTAGAAGAACGGAGTTTTCAAGGGAAACCGGTCCTTCCTACCTCCAAGGAATGAGTCTTGGTTATTTTAAGGCAATAATGGTCATCCCGAACTATTGCCAATTGACCCGTTTAGGCATAAATCTGTCATACAATTCAGAGGATGCCTTGGGTAGGCGGCAAGACTTGGCAGTTCTAGAAAACTATATCTCTTAAAAGGAATGCTCCCTTTACTACCCCAGGGTATCTGACACCTGAGACACCCTCAGCTGTTACAGAATTCCTGAAGATATCCAGGCAAAAAGGACTCACCAATGCACATAAAAATGGCAAATAATGAAGAATTTCTGTAAATGATGAGGTAGCTGAGCTCCTGAATTAATCATCCAGGTGCTTTTCTAGCTCCGCCTTTGTTATGTGAGATATTCAATGTCCTTACCAAAAATTTATTTTTTCCTTATAATTTTAGACAGGAAGCATCCTCACTGCTACATTAGATATCCCATTATCTTATATTTTTTTCTTCCTCGCACTTTCCCTAATGAGGCCAGGGACCACATCTGTCTTGTTCACCCCTATATATTTAGCACCAGGATAGTGCCTTGACCATAGTAGGGATTCAGTAAATATTTTTAAATTAGTGACTAAATTAATGAAACAAAACCAGTGTCTGGTGGAGTTCATAAAGTATTGAAGAGAATAAAGAAATTGTCATACACCTTAACACATGTAATAGTTATAATACCCTTGAAACATGTTAGTTTGCTATGCTCTTTTATCTTTCTATGCTATGTAATCTTCTACCAATCAGCTATTGTATGCGGGTGTGTGCGTGTTGGGGTAGAATTAAAGCTGTTAAAGAAAAAGAAATAGCTCTTCGGCTTTGAAGAAGAAAAGCAGGACTTGGGGGATGTCTTGCAAAGCAATTGTCTAAATTCCAGGTGATGCAGAAAAGAAAAGGATTTTCTAAATTCTGTAAACTTCCGTTAGCATACTAAGATGTCAGCCCTCCCAGCTGGAGTGCTCAGATCTGCAGTGAGGTCTGAGAAACACCGAGAAAATGAGTCTTGGCACTTTGTGGAAGAAGGCTAGAGAAGTTTCCAGACTAGAGAGAAGAGAGAAATTGTAAGGAAAGGGAAACATACCTTTCCCTTCCCCATGAGATGTGTGAATTTGAAGAACATTGTGGAAGTATTGAGCTTCTATCAGAGGAGACTAAAAATACTTGAGGTTAATAGATCACTTGCCTGGATTGACCATGGAAGAAGCTGAAAGATGATTGGAGAATTCATTGTGATCCTTGCCAAGCCCCAAAGGAAAGAGATGTCTAGATGGAAGAGCACCGGGGAATGGAATAGTGGTGTGACCAGTAGAGACCGGGAAGTCTTTTACCTGGAAGTACAAATGCCTGGAATGAAGAGCTTCAGGGAGTGTCATTAGGATGCTTCAAAGAGTCAGAGCCCATTTCGGTAGGGAAATCATGAGAGCAACCACAACACAGTGGAAGCCAATAAGGATCTAGGAGACAGTGTGTACATCTGAATAGATGTAGGTTACTTCTTTGTCTCAAATGTGTATCTCTAGTCCAAACTTCACCTTTGAATTCTAACAAGCTTGACCCCCTTGTCTGCTCAACATTTCCACTTGCGTGACAAATTAAACTCTTAAAATTAGCATACTCTCCCCAAATTAGCATACTGAAAACAGAAATCTTAGGTTTCTTACCCCAAGTCCGCTCCTCTTTCTGATTTTTCCATCTCAATAAATGTTCACTCTCCCCAGTTGCTGAGTTTAAAATCTTGAACCTCAGCCTTGACATCATTCGGAAACTAATACTCCGTTTCAAATCCATCAACACGTTTGGCCGTCTGTGAGTTCAAAATACAATTAAAATCTGGTTACTTTCCATCCATTTCTGCTAGCACCGCATTACCCTAAGCCAGTGTCATTTCTTGAATGGGCATTTGTGATAGTTTCTTAACCAGTCTCCCTTATTCTAGTTTTACCAACTTCAAATCTGTTTTGCGTGCGTGCACACACATGTCAGTATGATACTTATAAGATAAAAGTCCGATTATGTCTGTCTGCTGCTTAAATCCTACAAATGGTTTTACCCTGCAACAACAATAACATCCAGACCTCTCACTGTGGCCTAGAAGGCTCCAGTTCACGTGGTCCCTAGGTACCTGTCTCATGTATTCGCTAGCTACTGCTGACTCTTCTATAGTCTCCTTGGCCTGATGATTAGTCCTCTGCCAAGACAAGGAGCATGTGCATCAAGGCCCATGGAAAGTTTTCCCCCCTGATGTTCCTGTAGCTTGCTCCTTGCCTTCGTTATTATGTCTTCGATCAAATGTTCAGACATCAGCAAACTTGTTGATGACTCCTCTCAAAGGAGGATGAATATATACCTTTCCTGTCCTAAAGCGAAATCACTTTTTTTTTTTACAGTTTTTTTTCACTGTAGTGAAATCACATTGTAGTATGTTGATTACAAGTTGCAAATCCTATTTAAAAAAAAAGGGTAAGAGAAAATTTGGATAGTGAAAGCACATTCTTTAAAATATACCAATCAAAATATACAAATATACAAATCAAAATATACAATATTTGTATATACAATATACAAATCAAAATAGAGTTCAAATGAAAGAGAAGTCATTTCCAATGGATGAAATCAGAAAAAAAAGAAAAACCAACTTATTCACTAGGTGGTATTTAAGATAGATCTTGAAGAATATATATAGATTCTTAAGACACAGTCAGTACCTGAAAGCTAATTAGATTCGAGCTATCGATTCCAGACACGATGAGAAGTTACTATGTGTCCAGCTTGTAGGATACTGGATTCTCTTATCAAAGGACAGGTTTATACTGCAGTCGCAAAATAAGGAATGGCAAAGTGACAAAGCAAAAATTCTGAGTTACCAAGGTGAGAACATGGGTATCTAGAAGCAAGCCTTTTCTTGGTTTATAGGACTCCGGTGCCTAGAATGTGACAGGTGTTCGTATGTAAGAAAATGTAACAACCAAGTTTATCGGTTTACACAGAAAAAGAACAGATTTGAAGCTGTTTTTAGGCTGCCTTGCTCAGTTTCTAGACTTTGCCAACATTATCCCTACCGGGGAGCAGGCTGGTTTCCAGGACCCAAAGTTGTCTGGACCTAGAGATAGGGACTAAGTGTCTTGGTCTGGTTAGGCTGTGCTATGGAACGAATTATGTCCTCCCAAAAGTCTTATGTTGAAGCCTGAACTAGCCCTGTGGCTCTATTAGAAGTAGAATCTTTAAGGAAGTGAATAAGGTTAAATAAATTTGTGGGGGTGGGACCCTAATCTAGTAGGGCTGCTATCTTGATATGGAGAGACACCAGCTCTCTCTCCTCCTTGTAAAGACCTAGGAAGAATTTGGCTCTCCACAAGCTTGGAGTAGAGTTCTCATCAGAACCCTCATATGTTGGCTCCCTGTTCCCAGATTTTTCTAGCCTCCAGAACTGTAACAAAGTAAATTTCTATTGTTTAAGCCACCCAGTCTATGGTATTTTCTCACAGCAGCCTAAAGTGACTAACACACTACAATAAGCAGAAGTCTACAATTTCATGATTGTAAATGAAATGACCGGGCAAGAGTCAAATAAGAATTTGAGTGTTAATACATTTGAAATTTCCCAGATAATAGAGACAAGGCAGTTTGAGAGACTGTGGACCACCTAAATGGCATTTCTTCCTGACGTCTTCCTTCCTTCTGAATGTGCCTCTCCATTGCAGATGGATGGCTCTACTGTGCCAGCCTGATCACTGATCATGGCATTGGCTTGCTCTTCAGTAATGGCGATCATCTATGGAATAAAGTTCCTACCTATCCTGGCAAGCAAAGCCTTTCATGATCTGACTCCCATGTTACACTTTTGATTCATTTCCTGCCACTAACACTAACACCTTAATTTTTGGCCTAAAGGAACTGTATCAAATTTCATGTATTATCATGCCATTTTCACAGCTTTAAGCTTAACTCTCTGCCTGGGAAGCCCTCTTTCTTCCCCAACACTTCACATCCATTTTTAAGACAATTATCCATTCTTCAAGTCTTGGCTACAATCTTGTCTTCTTTCCTGATCCCAGAATTATTCTGTTCTACATACTCCCATTATGTCTTGAAAATTTATCTATTATATAAAATCAGTCGCCATAGCTATTGCGTATGTTTCCCTGTAGTGGACTTAATTCAGAGTTACTCACTTGGCCTGGAAAATTCTCCTTATCTTCTTGTGCTTCTCTGTTTTGCAAGTGTAATTCCTGTTTATTATCAGTCCCTGGCCTAAAATTCTTCTTGGAAAACATTCCCAGTCTTTTTAACTGAGCTGTAAATACCCCTTCTCACTCCCATTTTCCCTTGATGATATTGTACTTATTTCCTATTTTCTTTACTCTAGAATAATGAATAAATGTCTTCTCTCTGCTAAAACTATACTGTCCACATGCAGTGATGATGCAGAGGCCACCAACCACATGTGATTCATGAACCCTTGAAAAGTGGTTGGCTAGTCCACATTGAGTTGTGCTGTAATTGTAAAATATTGCACCAGATTTTAAAATAAATATTCCCCCAAAATTATACACAGTATCACAATAAAACTTTGTATACGGATTACATGTTGAAATGATAATATCTTGGATATATTGAGAGAAAAATTATTAAAATTCACTTTTTTGTTTTTTACTCCCTCTAACCTTGCCACGAAACAATTAAGGTTTTTTTGTATGTGCCACATATTATATATCTTCTAGATAGCGCTAGATCATGGTCTTCAAACATAGAGAAAACATATTTTACTGATTTTTTTCTTCATATCCTTGTATGGCTCAAAACTGTATTGAATGAATAACTAATGAATGGAAAATAATCATTAGAAAAATAGCAGTGTCACTTAAGTAGCAGCAAGCAAAGAAGTTTACCCAGGTTGTATGTTCCTAACTTACCTGATTTTAGATCCATCATACAAATATTCTTTATGGTATTATTATAATATAGAAAAAATCAGAGAAAAAGGAACCAGCTTGAAAACCTTCTGATGGTAAAGTTCTGACTCTAAAATGTACATCCTGACTTTCATATATACTTTAAAAATTTTTTCATTTGAATCTGTGTTTGGGGGGCAATTCCGAATGTGCCTGTCATAGGCAGATGCTTCTGTTCTCTAAGACTAGAGACATAGGAATCAGTAGGTGGTAGTGCAGATGGCAAGGAGAGGGTGGGGTGACATTTCAAACTGTGGGCGGGACTAATGCAAATTTGGCAGCCCAAATGGAATTTTTGTGGGCCTGATAATTTTTGCAAGACTTCTTGCTTCCCAAGCAGTCGTTGTCTACCCTCCAAGTCCCCCACCATATATATATGTACACAGACACATACACACACACACTCATCTTAACTTTCTCCATTGGAAGTCTTTTATTTTGTAGTTAGGAAAGAACAAAAGAGTCCTTCTCAAAATTGTGCTTATGGGACCAAAGTCTATACTTGTAATATTGGAAACCACAGGAATTTTTCTTAAAAAGGACTTTAAATATAGATCAATAAATTTGTTTTTCATTATCCATTTAGTCATTAGAAACATGCATACTGTGTAGTTATTAACAGAATATTCAATAATCAAAAATCGTTTCATCTGATTTTTTTTTTAAGCTTTTGTCATTGGATTTACAGAGCTGTAGAATGAAAACTTCCTAAGATAAGTCAGCCTCCACACTGAGCTTTGCTGGCATGACTCAATGCCATTTCCAAAAACACAAGGTGGAAGAATTTTATCTCTGTATCCTTGATCCCCAACCTTTCTGTAGAGAACACCCTCCAGCTTGTCAACGTGTTCATATAGCAGTGATATGTTCCCCACCCTCTAGCCACAACAGCCCACTGAATTATATTCTTTTTTATCTTTTATGTGCTTGATCATGGGGTAGCCAATTATGTTAGTGAAAAATTTAACTTTTTGCAAACTACTCTTTCCAATATTCTCATCTACCAAATTTGTAAAAATATTGGAAGTTTCAAAGGTAAAACTGTCAATTGACTATGATAAAAATGATGCTTGCCTTTTGGCCCCACAGAATGCTATAAACCCTTATATTCTGAATTCCAGGTCATTCTCCTTTTAAGTTTTTGCTGTAGCAGGAAGAAAAAAAAGAGAGAGAGAAAGAGAGAGATACTGTCAAGTGTAAGCGAGGCTCTGGAGTAACCCATATTCTTATGCATTGTTAGTCGGGATGGTGGTTCCTATGAAAACAATTTGGCATTATGTAGTAAAATTGTGCATACCTCACTATCCAAGAGCTCATTATTAGGGTCACGTCCTAAAGAAATTCTCAAACATACGAACCCAGAAATAGGTACAAGAATGTTCACAGGAACACGGTCGATGACAGCAGAGAATTAGGAACTACACAAAGCCCTCTGGACAATGAAATGGTTCAGATAATTGTAGTAAATTTATACCATGGAATGCTCACCAGCAATAAAAATGATCTGTAGCTAAAATGAGCATGAGTGTATCTTAGAGTCATGAAGTTGAGAAGAAAAATAAAACATGAAGGACTACATACAGTAAAATCCCATTTGTATATAGGCTTGATTCCTGCAACATTAAACAATACATTGATTAAATTACATTGAGATAAACATGTTTATACATAAGGTCGCAACAAACAGAAAGTTCAAGATACTAGTGAATTTATAGTGAACAGAATGGAGAGTGGTACAACCAGGGCACGGTAAGCAAGGGCTTCCAGGGTATCTTGGGAATGTTTTATTTTCCAACTCAAGTGGTAGGTATTGGAGTGTTTATTAATTGTATTTCATACAAGTAGAAGTTAGTACATTTCATTAAAACTTACAGTTATGAATATTTTGTGTATGTCAAATATTAAATGTAAAATAATTTGAAGCATAGAGTTATAAAGGAAAGCAGGGAGGGAGGGAAAAAAAATGGAAAAGCAAAGGGAGAAAATAACATCTAAGAAAGAGAGAATAAAATAGTTAACCAGTCTGTGTGAGCAAAACAGAAATCCCAAAGGGAAAGTCCTAATAAACAAAGAAATGTTGGTTATGATGATATATTAACAATAACATTGAAATAACTGATGATAACGTAGTATCTAATGTTTATGCAATAGTGATTTTCCAGACAATATTCTCAGTTGATACATTAACTGATCTGACAATTATAGTAACTTCAAGGTAGAGGCTCTACTACTATTTTCATTTTTAACATTATTAAACTGAAGTAAATACAATCCCAGTAAACTTGAAAAAGTCACAAGTTTGGTAAGTGGCAGAGTGGGGATGTTAATCCCATTACAGACAGGCTGATTTCTTAATGCTCCAAGAATCATGGTGCCCAGATAATGAGTAAGTGTTAGGCTTGAAGCCTATCTGGCAAAGTCTCCATGAACTTCCCTGTCTTTTCTAAGATACATCTAGGTCATTTATGGGAATTTTGCTGATTCTCATGGAAATCAGGCAAACTGTTTCAGGAGCTAGAAGATTAAAATCTGAGCTTCTATCTTTACCTTTCAAGAAATTCTACAATTTCCTGCCTCTTCTCAAGACTGGTCATCCTTCATGAGATATGGAGTTTGGAATCTGTAGCAGAGACATTAGGTCATTTTTATTAAATGCATTTTCATGCATTACTGTATCTTCCTCTATTTCAATCCTTCGTTTTCTTCCAGAGAAATAGTAAGTCTTATATAATGCATAGGATTTTTTTGTGGTACATAATCTTTGATTAAAGAACAAAATTGGAGGGGCGCCTGGGCGGCTCAGTTGGTTGAGCGGCTGACTTTGGTCAGGTCAGGATTTCGTGATTTGTGATTTTGAGCCCCACGTGGGGCTCTGTGCTGACAGCTCAGAGCCTGGAACCTGCTTCAGATTCTGTGTCTCCCTCTCTCTCTACCCCTCTCCTGCTCACGCTCTGTCTTTCTCTGTCTCTCAATAATAAATAAACATCCATTTTTTTAAATTAAAGAACAAAATTGGCTAATACATTCCGTATTTTCTGCCTAGTCTTCGTTGAAACCCACTGAGGACATTGCCAGGTGTAGAGTTTTATACACGGACACCATCACAAATGGTTACAAACAGGGAAAGATGGTAAGATTCTGTATGTTTTTCAGAAATGTTAGTAAATATTATAACCATCTCTTAATTTCTTCCATTATTGTGATGACTTGATTCCGTGGAATGACATAGGCTTATTAATATTTTATCACTGTAGTTAGTAGAAGTCATCATAAAATTATATGTGACTCATCAAGATGGAAAAATAAAGCTCAGAATAATCATCAAAAGAGAGTCACCTTCCCTTTATTCCCCTACCCTGTGGTTTCACAACCTGACATAACAGTGATTACATCCTTTCCAGCCCAACTTGCTATGGAACCCAAATCCACCCCCCACCTTAGTCTATACTGTAAGTATGATGAGGATGTGAAGAAAATCTAAAGAGTTTCCAGATCAAGATACAGTGAGAACACCACAGGCTTCGAAGTCAGTGAAGCCTGGCATTGTGCATTTCTAAAAAAGTTTCATAATCTTGTTTTCAATCTCAACAAATCATTTAAATTTAGCTTCAATTTGTATAAGGGGCGTTAGACCTCCTTCACATGGTAGTTGTGAAAGTTCAGTGAGCTGATATATATAAAACGTGCACCAGTGTCTGATGCTAGTGCTTAACAATTTTTAGTTTACTTAACTTCCATTAATCCATTAACCCAAGTAGATTTTTAAACCCATGATGACTATATGTAGCCTCAACAGTTCTTAAATCATATGGATGAAACCAAAATAATGGACACAATATCTTTTTGGGGAATGAGCCATATCAAATTCCCCTGGTCCTCATCTGGCAGCCTTCCATTCCCCTAGCTTTGATCATTGATAATTGATCATTGGACTCCGCCCAGCAATTTCAGCCTTCCCAGTATCCCTGGCTGGAGGCATTTTTACAAGATCTCACTCAACGCATAGAGACCAATGATCAAGTAATTCTTGCTGGTGGTAGTTCTCTGATCTTGTGCCTCAATTGTTGCAAATGTGCCTTGTCTTACTGTAAATACCTTTCGTTCCTAGATAACCAGATTTCTGGTCTCCCCTGTTTGTCACCCCTCTGCCCTCAATCTATTCTCCTCAGAGTTGCAAACATAAACTTTTAGTTGTGTTATATCTAATTCTCTCATCCCTCAGTTAAATCCTTCAGTGACTCTTCATAGCCCTAAGATAAAATCTAACCTCATTAGCATCTTGAGGATTCTATATGATTCTGGCTATTTCTTCCTTTTGTAACCTCATATGAAATTACTCCTCTTTTTTGTTTGCGTTTGTTTGTTTAACTAAAGTTGAACAGTCTTGGCTGGTGTTTAAGATTTCTTCCTTTAATGTGACAAACTCGTTCCTGCCTCTGGCCCTATTGTTTCATCAGGTTGTTTTCAAAATTTCCTCATTGTTTCCGATTTTTAGCTGTGTGACTATTACATGCTTAACTGTGAGTTTCTTTTTGTATTACTGATCGAATTGCACAGTGCTTCCTAAGTTCCTGATCTGACATTTTTTATCAGTTTTTAGAAATGCTCAACCGTTCTCTCTGGTTCTGCTCTGTTCTCTCTCCTTTCCTTGTGAGACTCCAATTACATGTGTGTTAGATCTTTTCCCTCTGTCTCACATGTCTGTACACCCTTTTCTGTATTTTTCTTTTTCTCCTCTCTCTCGTTAGTCTGGATAGTTTGCATAAATCTGTATTCCAATTCCCTAATCTTGTTTTCTGCATGTCCAATGTGCTGTTAAACACAACTATTTTTCAGTTCTAAAATTTCCATTGTATTCTTTTTTTATATAGCTTTCAATTCTCTGACAACATTTTCTACCCTTTCATTTATTTCTCGATAGTTTTCTCTTTTCTTGAACACTTTAAACATAATTATTTGATTGTCCTCGTCTGCTGTTCCCACTATTTGGATCCCTGTAGGTCTATTTTTATTTTCTTCAGTTTTCTAAATGTTTGATCCTGTGGTTCAGTCTTTTAGCATCTCTAAAATACCTGATGAAATGCTGGTCAGGGGGAGTGATAGAATCCCAAGCAGGCCCATGCTGTCAGCCTAGAGCCTGAGGGAGGGCTCAGGGCTCAAAATCACAAACAGTGACATCATGACCTGAGCTGAAATCAAGAGTTGGATGCTTCACCGACTGAGCCACCAAATGCCCCTGAACTTGCTTATAGTATATTATGCTTTTCATTTATAATCACACTTTCACTTTTTGTGATTTTATATTATTTGCTTACTGCCTTTCCCTAAAGACATTTTAAGGTCCAAAATTGTAGGGACCATTGTACTTTCTCCTCCTTCTCCTCCTCCCCCCTGCAGTGTTTTACAGTTTTTGTGTGTCCCTGACCTTTATCTCTGTCAGCTATTCACTTACTTAGTTCTCCAACTACTCAGCATTTTTGTGCTTGCTATATTCCTTCTCCTAGGATGTGGCATCATACTTCTAAAGCAGTGGTTTTCCATCTTGGCTGAGGACATAGTCCTAGTTAGCAAAACCTTTATAAGAAAAATTTTTAAGTACTGTTTTGAATATGATGAATATGTATTAGTAGCAAAGACAGCTAACTGTCTAACAAAATATGTAGCCCTCCTCCCATAGTATAAAATTGACTTTGGCAAGTCCATGCTTGGAAAAAAGACTGTATTTCCCCACCCCTTTGCTCCTAGACAGGGCCATATAATTAGTTCTCCCCACTGAAATATGAGCAGGAATTCTGTAAGTTGCTTTTATATCAAATCTTTTAAAAGGAAAGGCTACAGGGGCTCCTGGTTGGCTTAGTTAAATGTCTGTAGCTCTTGATTTCAGCTTAGGTCATGATCTCATGGTTCCTGAGACTGATCCCCGTGTTGGGTTCTGCACTCACAGTGTGGAACCTGCTTGAGATTCTCTGTCTCCCTCTCTCTTTGCCCCTCCCTCCGCTTGTTCCCTCTCCCTCTCGCTCTCTCTTCCTCTCCCTCTCTCAAAATAAATAAACTGCATTCTCCTCACTGCATCCTTTTTCAGGTGACAGAGTTTTAGGGAGCCTGAGGCCATGAGACTAAAGGAGACTGTGTTGCTAATAACATTGGGTGAAGCCTCCATGTTGTACTGTTAATAGATTAAAAAGTGATTGCCCATTTTGTTGAGCTACTGAAACATATGGGTGTATTTGTAACAACTGTTAACATTCCTAAACTAATACAGAAAGTGATTCCGTAAACTGGGTGGTACCAGAACAAAAACCTAAAATATGTGACTTTGGTTAATTGTCAGGAGGTGATCATCAAAGAAGTTGATATAATATGCTAGGAACATAGAGACTCATGTTCTGCAGTGTAAGAACATTTCATCAAATTGTTATTGTCAGAACTTTATAAGGATAGTGCCGGGGCAGCTAGGTGGCTCAGTCAGTTAAGAGTCCGACTTTGTCTCAGGTCATGATCTCCTAATCTGTGAGTTTCAGCCCCGCGCTGGGCTGTGTGTTGACAGCTCAGAGCCTGGAACCTGCTTCAAATTCTGTCTTCCTCTTTCTCTGCCCCTCTCCCACTTGTGTTCTGTCTCTCTGTCTCTCTCAAAAATGAACATGAAAAAAAAAAAAAAAAAGATACTGCATACCTCCAAAACTATAGCTCTATCTAAAACGATGAAAACAACAACAACAAAAACAAATAGGAGAAAAACACCATAATGAAGCTAGTGCACGTTGGATGTTTCTTACATGACTTCATGGAATTTTACAAGAAAGAAAAGGGATCATGCAAAACCAGGATGAAAAGTTCAGCCCTATGGCAAAGATTGGTTTAAGAGTCTCTTATTCCAAAGAAGTTTATGATTTCATATGGCACTAAGGAAACTGATCTTAGAAACAGACACAGGGAGGGAGGGAGAAAAAGAACTAAAGCAGTTTTGAGTATGAAGTCAAAGAAATAAGTTTTGAGTGTGGTTATTATAACTTGGTACTGATGGAAGTAATTAGATCAGAAGCCTCTAAATTTTAGAGAATTCTGTTGTTAAAAACCAAATCCAAACAAAACATGACCCTGTCCTGAAAAAAAGCCTACAGCTGTTCAAAGAAAGGTCTCTGTCCCCTCAAATTTATAATAACAGGAATTGTGATCCAAAATCTATTGCTGCTGTTACAAATTACCACAGACGCAGTGGCTTCAGACAACACAAATTTATGATCCTATAGTTCTGGAGGTCAGAGATTTAAAATGTGTCTCACTGGACTTAAATAACCATGTCAACGGAGCCGTGTTTCTTACTCTATGAGAGAACTTTTTTTTTCACCTTTCCTAGTATCTAGAGACCATTTTGTTCCCTAGATCATGTCCTCCTTCTGTCTTCAAAACCAGCAATGGCTAGATAAGTCTGTCTTGCTGTGTTATTCTGACATTGACTCTCCTGCCTCCCTTCTTCACAATCTTCTGATTGTATTGGGCCCACCCAGATAATCCAGGATAATCTCCCCATTTTAAGTTTAGGTAGCAACCTTAATTCTATCTGCAACCTTAATTCTCCCTTCCCTTGTAATATAACATATACGTGGGTTTTAGGGACCAAAATGTAAACCTTTGGAGGGGGGGATATGCTTCTTACCCCATATGGAGTGGTGGGTATACTCCTTACTGTTGATTTCAGAAACAGTCATGAAGGATAATGCACTGGGTTAGATGCAGCAGCCATTGAAAATAACAGATAAGGAAGTACATTTCAGAGTCAGAAATCAGCACCTTGTCATGAAACATCTTTAATCGTACATGTGCTTCACCATGTCTACTCAGCAGGATTTTGTCATTGCTGAGAAACAGTAACTGTTGTGTGTATATTATTCTTGATTTTGCAAATGAGAATTTTTTGTAACAGTAACCTCTATACTGTTGGTGTGTGGTAATGGGGGTAGCCAGGAACTTGTTCTTTTGGGGTTGTTGTGTCATGGGGAACCAAATTTGAATGAATTAGAGAGAATTGTGAACTATGTAGAGTTCCTTGACATGGGGTTGGATTACGGGAAAGGACAGGAATTTAGCTTACAAGACAGAAGGTTCTGTATGTGGAAAGAAGGAAGCACAGACATTTGATGGTCAGGGGATGTATAGGCTGCGGCCAAGACCACTAACTTGCTACCAGAATTTGTGCTCTAGCTTCAGTAGTGTTTATGGGAAGTTACTACCCAGACAGGGACCTCATTTGTCAACCTCCACTTGCATCCAGGTGGGGCCATTTGGCTAGTTAACTACCAAGGAACGAGAGTAGAAGTGATATCGTTCAAGTTAAGAAGTGGAGATTTCTTGTTAGGTGTCCTTTCTCCTTTTCTGATTTCAAGACTCCACGGCCTTGGAGACAGAGGAGCCATGAGAAGGAAAGAACCAGGCTCCTTGAATCACCACTAAGAGAAATCTGCTTGGTGACAATCCAGCCTGCATTGGAGTACTCAATGAGCAAAGAAATACATTTCTTCTATGTTAAATCTTTAAAATATAAGGTATTATTTGTCACATAAATCACTGTTTCCCTAATATAGTAGTTCCCTGACTAAGCAGTCAGGGGTTAAAAAAGCCCTTAATTTTATAAAACAAAAAAATTAACTTTAGGATAGGTTCATCATTTCCCTATTAAAACACCAAAACTTATAAAAGGCATAGCATGAGTACATAAATAATTAGTTCTGTGACTGTTTTAATCAATGCTGAAATTTGTGACTATTTAGGTACAAAAATGCTGAAAAAAACAAAAAAGTCCTGTTGAATATTCCTTTCAAAATAAGGACAAGATAAAGCACATTGTTTGATATAATTTAGCATAATCCTCAATTTTTATTTTTAAGGGTCCTGATTATGTTAGGGTGTATGTGAATATATATGCCTTATATATATGTAATAATTTTTGTGTTAAGGAGAAAAAAAATATGTATGACTATTAACTACAGTTGCTGTTTTATACAAAAAGGGTACAAATAGAGCCAAATTTTATAGGTAATAACACTTGCAAAGGTTGAGCATATCATGACAGGAACTAACCTATTTAGTTCTGTAAATTGTTAGCTTAGCCATAACATTTCAGGACTTTGACTCCCTTTACGGTATCAAGGTAGTTTAGTAATGTTTCTTATATTTTAATTTAAACTCAGGAATTAGCCTTCTCCATCACATAAACTGATACTGAGTGGCATAGCAAATTATCAAATAGCTACAATTACAACACAGTATTTCTTATAAGTTAAAACAGTACCTAGCTTTGGAAATGTTTTTCAAGAGTCATTATGCTTACAAAATTATAATTTAAACTCCTAAACCTTATGGTAACCTAAACCGTGTCCCCACCAGAGCTAATCTCTGTGCTAGTGCTGTTTATTCATATTGACGTAATAGAAATACAGAAGAAAATATCTGTCTCCGGATGATACAGATTTCCTTGGAAGACTCAGGTAATTGGGTGAAGAGGAAGGCTGATTACAATTCTATACTTGATTGAATTTTTTTTTTCCGTAACCATACTGTCTTTGTAGTACCTAGATTACTTTTCTGCCCAAGGCAGTAAGACCATCTTCTACTTTTTAACCTATAAAAAGCCTTGTTTATTTTTTGCTTTTGTTCTCTAAAAGGAATCTGTGACCCTTATGGGGATTAGTCTTATAACAAAGAGTAAAAATACATAAGTGTCCTTCATATACATACATACATCCAAAATACATAAGTGTTACACAAAGTATATTCAAGAAACATCTAAGACTACATTTGAAGTGCTCTTTGTTAATAATTCTTTGTGGTTATTTATTGTTTGTTTGTTTTTACCAAAACCCAAATAACTTCTCCTAGTGCCCGGAAATCTCCTTTCAAGGTGTATCTAGTTGATCTGATTAACTGATTTTTGATAATGACAGATGGAAATTTTGGTGTCAGTGAAAGAGGTGTGTCCATGGTGATGGTTTATGCATTTGAATGCACTTCTTAACTAACCTAATGCATACATTGGATAATGAGGCTTTCAACCAAGTAGGAGAGGCAGACAGGCAATTTAAGTCAGGAATTGGTGTTAACAGTAACACCTGATAATAAAACTCACCTCCCTGAATCACCATTCTCACCATGTCCTGAGATAGCGCACCAGTGTTGGAAGGTTTGCTCCAAGTTATTGATTTATACAATTTGCATTCAGTGTGCCATTCTTTTACTGTCTCTTAATGTCTCTTAATGTCTTTTAATGTCTTACTTTTCCTTGGCCCACCTCACAGCATGGCCAACTTCTAAATATTCACTTTACAAATAATCAGAATTCCCCTGACCAGTAGAATCCATGTCATTTGCAAATTCTTAAGTCCCACCCAGATCTCCTGGATCGGAAACTCAGGGCTGGGGCCAGTAATCTGTGTTTCAGCAGATTACTGAGTGCTTCTGAGGCATGCACAAATTTGAGAACCATTGATGTATGATACTCTAGCTTAAAATTAGAGCTATAGCTTTCTCCTGTCATTAAGATTTTCTACCAGTAGCACCTCAGTCCAGCCTTTCTCTCAATGCACTGGTGCTGAATATCCCCTTTAAATCTGCTTGGGGCAGGGGGCAGGGGAGGACAAACCCTCATGTCTACAGATTGACCTGTCCCATGAATTTCTCTTGGCTCTTAGGAGGATAATTAGAACAGATTTCAGTTACACTGGGTTTACCTGAAATGAACACAGCAGCAAATTTTGTTTAATTTTTCTGCATGTAATGCTTTTGGCTTATTTACCTGTCTTGTTTCCTTCATAATATATTTATAGAGTGGCTACTACTAGCCCAGGTACTTGATTAAAAGCAGTATTGTATATAAAATTTGTAGTCGAGTAAATTGCACTAGACCTTATGTAGCACAGATGTAATTTAGATATAGCTGATATGTCCTGTAAAGTGTATGATTCACTGGTTTTTAGTATATTGACAAAGTTGTGGAACCATCACAGGTAATCCTGGAATAGTTTGTCACCCAAAAGGAAACCCTACACTTATTAGCAGTCACTCCCCATCCCCCAAATCACCCTCATCCTAAGGCAAGCACGAAGGTACTTTCTGTCTTTATGGATTTGCCTCTTCCAGACATACCATAAAATACATTAAATAATAGATCGTCTTTTGTGACTCACTTCTTTTATTCAGCATGGTTTCAAGGTTCATGCATGTTGTAGCATGTGTTTATTGCCAGGTAATATTTCATTGAATGGTTTTACTGCATTGTATTTGTATACTTATAAATTGATGCACATTTGGATTTTTACTTTTTGGCTATCACGAAGATTCCTTCTGTGGACATTTCATGGATAAGTTTTTGTGCAGACATATTTTTTCATCTCTCTTGAGTGAATACCTAAGGGTGGAATTGGTGGGTCACATGATCATTGCATCTTTAACCTTTTCTAAAGTTTTCCAAAGCACCTGACCAATTTTACATTCCACCTGTCATGTAATTTTCAAGAGTTTTTGACCTGGAATTCTGGATTCAAGGTGCAAGTTACACAACTTTTTTTTTTTTTTTTTTAAATACCAAAAGGCATGATACATCCTAAGACTAGAAAAGAAGTAGACATCTCATAGAAACATTTATATGTAACAGACAAACACACATTTCATCCAATTTTGGGGTGGCAAATAGAACTATAGAAATTTATGAAGCATGCAATTCTTCTCGGAATATTAGGCTCTTGGGAAGCTCTTAATGATAAATGAAAATATGACCGACTGAGATGGTAATTTTACAGATAAACAAATGAAGACACATCTACATTTCTAGTGTGACTCAAGCTATGTGGTGAGTTCTTTAGATTTCCATGATGTACTCACCCATATATGTATGCTTCATGTGTCAAAGGCAAATTTTGTTTTTTCCCCCTTAATGAAATATAATAAATTCTTCTTAATGCTATTAATGAGATTAAGTGATGACCATCAATCTATGTTAATCATTTGATATTTCCAAGGTTATTAATTTAAAAGTTATTAGAAGTCTGTTAGAACTTATGACTAGAACTCGTGATCACATCCCTAGGAGTTGAAGGTAACAGAAATTTGAAGCCATGCTTAGGTTGCGGACGAAAATCCCCATGTTCTTCCTATGAGAAAATGCAAGCCTGTGGTTCAAAACAGTCATATAAAAATAACTATTTGGGACACATGTTTGTAAGTTGAGGATGGCCTGTATTTTTGGATCACTGTTAGTATTACAGTATTTAATAAATATTTTTACTTAATTTTCAAAAAATACTTCAGTGAGAAAGCACTGAATTCAGTCCATTGTCTTAATACTTCATTGAGAATTAAAATGACAAATCCTTTATTTGAAGATATAACAGAAGTTATCAAAATGAAATGCATTTATAGATTTTATTGATCTAATTTTCCTGGTTTCATATTCCATTTTCAAAGCTGCTTCCTTGATGAAGGTGAGGATGTTTTATTTCTGTAAAATGTGTCTTCCTCGTCTCCACTGAAAGGAAGAGGAATCAGTACTCTGAAGATGTCCCACTGAGGTATTGCTGTTTATGGAAGAATAGCACACAAAACAGTAAATAGCTCTAGCCAGTGATTAAATGCAGAAGCAGAGTTGATGTGTCCGATAAATGTAGATGTCATTTATGGTCTCACATACTTCAGTATCATAAACACTCTTCTCATTGTACAAGTGCAAAGATGACAACACAAAATAAACTATAACACATATGTAAGTGATACAAATAAAGAAGCAGGTGCATATGCCAATATGAAGTATAATTCTGTTGAATTTATATGAATCTATCATGGTGTGCTCATATGATTTTTTTTTCATGTCAGTTTCAATACAAACTTTTTATAGTGATTAAGTGCTTAAAGGAACTATGTGGAGGATATAGGCTAAAGTTTCATATTTGGGGAAAAAAAAACACAAGTCATCAGGAATTTGTAGTATTTAAGTATCAAGTCTGATCATTTATCAAGGTCATCAAAATTTGTCTAACATTAATGTTAAGTTGAATGAATATTTGTTATGTGTCTACATAGCTAATACTTGTGGACCTCACCAAATACTGTCCCAGTTTAAATATGTAATGATTGATCTTTTTAAATAAAACGGATACTGGCAATCTTCTATAATACTAAAAGCCATTAGAATACATCCTTTAAATGGGTGAACTGAAGGATATATGTATTATATATAATAAAGCTGTTAAAAAACAAACTGGGAAAAAATCATATATTTCCAATAACTATTTTTCCAGTTAAATTTTCCTACATAAATTGTGCCTTGAAAATGGCTTATTTTCTTTTTTTGTTGTTGTTGTTACACTGAATCAGTAGAATCTACCTTTATTGATCATTAGTGTACTAACATAGTATGTACATTTTAAAGCATATATATAAATTAAGAATGAGAAAAATAATGGTACTTCCTTAGGGTGTGTGTATACCACAGAGTTCACTAAATGTATACTATGTACTAGTTCGCTGTTCTTAGAAGCTCTTGTTCTCTTTAAAATAATGTCGTATAGATTTCAAGTCTGAAGTCATTAGAGAGGGAGACATTTTTCACATCGCACGACTAAATGCTTTGTTGTCCTTCTCCAGCCCTCACCTGGGGTGTGGTTACGAATCCATGAAAAAGCTGAATGCATGAATGAATGCATGAATGAATGGCATGCTGTATCATTTAATCCTCACAGGATTGTTCCCAACTTTAAAAATTTAAAACTAACTCTCAGGAAGGCCGAGGAACTTGGCCTCCATTCCTGAACTACTCAATGACAGCGAAGTTTTGTGGTTAGGTACAGCTGTGCCATTTCTAGCACACCACTGCATGTGACCACACTTCTCTGTAGCTGCGAATTTCTAGTCATTTCAAGACTCGGCAGAGTATCTGGAATCAAGAATGTGTTTGACAGAGGTCTTGGGGATGAATGAGTTCAAATTTTCTCATTAAGAACAAGTTAATGTAAGACACGGACAGAGGCTGGGGCATATGCCATTTAATGTAGTTCAGGACTCTTGAACGTTTTCTGAACGTGAAGACTTTTTGAGGTGAGAAGAAAGTCATGGAAGCAGCTAAAGCACTTTTGCCCTTCCCTCCTAATCCCATTTACACCTTCTGATTGTTGATGAATTTTTCCTGAAAAAAGGTATCGGGAGAGAGTAGTGGTTCCGAAGGTTGAACATGGAAAGAAAGTGGGTTCTAAATTTGATGAGTGATTTACTATGAAAGTGTTTGTTTCATAGAAATCACTATTTTATATGAAATGGCTTGTGATGTTTTTCATTAGAGTTGATAGATAAATCCTGCATGTCAAATGATCAGATTGCTGCCTATAAGCATATCAAATGCAAAGCGAATTTGCTAACTTGTTATAGTAGTTGGACCTTATATAACACTTAAATATCATTTTTTTAATTTTAAAAAAGTGGTTAAATATTAATGTTATAAAATCTGTTCTCCTTTCAGAGAATCTTAAAAGGTTAATATTTCCTACAAGTAGGGAGACACTAAATATTAGATATTTTATGGATCAGTAAAAATTTTAGGTTGATGGAATATTAAAGCAAACTTGTCCTGCTCTTTTGCCTCCTTTATGGCACTGGTTTCTTATGTAGGCACTTTTGGCCTTCACACTTCTTGCTGTCTCTATGTTACTTCTCTTTTGTTTGCATCGTGTTTATCTGTGTTGTATGAACAAACTGATCCCCCCCCCCCATTTCTTCCTTTATATTTCCATTTTTCTTTGGATAATTTCTTTTTGCATTTCAAAATTTTTCCACTTCCTTTTCTCCTTACTACTTACAAAAAAAAAAAAAAAACAAACCAACAACAACCCTCTTTTGGTCATGTGTTAAAGACCCTCAACTATTGTCTGTTGGGGAAGAAAAAAATCAAAAGAAGGGGTGGAGAAGGGGCGGAGTGGGGCTGGCTAGTTAACTTGGGGAAGAAAAGGGGAAAACACAGCAGAACTGGGTTCTGTCCCTGACCACTGATGAATCATGGCCATTTGTTACGGCTGGAATTGAAGTGCTGTCATGGTGTAGGCATTAAGTTTATGATGAGAGTTCATCTTTGAGAAGTATTGTGTAATTGTTCAAATGGAGAAATTTGACATAGTTTGAGAAATAGGAATGAATTGTATAATCAATCCAATATATAAGAAATCCCAAAATAATATTGAAAACAAGTCTTGAATACAAGGGACTGAAGGTACTAATAGAGACAGATGACTTTGTCTACACAGCACTCCTAACCATAATGTTTTCATGCACAGTCTTATTACAGATAATTACTACTGACCATGTGAATGACATAATTAAAGTTAAAATCATTATTAACGGGAGCTGGATTAGTGAATAGTATTAGAATTTACAAAAATAAAAGCTTTCATTTTGAAGTTACCCACCTGATATTTTAGAGTTATGCTTTTGGTTTAAATGTACTAAAATTTAGTCTGCAGGTATCCTACCCCTATAAATTCTGTCCACAATGAATGACATCTTGGCAAAAATAGATGGATCTCTGTGTAACACAAAGATTTGCAGTAACATTTGCAGGTAGTAAATATACTTAGCTTGAAACACAGGGCTCACTTTGCTGTTTTACATTGGCCTGTCTTCACCCAAGTTGGCCAATTTATGAAATCAACTCTTGTAGCTAGCTGTGGACATTCTGAGAGAATCGTATTTTCAAAGTGTGGGTCATCTTAGAGTAAAATTTAAGGAATTGTGAATAAGAAAAAGAAAACCAATGTGTATAAATTCCATTTGTAGGCCATGCAAGCTTTTTTTAGAATCCTTATTCTTGGTTTTAAAGGTATAAAATATTGAAATATTATTAATTATAAAAAACAACAGGAAATTATACACATGCAACAATATCCTTTAGATAATTAGGCATCATAGTATCTTTTTTCCCCAAATTGTAAGAAACCCTTAGAACCCCACCACCTTTTAAGATGAATCTGCTATTACTATATAAACATATTTGTACTATCTTTTCAAATGTTTGCACATACCAAACTTAGAAGTTTGTATCTCCCATCCGTGACAGGTGAGTAAAGTAGGTGATATTATTGACATCTATCAATGGAATTAGGATTGTAACTCTAAGTTTACTGATATGTCCAGGTAGTCATGTTTTCTTTGTAAGAATAGCAGGAATTTTAATCACATAAATCTAAAATCTGTGCTTATCAAAATAAAATGATTGCTCTCTTGTTTTTCTCACCGTTACTCATTACTGCAGAGGGTGAAATTCCCGGCCATACCCTTTTGTGGTGCTTCTGTGGACACTTAATAGATTAATTCTGTATTAACTGTATAAGCAGTGAATTTGGTCCAAACACACCTACAATCTTACAGAAATATGCTAGGTTACAGTGGTGGTTTATTGTATTTAAAGTAAATTAAAAACATAGCATCAGAAAAATATCAGTCAACTATCCTCCTTTTTTCTCTCCCATGAGAGCCTACATCCATACAATTAAAATAAAACCCCCAAACTGGAAGGAGTGACACATTTGTTTGGGTCATTTCAAATGTTACCCTCTATCTCTTACTATGTTTGGTTGTAACTTTGCTGCTCACGAATACTGAGAGAGAATTGAATTCTTCCCTCTGTGTAGGCATAAGGAAATGGACTCCACATATTTTGTGCTATACCCTACAGTTTAAAAACAAACACAAAAACAAAACAAGAAGTAACCAACAACTCCAACGCTGTAGGGTGAAAAAAGGTCTTACAATGAAATCTAGATTTTCAAGCTTAATAACTTTTGTTTTTGCTTTTGTTTTTAATGAGAAGTCATGCTGTAGATACTGATTTCTTCTTCTGAGATGGGCTTGTGTTTAATGGGGAAGGGAGAAGAGCAGGAGGAGAAAAACAGAAAAAGGGATGAATGAAGAAATCTATTAACAGAAATTTAAAAATAGAGTAGCATAAAAGCTATTGCTTGAAGACCTGATACAATTTTTCTTTTAATGTTTTTTTTTTTTCCCGAAGAGAGAGAGAGAGAGAGAGAGAGAGAGAGAGAGAGAGAGAGAGAGAGAGAAGGGGGGGAGGGGGAGAGAGAGAGGGAGATAGAATCTGAAGTAGGCTCCAGACTCTGAGCAGTCAGGTCAGCACAGAGCACAACGCAGGGCTGGAACCCATGAACCACGAGATCATGGCTTGATCCAAAGTCAGAGGCTTAACCGACTGAGCCCAAACTTTGATGGTAATTAATATAACTGATAATATTTCTACATATTTAAATCAGAAGTTTGTCAGTATAGGATTCCGATGGGCAAACAATAAACTTCCAATGAGTATTATTCAATGCTACTTTGTATCCATTTAGCATTATCCATTAGTACTTGTTTAATGTTACTTTGTGTGCATTCTTTCCTTAAAAGTTTAATGCCTTGTCAATAACAATGTTACTTGGGCCCCTCAAAAATGTCCTCTAAATATTTCTCTTGTTTGTAGGAGATATTTGACCATATTTCTTCATCTCAGGTAGTGTCTTTTCCATGGTGCTTTCTGTAATGGCCTCTGTGCTGCTTTAGTTTAAAAATACTGAATGTGAACACTGACGTAAAAACCATTACACATGCCCTTAACTATTCTCCTGGGAATTGATAGTTCTGAGTTGCTTTCTTTTCTTATTCCTATCTCCTGAAAACATTCCCCAAGGACTGAGATAGTTGAAGCTTTCTGTCGATTTGTTTTTAACTCTGGCTTTGTCTGGCACTCGTGTGTGTGCAAAGGGGCATACCGTCTCACATTGCAAGTGTTTCTGATTCTGGCTCTCACACTATCTTTACCTCAGAGACAGGTCCTATTCTGCTATTTGCATGTAAATAAATAAGGCCTGTTGTCACAGTTTTCTTAGTTTCTTAATGTATACCAAAAACTCTAGAAAATTAGTCATTGCCTTTAAATTTTTTTTTGGCCAAGGAGAATTAGTTTTCTTTCTAGAGTCTCTTTGTGTGTTTGCACATAAGAGAAAATATAAGACATTTTAGTTACATTGTCTTATTTTTAAAGCAAAAATGTTGAAGAAATCAGATTTCATTTATTGAAAAAAATTATACAAAAACACTTATACATACAAAAATATGCTCACAAAAATTGAATTTTATGCTACCAATGTGCATAGTATAAGCTAAGACAAAAAAGGAGATGGAAAATTTCATGGCTTAGGTCATATTGTTCTTTGTTCATTTTTAATAAAAATAAAATGTACATAAACATTTACTTGTAGTAACAATTCAGAGTTAGCCAAAAGTTAGAAATAATAAGTTGATCATAAGTAAAAGTCACTGCTTTCCATGAACTAAATATTTTGGATTAAACTTTTTTTCTAGAAATGATTAATACAGACATCAAATCTTCATTAATCTTCCTTATTAGATTATTTCCTCTTAAACACATAGTAGATATTGATTTCTGACTTCTTGCTTACGGATAGCCCATAAGACAAGTTTCATCATCAATCCTTATGATTTATAAATATTTTACCCGGAATAACAATAGTTTTGGTGAATAAGCAAAATTTTATTAAAATTAGTGGGATATGATCTGGCTTCCATGGAATTTTGCAAAATAACTGAGCTGAAACAATGCACTGTAGGAGGCTATGGCTAATCCAACAGGCACATAATGCTAGGTTGTGAAATTGATCCTCTTTTAGTTATCATACTTTAGAAATAAAAGCCACATTTTGAATATCCTCATTAGAAAGGTTTAGACCGATAAAGCCTTTAAGAGCAAACCTCACAACAAAGCATTAAGCAATGATTTAGGCTTACAGTTGATAACCAACACCTTCAAGAAAGAATTATAGAAGCAATATGTTTCTTCAACAGCTTCAGATATTAGAGAACACAGTGCTTCGTCAGAGGGATCCAAAGAAATTGAGATCTGTCTCAAAGGCCAAAAGCTAACTGTGAAGGCTGACTTACCTTCTCTAGAAGTTTATTACATTCCTTTTGTTCTTTAAGCTCTTCCTCTTAGCTGTCAATGGGATAGGATGCACTTCCTTCGTAGGAACTCTGAAGTCATCATTGAAATAATTGACAGAATATGATACAGTATTTTTATGTAGGGAGGCTATTATGATACCAACATATCACATAGACAGTAATGGGCATCTAATTTTGCTATTCGTAATCCCCATGCTGCGAAGGAAAACCTTCTGAATCATTAAAAATTGAAACAAAAAATGAAGGAGTTGACTGTTTGGTTATCTAAATTTGGAGTGGAAGGCTATCTTCAGTTACCTGAAATATCCTTCCCCAGCTCTAGTTCTCAGTCCCATTACATCCCACTGCATTTCTCATTTGCTGGCTCCTGCTGCCACACTCCATGCTTAGGAAAAAACAAACTAAGTTAAGTCACGGTGGGGTGTCTTTTGTGAGGCCACTCAGAATAGGAAGAAAGAAAGAAAGCAAGCTAGAGATGTAGAGAATATAAAGAAAACAAACAAGGCACACACAAAAGGAATAAGGAAGAAGAAAACATCACCAGGTCAAGAATCATAAAATCACATAAAATCACATACATTTAAAAATTTTTGCTACTAAGTATTATTGGTCTTCTCTGTTTGGGGAGAAGCCGGAAAACCAATTTCGAATTAATAAATTCTGCTTTCACAAGCTCCTCCTGAAACTCAAAAAAGAGCTAATGAAAAATCTTACAGCCACCCCATAATTACAGCAGGATGGTCATACTTTTTGCATCAGAAATGGCATTCTTTTCACTTCCTGCCAAAAGTGCCCCAGTACAGCACGATAGGGAGTTTAAGAATTTAAGATATTCAAGAAAACCTTTCCACCCCTGGCACACCACTTCCTTCCTGAAGGAGGCCTGTGCCCTGGGGAAAGGCCTAATCCCAGACCCTTCTGCTCTTTCTAGAAGGCCTGAGCTGGCCCTGCCAATGCTTCTCCCGGGGGTGGAGGTGAAAAGGGTCCGCCATTGCTGCTCCCACCCCCTCCCTTCATTCCTCCTCCGCATTCGAGTCCGTTTCGCAAGTTGCCACCTGTTCCCGCTATATCCCCGGTTCGTGTTTTCACACTGAGGAAGTGCACTCAGCCTGCAGCATCCCTCCCTGTCAAGGCAAGGCAGCCCAGTGGCAAAAGCAGGGCGTTTTGAACCTTCTGGAGGTGGTGTCACTAGGATGTTACAAAGCCCTTCTCCCCAGCACTGCTCTTCTGGGAAGGAGAATTCGTCCCTTCACCCCTGTGTCCTACTAAACGGCAGGTCTGGAAAGATTTTACAGCTTCAGGTCTTTCTCTGACAGTCCTCAGCCCGGCCCTGAGGCTCCGTCCTCTTCAGGTGAGCCCTACTTGGACCAGGGGGCCGCTGGCACAACTGTCATTTAAGCCACGCCAGAGGCTCTCGCCTCTGGCACTCCAGGGCAAATAAATAGTGCCACCTGGTAGAGTCGAAACTGGTGCTTTAAAATGCAAATACAAACCCCTCCTACATTTGTTGTCACATCACTTCTCCACGATTCCTAGGCTGGCGGTGGATTCTGCGCCCGGGAGAAGGGCTGGGGGGACGCTGCCTGCTGGTGCAAAAATAACCCCCGAAGACGCGGGCCCGGTACTCGGCAGGAGCTCTGCAGCCTGTGGATGCCCGCTGGGCGGCTGGCTGTCCCCCGGGAGCCCCGCCGGGGCTGGGTCCGCTCCCCCGCCTCACGCCGGGCGGCGGGAGCAAGCCGACGCCGACTTTGGGAGTTCCTTTCTGCCTTGTATGGAGGGCTGCTCCGGGCCCGTCTCCGCCCGACTGCTCTGACGCCCAGCCCTCCTGCTGCCCACCCCCAGCCACCTCCCTCTGACTTGCCCGGAGAAGCCAGACGGAGCCTCTCGCTGCCACAAGTCTCTCCGCCTGCCATTCCCCCATTCCTGCATCCACCCCCACCCCCTCCCCAGCGCCGTCACCCCTCCTCCGCCCCCCCCGCCTCCGCCTTCTCCCCAGCAATCAGGAGAATAAATCAGGCAGGAAACCGAGAGCGAGAGAGATAGCGAGAGCGCGCGAGCGCCGGCGGACTCGCCCAGGTCTGTTTCCAAAGTCGCCCTTGATGGCGGCGGAGGCGCGGCAGCCGCGGCGCGGAGCAGCAGACGCGCGCTAGTGGGTCCGCCCGCCGCCGCCCCTTCCCCCGCGCGGGGTTCGCCCCTGCCGCCCCCAGCGCCTGTCCGCGCTCCGGCCCCGGGCGCGCCAGCCTTCCGGACGCCCGCGGTCCGGGCGGACTGTGCTGGTGGTCCTCCGCCCGCGGTTTCCAGCACCGCTCCTTCCCCCGGCCGGGGAGGGAGGCGGGATTGATCTTCGATCGCGAAGATGGCTGCTGGCTGCCTGCTGGCCTTGACTCTGACACTTTTCCAATCTTGGCTGATCGGCCCTTCGTCGGAGGAGCCGTTCCCTTCGGCCGTCACGTAAGTCGCCGGGCCGGGAGTGCGGGCCGAGGGGTGCGGCGGGAGCTGGGCGCGGGGACCTTTCCCGACCAGCGGGGCTTTTCAGCCCGTGGGGGTGGGGAGCGAGCCGGGCTTGGATCTGGAGAGGCCGGGGTGGGAGGTGCGCGCGGCTCGCCGCCGGAATGCGCGCCGAACCGGCGTCTCGGGCGCCTCGGTGGGGCCGGGCTGTCCCGGGAACCGTCCGCCGCCGACGACTCGCGGCGCCTCCGCCCAGCTCTGCAAGGATTCCCTACACTGAAAGAGTTTAGCTGTGCTGGGGCGAAAAAAGTTTCCAGCCAGATACCCGCTGTCATCAGACTCAGTCCGGTAACAAGTTGCGTTTGGGTGGGTGTTTTACAAATAGGTAATTTCTGGCTTGCTAGGGCAGCGTGGACTCTTCCCTCACTTGGCCCTGGGGGATGCTCTCCCGCTGCTCTGGTACCCAAACTCGTTTAGGTCCCAAATTACTGGGCGCACTTGACAGTCATTCTCCTCCGAAGAGTGCTCACCCAACGCAGCTGAGAGTGCTGTCCACCTGGGGGTCTCGCAGGTCCTGGGACCACACCATCCAGCCTCCTCATCCTGCATTTGAAGCATCTAAGTGCCGGTAGACAAGCCTTTCCTGTTCTTAAAATGAATAGAACCTATTCTTTGAGGGAGGGATGATCGTCTCCAGAGTCTCCTGCAATTTTCTCTTATTTTTAACATTTCTAAAATAACTTAAAAAATTCGCTGCTGCTCTGGAAATAGAGCGCTTAAAGGTAACTGTATAGTCACACGGCAGGAAGGGAATGAAAAATAATTCTCTTCTCTTGGGTTTGAAAAAAGAAGCAAAGTCAGTAGCTCATAAAAATATATACACGTTTTAAAATGCGCTGAATAGCCTATGGGGCAGGTTGGGAAAGCATTTATTTTGGTTCTTAAAGGTACTTTAAAGCTTCTAAGAGTAGGTGATCTTAAATGGATGAGTCACTTTAATGCATTTTACATAACAAAAACAAAGCCCAAGGTAGCCTTGCCGGTATTTATGCTGTTGGGAATTATTTGCTGTCCTTTGTTGGCTGAGTGCTGAATCCTGGAGTTTTTGGTGGATGCGAACAGTGAATCTTTACCAGTCGAAACCCTGCAGCTCTTATTTAAGATGCAGCTTAAAGTATTTATTACATTAGGTGCCGGTGCAAGAATCTGAAGGATGCCCATTCTAACCCGGAGAAGGGGAGTGTCTAATATTTTTCGTCACTGATTTACAGTCATGTCCCTTTTTAGATAATCTTCCATAAAAATGATTGCAGATCCTTTTTGTTATGAAGCGAAAGGGAAAATACCATCTGTAGGTCTTAGTTTAATTGGCAGGAAGTTCCAAGCGGATATTTTGAAATATATAGAGTAAGAATTACTTTAAAGATGCTTCAGAATAATTCACTCTTAGTAGGCAATTACACTTTTAGTGATTTACTTTTTTATTCTTTTTGTAGCTTGGCCTATAAAGCTAGAACTCAAGTGACTTCCTTGCGTTTGTGTCAAATGAAGAAGTGGCTCTTTAAAAAGGAATCAGTGTGTTCAGTTTACATGCTTTTAACATGTTGTTTTTTTAACTGACAATTTATCAATATTTGTTTCATTCAGAGGGAATACACCATCACCCCATTGGGGAAAACGATGGCTTTTTAAAGTGCAACAAAATACAACCTTCTATTCCTGAACATCCCATTGTAAAATATTAATGAACAAATCCTTATTTTTGAGAAGGGTATCTACAAGAAATGTTTTCCTAAAATTAAAATAATTCAATGTTTACTGTCAGAAATTCACTGGAGACCAGAAAGAAAATAATTGGTGAAAAAAGGAATTAGGAAACCACAATTTCTTTTCTTTGAAAGGATTTGAAATTTATTTTTTAACAAAGGAAATTGAAGACATTTTCAAATAGTGAAACGTTAATTGTTTCGTGGAATAAGCACTTAATAAAAGACCTTGTAGAGCTAAGTCAGTCTCCTGTAGGTAATATTAACACTATTTTTGTAAGGCTTCTGCATCTTCAGTAATTCATTTGAAAAGTTAAAATACCATCTTCTAAGGACAGGAGAAATGATAGTTGACATTTGTCCTTCATGGTAGATTTCTGAATAAACTTCATGAAATTTAAAAAGGTACAGTATTAATTTCATCAAGGTGTGCCATTTGCTTTTCTTGCAAGAAAACAATTCATACGGAGTGTTTACCATGATAAATCTCAAATGGTTGGGAAACAATTCAAGTTTATAAAAACTCAGTACAAAGATTAGAGTATCACTAAAGGCAAATTATTACAGTCCTATTTCTAAATTTGTCTAGAAATCATTAATAAATTCTTTTGTTTTTTGACAATTTTACTTTTCCCAGAAAAAGTGGTATAAATAGTTTTTGAGTAGTTTAAGAGGAGAAACATGCCATTGAGACAGTATAAAATTAATTGTGCACTCAGTGGGTGGGACTTGAGTTAGAATTACTAATACAAACTTTTAATTTTTTTAGCTAGTGTTTACAATAATATTAAAGGCTTAAGTTTTATTATAATAAAAAAAGAAATAGTGTATCATTCTAAATACCTTCTTTATTTTTTATGCTTTAGCATATATTGTCATGCAGCATATTCTTGATTAAAGTACAGTAAATGTGATTAAAGTTATAGTTCTAACACCTAACCCTGATAATGAAGTGTTGTTTTTGTTGTTTTTTTTTAACACTACCAAGAAAGGAATTTTGATGCAATTTTTTTTTGCTGTTAGGTTTTTCTTCTGGAAATGATTGTCTCAGTAAAGTGGGAATCATAAATATGCCATATGGTAGCAACCATCTAATGTATATTGGTTTATATATAAATGGAAAACACATCATTTTTATGTTATAGTACGCACATGTTATATTGGTAGTTTAAGATATAGTTTTCAAAGAGGGAGTTCTTGCTTGTTCTAGAAATAATTTCTTGGCACATAATGGAAAACACTTCTATTTTAAAACTCTGGATAATATGTATTTGGCCAGTATTGTAATGCTAATTTAAATCTGTTGCTCTTTATTTTAGAATCTATTTACAAATCCATATTTAAAGAAAAACACTGTAGTGTAACTACTGTTAATGTTAAACTTTTATCTCAGTCATATCAAAATGCCAACCAGCCAAGAATAATTGGCTGAGAGCCCATTGGTATATGGGGATTTTAATATAAACTAGTATAAACTTTTAATATAAACTGTGTAATAGAATAAATATATTAAAATAATACATAATTATATATATATAAACTGTGTAATAAAATAAATATATTAAAAAGAATTATAGCTATCTACAGGAAAAAATATATCTCATGAGAGAATAGTACTTTGGGGTTTAAATACTTGAGATGTAAATATTTTTTCTGTTATTTGACAAATATATATTTAAAGACTATGGAAAATAAATTTTTTATTTGTGTCATAACAGTGGAATGCATATCTTTTTCATGTGTTAGAAGTGACATAATTATTTTCATGTGAGCTTAACAGTTTCTGTTCATGTACTACATGCACAAGGAAATGTGCCCTAAGATGAGATATGAGATAAAATATTAAGTGTAAATTAAAACCTAAAAACATTGAACATTAATAAATCCCTTTCTCAGATCTTTAATTTGTTCTCATAAGTTTAATTGTAAGGTAACATTTATTATTCCACAGGTGTACGTTTAAAATATGCAACAATACATATATTTTTCAGGTAAGTAGTAGCATGATGTTAAGTTTCTTAATGTTTGTATTTGGGTATATGTGTAGCTATTTGGATTGGCATTTGAATGAGCATTAGGCAGAATGTAATGTATATAGTCTAAAGAATTTTTTTGAAAGGTACATGAATCTAAGGTTATTATGGCTTACAAAAAAGGAGATAAAATGTACCTTTATTATTTTGTATAGCTTTCACTATTTGATTTTAACTTAATAAGTGTATATAAAATTAGAATCTATAGCACGTTGTTCATTGTGAAAATAGAAACTTTACCACTCTTTTTCTTCAAAGAAACCTGACTACACAGATACTTTTCTGTTTTTTGTCCAACATTGATAAAAAATAACCTAATGAAATACTCTTCATTTTTGGATTTACACCTGGTAAGGTTTTGCAAAAATATAAAAAAGACATGCAAATTGTGTATTCAAATTTACTATTTACTTTTAGAAGTATGTATAAGAAATAGCAATGCATTTAGGAACTTTTAAAATAACTTAAAATATTGTACCCATAACAAACTATTATTAAATTGATATGTTTTCTGGAGTACAATTATATAGAACACATACACAGAAATTTCTTTTTCGTATTTGTTAATAGAGATACAGATTTCCAAGAAAGCAATCTGTTCTTCTCAATTCACATCTTGTTTTCTAGTGTCTGTCTTCAAACGATTTATAACCTTAAAATGGAGACTTAAATGGTTAAAATAAAATATCTTAGGGAGATCACCTGATTTGTTTATTTCCTTCATTATCTTGCAGGCATAGACATAATCAGAGTTCTAAGGTAAATCATACTCAGAAGTTTGAAAAAAAATCAGAATTTGTTTCATTATTTCTAAAAAGTAACATCTGGTTGTTACTGATGTGTCAGCCTTCCATCATTTGTAATAAAAGAGCTGTTTGTTGTCGTATTTCAAAAAAGCATTTAAGCTGCTTATGGTGGGTTAGGAACTCTGTTCTGTTACCTCCAGTCCGCATTTGCGGACTTGGCTTGGAGTGTGCATCAGACGCTGTGTCCCACAGTGTCAGCCACTTTGTCTTTTCATGGACTATGTTTAGTACCACAGATGTTCCCAAGCCTTTCATATGGTTGCTTTCCAGTAAACTTGGAACTGTATGGAGATGGTTGACCATGTAGCTTACCCATGATTTATTTGTGTGTGTGTGTGTGTGTGGGGGGGGGGGCACAAAATCATGAAACTGGTTGTGTCATATTTACAGATTTGAAAAAAAAAAGGCAATTGACTTTAATGTCAACTGAACTAAAAATGGTGTAGTGCTTTGTGAAAACTACGATTTTTACCTTTCCCGTGAGGGTTCAAAATATCAACATAGCATAATCAAGATAATTTGTCTACTTTATATTATAGCATTTTGTTTATTAGGGAATATTTCTGTGTGTGTGCACATATTACATACATACAAATGTGAGTGCGCACACATATGTATTTTTTTAACCTTCGTCAAGTGGTTTGCTGGGGTAGAAAAGCCTCACTAGGGCAATTTTATTAACAAGTTTCTGCCAACCCACAACTGTTTTTAGGGACTGAATCTTTTTCAGAATATTTTTATAACACTAGCATTTCAAAATAATTTGTCAAGAATCAAATGAGATATTGTATACAAAAACCAGGTTGTAATGCTCAGTTCCTGTAGAGACAAGTTATTAACATAATTGATGACTAACAAATGAAGTATGATTCTCAAGAAGCTGTTGTTGTCTTTTTAACAAAATAACTGTAGGAAAGAAGGTATTGCACTTGAAATGTTGGGCACCTATTAAAAGGCCGTTGCATACTGAGCCATTTTTATTTTTGCCATTTAGATGTGGGATACTTAGAAATGTGTACGAATTAAACCTTTGGTGTGACATGCTTTAGGAACAAAGGATAAGTGTGAACAGTTTTAAAAATGTTATTTGCAAAATATAAACTTTTAGATTTGTGTAATTTGTAGTCATTCAATATTATTGCTCCCTTAAAATTGCCATTTATACAGATTTTAAAGAGATAATAAACAAGGAAGAGGTTGACACTGTGGCCTTAACAAACTGGCACACTTTTACAGTTAATTTCAATAATGCAGAATCAGGTTGTTACATATGAAGCAATATTTAAAGTTCTCTTTGAATATGAATGCGGTATATTTCTGGCTAAATGTTATTTTAACATTTGCTTCTGCTGATTTTTTTTAACCATATGCTTCTGCTGGATTAAAAAAATAGAATACATTTTAAATCCTATATCATAAATGGAAGAACAACTTAAACTAGAAATGATGGCAATGGATAATAATGGTGTTGTCCATTTAAATGCTTCTGATTTGGGGATAATCTTACTGTCAATTTGAAATTCTTTTTTCCTGGGTAATTAAAAATTTATTATAGTTGTCTCCTGGCAAACTGAAAAAAAAGAAAAAAAAAACTCCTGTATTCTTTTATTCAGATAATTAATTGCTGCTTCTCTGTCTCTTTCATACACCTACACATTTACTGTTAATCATAATTTATTATTATTTGCATATAACACCAGATCAAATGGAGAGTTTTGGTTTGTTCTCTCCCAAGTTACCCGTGATTAAACCTCAGGGCCTACTTCTGTGAATCTTCTTTGACTATTTCCGAGGACTTTCTCTTACTCTCAAATATTTCTCTCTATTGGAAAATTGTTGAGGGATTCTGATGCGCTCATAAATCTGTTATACATGATCAACACTTGTCAAACAGTCTAGACAATTGTTTCCTCTGACATTTGCCCACATACTGTGGGGGATAATTAGGGGAGAGAGGAGAAAGAGCTAATAAAATTGTTCTAAGGTGCCTACTGTCAGGCTATATAAAGGGATGGTTAGGCATTAATGATGTCTTATTTTGAGGGTTAAGGGAAGAATGGCTCAGTAAAATAAATGGGCTTAGGCACACTTAGAAAATCTTAGAAAAGCCATCAAAAGGTGTTGTGGTGAAAATGCCATGAGAAATGACGCATGTGTCTGTGAGGCAGACAAAGGAGCTTTCTGATTTACATGGTGCAAATTTACATTAAGGATGCTAAAGGGGGCGATTGGTTATTTTTTAATTTCCATTTTTTTGCCCATTTCCCAAGTGAGTGTGGTTATCCTAGAAATTATGTTGACCACATGTAATACTCATTTATAGAGGCCTAAATATTTATACTATGGACACGCACCTTAGATACAAAAGACAATGTAATTGTCTAGATCTCAAAAGATAGAAGCAATTAAACATTATCTTTTTAGGAAACCCATGGGAAAATGGTTAATTGGATAAGAAACATTAAAGTATAACACTTTAGTAAAAGCTTACTGATCATCCAAAAAAAAAAAAAGGAAATTCTAGGAGTCAATTTCTTCAATTCGATTATAAGAAGTGAAATAACTTTGCAGGTAGGTAGGCTTCTAGTTAGTACGTTGAAGACCTCTGACCTCTAAGTACATAGTATACGTTATATTTTAAAAATATTTCTAAGTTACTCTCTTTCTTAAACATCTCTTTCTTCAGATATTAACATCAAATGTAATTTAATGGTTAATGTAGTTATTAAGTGCCAATTATGTAGTGCACTGAACTATATACTGAGTATCCAAACTGAGGAAGGGAGTCCCCATTGAAGGCATTTACATTTCAATGCCCACTGTAAAGCTGTGGGATCTGTCAGAGCTTGAGCAAGGAGAAGCACCTAGCATGTTGAAGAAAGTCTGCTTTGTATTAGGCATAGGGCTTCTGGGTGGGAAGAGATGTTGTTGGGATGGGGCCATTGGTTTGAGTCCAGGTTATATGATGTTTGCATCAGGGCTCTATTTCTACCTCACCCGAGGTAGGGGATGGGCAGTGTTCACAGCAACGTGGAAGTTTATGGGATCCCAGCGCTACATTCACAAACAAAGTTGGTCTTCCTGCTGAGATTTGTTCGCATTACAAATAAAAGTAATATGTTTTGAATCACAGTTTGTAGGGCCATCTGGGTGGCTCGATAGGTTGGGCATCCGACTTCAGCCCAGGTCATGATCTCACCGCTTGTGAGCTCAAGCCCCGTGTTGGGCTCTGTGCTGACAGCTTGGAGCCTGGAGCTTGCTTTGTATTCTGTGCCTCCCTCTCTCTGTGTCCCTCCCCTGCTTGCACTCTGTCTCTGTCTCTGTCTCTCTCTCTCTCTCTCTCTCTTTCAAAAATAAATAAAGATTAAAAGAAAAAAATTGAATCCCAGTTTGTAGATGACTATTTCAAGAGGGCTGATAGGTAAAGCAGAGATGTCGAGAGCCCTTAGTAAACCATTGCAGCATTCCCAGAGTGAGAGATGCCCAGGGTCCACAAAAGATTAGTGGCAAGGGGACAGCAGAGCAGACATGAAACCTGATCGAGAAGTAAAATTTCAGGTGCTGTGGGATTTGGGGAATCAGGAAGAGCTAAGTCAGAGATCATTCTAAGATCTCTATTGGGTAGATCATGCTACAGTGAACTTTGTAGACTAGAGAACACGGGACGAATGATGGGGGTGAATGAAGGTAATCGTTTCACTGTTGGACATCCGTGTCTCTGTAGACTATTAAGTGATTAGAAATACGTATCTGTAGGGGCTTTGGATAAAATAAGAACAGTTCCAGTAGATATTGCAGACAGAAGCATGGTTTCAGTGCCTTGAGGAGTTGGTAGCAGGTGAGAATATAACAGCAAGTGCAGATTATTCTTTCAAGGAATGGCATTGTGACAAAAGAGAGATATAGGCAGTTTAGAAAAGAAAGTTTAAGGGAGTTGGCATTCTTTTCTTTACAGTATTAGGAGTTTTATTAGGTCATTTGGGACTGTACATAGCAGAAACCCATAGGACTATGTTAGATCAAAAGAGGAAATGTTTTTCAATGGTAGTGGCTGGATGATTAATCATGGGAGTTAAGGTCAAGGATGTACCAACAACTGCCAAAAGGGGCGGGGCTGCCATCAGGATCACCTCTCATTCCAGTCTCTGGTTTTCTTTAAGTCGTCATTGACAGAAAAGAGACAGTTTTTAGAAAAAGGCTCCTGGAGGGTGGGGAAGGTTGTAGACACAACCAAATAAGTGCTACCAGACAGGAGGGTTGGGTTTATCAGAGGGAGAAGGCCAAATGGCGCAGATGAGAGATGAGAGAGGCCATGATTGATGCGTGAGTGTTCTGACAGAGGCAGGTGAGGAAGGGATCAAGAGGAAAAACAATGTCTTACAAAGTAACTTCTGAAATATGAAACAGCCTTGAGAATTAGAGCAGATGGTTGGAATATTGGATAGACACACTTTTAATTTGCTGGAGATGTTTTTAGAGAAGTGTTCCAAATTATAGATTCCATTCTCAAGAAGGAATGACATGATTCAGAAATGTAATACATACACATCAGTAATGTCCAAATTTTGAGATGCACCAACTAGTGTTTTTCTTTATTTGATAGTGACAAAACTCCAGTTCCCCACTAGAGTCCCTTGGGACACAGCAACATTTGGCTCCCTTTTGTCTTTTTCTTCTACCTTGTTTTGGAGAGATTATGTTGAAAGTCTATGTGGTTTTGCGGTTTTAATATGTGCATTTGTTTACGGTAGAAAGATGACAGATATCAGTGAAAAGGGTAAAAAAGCAAATAGTTCTTTTGCCAATTTAGCATTATATATTTGTTACTTGGCATATTGGGGTGCGTTTACTGTCAGTGTCTAGTCTTAAGCATGGGGCAGAAATTTGAATTGCGGCAGATCGTTTTTGAGAAAACAAAATAATGAATGTGATAGGATAACAAAGCACTGACAGGATATTCCTGCAAAGCCTGTCCCTGGTCACCCCTTACAGAGGCATGTCATGTCTCCTGAAGGTCTGGAAATCACTGGGGCAGCTGCCATCACAGTGGTTCCCTGAGTTTCCAATATGACTGAATGAATGGAGAGGATCGCAGGTGCCACTGGATCTAAGAATCAGTCTTGATCTCGTTGGTCCCAGCTCGGTGTGGAAAAACCACTCTTGTGGTTTGTAACAAGAGATGAGAAGAATCAGATGAGAAGAATGGGCTATTTATTTCCCTTTTGTGACTTTGCCCTTTTTTCTCTCCCATAGGTATTCACACTGTATTTAAGCTAATTTTGATGTCTCTTCCTGCAGAATGTCTGGACACTAATTACTGACAACTGTCTTCCAGTCATTGTAATATTGCTTCCTGATCATTGTGAGCTTCTTCCATATGCCAAACACTGTAAAGTAACACTGCATGTTTTTTAAGCGATCCACCTTTCAAGCCAGTCCCTTAAGATAAGTATTAGTATCTTCCCTGTTTTGCAGATGAGGAAAGGGAAACGTAGAGTATGAAGAATGTTTCTGAATTTTCTTAGGAGCTAAAATTAGATCCCACCTGGCTTGATACAGCGTCTTACACTTACCTGCTGTAGTTTGCTGCCATTTTACGGCAGGAGCTTTGGTATGTTAGCATCCGCCCTAGTCCACTTGTGGATGGCTGCACATTCCAGCAGTGAGGTCCAGTGGAAAGAGGAGCCATTGTAAAGCAGAGCAAAACTAACTCTCAGTTTCAGTTTCTCCATCTACAGAACAAGGATAATATTAACTTAATCCTGAATCACAGTGTTATATTATGAGGATCAAAGGAGAGGATGCTTGGGGATCTCTGAAGGACTGTTTAATGGGCAGGCTTTATTATTTGTACCACATGTGATTTTTCTGCCTTCAAGAGATCATGAATTGATGACTAAGGTTTAGCGAGCTAGATTATTGTGCTAATATATCACTCGGGCCATTAGAAAAGCCTGAAATGAATGGGAAGAGGAATTGCTTAGCAGGCCTTAGAAATGTCTCTTCTTAAAACTTGTGTAGCCTTTAATCATAAACAGGAGATGAAAGGAGTAGAGGGAATGAAGTGTTCTGTCTCTGGGTCAAGGACACAACCTGTGTCCTAAAAGGGACCGTGAAGACAGCACAACCATAGAGGATTTGATGTGTTTTATCTTGACATTTCGGCCAGCACCTGTTGTATGAGAAGCGTGCCACAGGAGGTTGAATCTATTTTTAAAAGTCATCCCTTTGCTGATAACCTCTCATTTTCAAACAAAGATGTGAGTTTTCAGCTTCAAGACAGAATATTGGAAAGTTAATAAAGCTGTGTGTCCTTAATGTTTATAGAAATGATTCCAGACATCCCTACAAATTGGGTGAGCACAGAATAGTAAAATCGAGACCAGTTGCATTTTTAGCAACCAACACAGAAGTTAGTTCAAATCTGCCAAGAGCATCCTGGAAAAGGCCAATTTTCATTTGACTCATCCAACTGATGATTAGTTGGACTCATTTAACGCCACCCCTTCCCTTTGCAGTATAAAGGGAGGTCAGCGTATCACAAACTCTTATCTTGTGTGGTGAGATATTGAACACCTAAATAAAATTACTCCTGCCCATGTTTAATCGATTCCTGGAGGAAAGGGATGTTTTAGATGAAGCTAGGCGTTAATAACATGACTCATGAGTACAACTTGGTGATACCATTGAAGCAGCGTGCTTTCAAGCACCAGGAACCTGCCTCGTCATGGCAGTCATCTTGACATTTGCCACAGAAAGGAATGTGTAAAATTCTTATGATGTTTGTCACTTTAAAAATACCAAACCCTTCATTGCCTTGACATTATATTAGAATTGACTAAATATGCATCTGCGAAAATGTTAGGGGACAGACAAATGGGCCATGGAAGCCTCAGGAGGATGGGCACAATGGAGGGTGTGCAGATTGCTCTGAATTAAACATGTAGAAGGCTTGGTTGTCTCTCAAAACACCTGATTGTCCTGTTGATATAAATGTAGAAATCAGAATTAATTTTCATGAGGTAAAACTGTATTGTGCATGTGTAGCTCGGGGCCCAGGGGATTGATACATGGTGTTAGGTCTGCTGGTGAATAATTGTTTAAAATTTATATTAATACTCTATGGTAATAAATAAGCTTAGGGGAATGGTAACTCATCACAGAGCAAACCATGTATGGTAATTAGATGAGGTCATTCATCTCCTTAAATGATCAGATGTGACACAATCTGTCTGTGTGGTGTCTAAAAGCCAGCTGAGTCCCTGGGTGTAAATGACCATGACAGAGGGGTGCTTTGAGGTTGCAAGCCTTGGATTTGGTCCTACCCCTTCTGGGTTTTTCTATAAGTAAAGCAGAGTAGCCCCTGGGATTCCGTTTTTATAATATGCAGAGGGATCTAAAACCTGAGACCAACATGCCACTCAAAATCTGTTTTTTTTTTCTTTTTTCTTTTTTCCCTGTTTTCTTCTGCATCCCCACCCTTATTGCAGGGAATGATATTTATATGGCATATATAAATATGATGCATATAACATTATATATGATGTTTATATTTATTATGTATGTAACAGTATAAACATAAGATAATATGTAATATTACATATTTTATGCATTCTATGTAAACATAAACATAAGTATGTAACATTAATATATGTGAACATTGTATAGAATAGAAACATATGACTTATATGAAGTGGAAATAATAAAACAGTAGAATACACATAGGGATTCAGATGTGTTACATGCATGTAGAATATATATTTAGAAGACCTTATAAAACCTGAAAATGCTTTGTAGTGTCCAGCAGTGCTATCATACATATGAAGGATTGCAAATTTCATAAGGAATAATTGGAACATCAAAATGGATGGGATGGGATATATACTTGCTGACTATAATTTTAATTTTTTGTTGGCTTTGAGTCCTGTGATCACACTTTTTTTCATCTTCCAACTCTCCCATCAAATCACCCCCAATGATTCCATATTGCACGACTGGCCTCCAAAAGTTGCTAGGAAGCGTTTGGTGGCCATTCAAGAAAAGCCAGAACCAGACTAGTGTCTTCTGGAAGTTTCTAGAACTCAAGGTAGGCCTTTGGGTATGGTTGAAGGAATCAGTGTTTTGAGTCAGGTAATGTGAAGGTTAAACCCTGCCTCTGATAGAGCCCATGTAACCGTGGGAAGTTAATCTCCCTGAGTTGTAGTTTTGCCCTCTATAGAAGAGCAGTCACATTCCATACCTTGTAGGGGAGATTATGAGGCTTAAATGAGAGGCCATCAAGTCCTGGTATGTGTATGTCCCACTGAATTTGTTGAACAAAGGGTGGAGACTATTAGCTTCTCTCATTCTATTTACCATGAAACCAGTAGAAGCTGAGGTCTTTCTCCCAGTTTTAATCCACTCCTGGGGCTGTCTTTGGACTGTATTAGGAATTACTTAATTTTTCTAAATAGTCTCTTACTGTGCGCATGTTAAACAGATTAGAACATTGAGAGAAAGTCTTCTCTGGAACAGGCAATCAAAGGAGAGGACTAAGTAAAAAATGTAACACACCAGACCTTGTTCAGTGTTCTGAGCTTGGGTTTAAGGTTTTTTTTTATGCTGTATGTCATGGTTATTGTCTGAAGTTGGGTTTACATCACTGGAGGAGATGCTCAGCTACATCAGCTGCCACTTGGGACCATACCGCCTCGACCAAATTAGAACAGATTCCTACTAAGACACTCAGGTCTCCTGTCTTTTAAATGGATTTGGGTGTTGGATTCATGCTAAGTATCATCAAGTACACATTCTTGTATGCCACTACCAAGTACTCAAAGCTGTAAAAAGTGCTCATCTGGGGTGTGGTTGCAGCCTTTCTAACCAGTCTTCTTCATCTGAACCATAGAACACAGATAACGATCTGGGAGACTATTTTTCAGTTCTCTCAAAAGTGGTCTGTAACTAGTACCATTCTAGAAGCATAGAGAAGTAACATTTTTTTTTTAATGTTTTTATTTATTTTTGAGACAGAGACAGACAGAGCATGAGCAGAGGAGGGGCAGAGAGAGAGGGAGACACAGAATCTGAAATGGGCTCCAGGCTCTGAGCTGTCAGCACAGAGCCCGACGCGGGGCTCGAACTCACAGACCGTGAGATCATGACCTGAGCCGAAGTCGGACGCTTAACCGACTGAGCCACCCAGGCGCCCCTAGAGAAGTTACTTTTTAAAGAATGGATGCTTTTGAACATTAGGCTTAATTCTCTCATGGAACTTGCCTGGTTGGTTAAAATTGTGGGCTCTAAGCTCAGCTCTCCAGTTATTGCCGGGGTAACTTGAATGGTTGGTAAAACCTCATAAGGTTGTGAGAGTTAAGAATGTTAATTCAGGGTGCCTGGGTGGCTCAGTTGGTTAAGCATCCAACTCTTGGTTTCGCTCAGGTCATGATCTCACGGTTTTATGAGTTCAAGCCCTGCATCAGGCTCCCCACGCTGACAGTCTCCCTCTCTCTCTGCCCCTCCCCCACTCACGCTGTCTTTCTCAAAATAAATAAACTTAAAAGAATGTTAATTCATGTAAAGCAGTGGCACATAGAAAGTACCAAATAAATACGTGATTAGAAGCAGGAGAATTTTGTGGATCAGGTGACTTGGGTTCCTGTTTGTTTCCATCACAAACGATATGGGACCTGAAGAATACGTGGCTTTCGCACCTTCTAACATCTAGTTGCTCAGCACCCAACTGTTACCTAACGACGTGGTATTAGTGTGTCTGTTGAACATAAACTAGATCTTTCCTGGGACTTGAGTACTCCAGTGCCTGTGGATATGCTTTAGAAAAGGTCCCACCTCCTACCCTTTCTATTTCAGTTTCGTTTCTGTTAATCTTTCTGAAATCAAAAATGGTCAAGTTTGATGTTTTCTGCCCTTTTTAGTACTCTGTGCTACCCTTGAATTGCACTTAAGAAATGTATAATGAAGTCAGGGACGTAGCATTCTTATGTACAGAAGAATAATGTCCCGTTGTCACTTGATGCTTTTGCTTTGTGGAATAAATACTAGATGTTCTCTGTAGATAATATGTTTCTTGTAATTGTTGAAAGTTATCTGAAGCTGGCAACTCTAAAACTGTATCCGTAATAATTGTGATACTATGTATAGCATAGAATGGTGCCTTACCTTTTTTAAAAAAAATGTTTATTTGTTTTGAGAGAGTGAGAGAGAGAGTGAGTGTGATCAGGGGAGGGGAGAGAGAGAGAGAATATCCCATGCAAGTTCTGTACTGTCAGTGCAGAGCCCTACATGTGGCTGGAGCTCATGAACCGTGAGATCTTGACCTGAGCCGAAATGAGTCTGACACTTAACGAAATGAGCCATTCAGGCACCCGTGTCCCCTCCACCCCTTTTTTTAAGACTAGCAATAAATACATCATATCTTACCGTGAGGGATAAATTAATACTATCCAGTGTTTTTAAAAAACAGTGTAAATCAATTATACTGCTTAAAATATCAATTCTAATTTTTCTTCTTTTTAAAAGTTTATTCATTTTGAGAGAGAGAGAGTGGGGGAGGGGCAGAGAGAGAGAGAGAGAGAGAGAGAGACAGAGAATCCCAAGCAAGCCCTGCGCTGTTAGCACAGAGCCCTCCGTGGGGCTCGAACTCATGAACTGAGAGATCATGACCTGAGCCGAAACCAAAAGTCAGACGCTTAACCAACTGAGCCCTCCAGGCTCCCCTCCATTCTAATTTTTCGAGAAGAATTTTATTAGAGCTTATCACACGTCTTAAAGTTTAGAGATGCATGTGCAGAATCACATACGGTGTGGCTTTCCCTTGTGCCCAGTTGGCTTGCTTTCCTCCTAATGTAATTGTGTGATTAAATGAGAGAAATCAGGATATTCTTAAATTCTCGGCATTTATGCAAAGAAGATTGATTGAGTACTGTCTACCGATTTAAAGTACAGTGAATGAAAGCAATCTTCACAAAGGCATTTTATATGAAGATGGTAGATAACATGAGCCCCTTGTTTAGAATTTACTAGATTCATTTATTGGCTTTAGTTTGGTATTTCTTTTTTTTTTTAATTTTTTTTTAACATTTATTTATTTTTGAGACAGAGAGAGACAGAGCATGAATGGGGGAGGGGCAGAGAGAGAGACACAGAATCCAGGCTCTGAGCCGTCAGCCCAGAACCGGATGCGGGGCTTGAACCCACGGACCGTGAGATCATGACCTGAGCCGAAGTCGGACACTCAACCGACTGAGCCACCCAGGCGCCCCTAGTTTGGTATTTCTAATACTGCATAATCTATTACCACAAACCCAGTGGTTTAAAACAGTGTATTTTTTTCTCATAGTTTCCATGGTGAGGAGTCTAGCTGTGGCTCGGGGCACTACAAGGCTGCAGTAGGTGTTGACTGGTCTGCTTTCCCTTCTTGGGCTACTTTCTCTTACTCTTTTAAACTTACGTAGTTGTCCACACTTACTTTGTGGTTCTAGGAATACCTCCTCCCTCCTTCCATTTGTTCTCAGCTCCCAGAGACCACGCGCACATCACTTCCATGATGACCCCGCAGGTCCTGAATAGGGTGGTTTACTTTTTCAAGGCCAGCGGGAAAATCTATTCAGAAAGGAGCCCAGTCTCTCTGAAGGGCTTTCACCTGATTGAATACAACACTCATGCTCATCGCTCTTTTGATTAACTCAGAATCAAGTGGTTTGGGAGCTTACCTGCATCTACAGAACCCCTTTGCCTTTGCCATGGGACAACCTAGTAGTCATGGGAGTGACATCCCTTATTGATCGCATGCCCAACCCCCACTGCAGGAGCACAGATGATCTGTGGGAGCCGACAGAGAATCCTTTCTTCCACAAGTTTTACTATCAGACAGCCATCGTAAAAACACCAACAACCAGAAAATAGGATACTCGTTCTTCTCCAGCTGTAGATGTTCACCAACAGTGGAAATGCTGAGTCAGATGACCTATCGTCCTTTTGCTGCCAGACACCCTGTGCTTTGCCACCTCTGTTCTGATCCATCCTGTAAGGAGACTAAATTCCAGTAGCTCACTAACAACTCATTACTGGTGTTAGCTGAACTTTTCACCCTCTACAAAGAAAAGATTTCTCTCTGCTATGGTTTAAGCCGATTTACACAAAATTGTCAACAAATGTGTGGAAAAATTATAAGACAATTCTTTTGAAATATAAAGACTTAAGTTATTTCCAAGTTAAGGTTTCTACTTCATGATATCTTAAATCTCCTAAAATTACTTGCATTTCCTGGCCTGTATAAACTAGGTGATTTTCTAAAATCCTAATGAGCATTTTTTTTAGGTTTTTATTTTTATTTATTTCGAGAGAGAGAGATAGAAAGCAAGCAGGGGAAGGACAGAGAGAGAGCGAGACAGAATCCCAATCGAGATGTGGGGTTCGAACTCACAAACCGTGAGGTCATGACCTGAACTGAAATCAAGGGTTGGACACTTAACTGACTTAGGAACCCAGGCACCCCAGCATTTCTTTTTTAAATACATCTTGATATGGAAGAGTAGCATTTCTAACTAATGCCCCAGTTATCAAGTATTAATGCAGAAGTGTACATTTGTAACGGAAAGCATCCATAGAAAATTTCTCCTCTTCCGTGAACTGATTTAGGTGAATAGCTATGTCTTCTCTTTTTAAAGAGAAGATGATCATAAGATGCTTCTTCACAATAACTAACTACTGGGTACTTGGTAAATTTAACTTTAAAAAGGGGCCCCTCTATTCTGCAAACAGGTGCTCTCTTGCTCTGCCCTCCCTATACCTGGTCATTTCAGTTTGGCAGTGCTGCTGATTGCCTGATTGGTTGAGGACTTCCCTTGTTATACCTGTAGCACTAATTAATTTGCTGACACCAGGGGATTCTGGCCAGAGTAATTGTCTAATGCGGTGCTTTTTGCACTACCTATGCAAAAGGAATAGAGGTTTTGGTTTTTTTTTTCCTAAATTTCATGTCCATTGAAAATATGTATTTTGTACAACACAATGAAAATCAGTGAATGGAAAAATGGAATTTAAAAAGATATGAATTTTGTTTTTAAATCATTAGGTTCAATAGTCATAACATTACTTTTTTAAACTGTTGCAAAAGTGTCTAAACACTCTTTCTATACTTTTCCTTGAGCTGATCTGCAGAGCACAATCTGAGGAACACTGGTTTAATTCGTTTAGCTATTTAAGGTAACTAAATTGCTGTTTTCAGTTTAAAAATGGCATTAAAATATACATTTTCACATTAAATTATTAAAAACAATTTTTTAAATGTTATTTATTTTGAGAGAGAGAGAGAGTGTGAGCAGGAGAGGAGACAAGAGAAAGGATGGCCCAGAATCTGAAGCAGGCTCCAGGCTCTGAGCTGTTAGCACAGAGCCTGACATGGGGCTCAAACCACGAACCCATGACCTGAGCTGAAGTTGGTCACTTAACCGACTGAGCCACCAGGCTCCCCTCTATGCAATCTCTTCTGAGTAAAATCTAGCACTATGCACTTAATTCTCAACAGTTGTCTCAAGCACTTTTATAGTTTTCCTGACCATTGAGATAAAGTTGTTTCCTAAAAAACAGAATTATATATTTTAAGAATCTCTCGAGGGGTCCTCATTCAATCCTTTTGTGGGTCACTTAAAACTAATTGAATTCAACAGCTCTTTTTATAAAGATGCTGCATCTCCCAACTAATAGGTAGGATAGCAAGCCAATAACAGTGCCAATATTGACAGTGCTAGACAAACTCTTGCTGTAACTCCCAGAGTAGCTATCCCTTCTAAGTGATTTTCAGGATAAGCCCTCTCTCTCTCTCTCTCTCTCTCACACACACACACACACACACACACAAATACCTTATTGGTAAATTCCCTTATAACTTCATGGATCTTACACTAAAATTTGTGGCTCTTTCTATGTAGTGTGAAAATTCCCTTCAAGAAAGAGAATGGGTAATTTAGCATTACAAAGACCATGATTGTAAGAAACATGCAGAACTCTTACCAATGGAAATTGTCCAACACTTGGTCACCATTACATTTAATTATTACAGAAATATTAACTATTATTATGTCTTATGTGCACATCATTTAAAACATCTGGACAAGAGGACCCTCATACATGAATGTTTTCATTTAATGCATTTGTAATTTGGCTGAAAATGTGGGTGAGAATTTAGAACCATATGTCTTATAAGTGTCACATCTAAAAGTATTATTTTCTTTGTGAGCATCTTTGGTTAGGGATTGGTGAGGCCTTTGTCTTAGAACTACATGAAACAGTAGGAAGGGAAAATACGTTTAAAGCTTATGTATGGATAAGGCACCAAAAACCTTTGCTGCATCATGTAATTTTTATGAAGCCAATGTATTATTTCAAAATTATGAGATTATTCCATTAATCTTAGATGGTTCTGAAATGAAAGTCTTTGGGTTATTCTTTCTCTTTCCTGACCATCTTCATTTTAAATTAGATTGTGAATTAAGGCACATTTATACTTACCTGATCTGATTAATTCTGAACAGTCCTACTTGCCTGTGAGCACTATAGAAGTGAGGGCATTATATTTAGTAGTGTAGGAGGCAGTCACTAACTGTTAAATGTGGTTTTAGGTCTACCTGCCTTACTTTCTCTATACTTGTGTCACAATATTTATTCTTTTCTTGATGGATCAAGTGTCCATAAACTTTTCCTTGGTTGATCAAATTCTTGCTTTTATGTTCCATCCATGATTTGAAACCTCCCACTCTCTTAAAAACAAAACAAAACCTCGAAGGAACTTTTCTTTCCCAAACCATTGAATAAACAGAGTCTTTCTGGAGATATCATTTGAAAAGAGTTCATTAACACAGATAAATCTCTAATGTGTCGGCCATATAAATCCAGACTATATATATGTGTGTGTATGTATGTATGTATACTTGGACATATATATATATATGTGTGTGTGTGTGTGTGTATACATATATATATGGAAAACATATATATATATATATATGTATACATATATATATAGAAAACGTGTGTGTGTGTGTATATATATATATTTGGACAGAGAGAGCATTCAGGAGCTGGGGAGAGGGATAGAGAGAGAGAGAGCGAGAGAGAGAATCTTAATCTTAAGCAAGCTCCTTGCTCAGCATGGAGCCCAACTTGGGGCTCTATTCCACGCCCCTGGGATCATGACATGAGTCAAAATCAAGAGTTAGACTCTCAACCAACTGAGGTCCCCAGGCACCCCAGTGCAGACCATATGTTTAAAGAGAGGATTTTCCTGTAGTTCTCTTCCACCTTGTAATGAAACTGCCAAACATTATGTCAGAAGAGGAATGTCTAGACTATCTGCTTCTGAAGTGTGCTTACCAATGTCCTGGCATAGAGTCAAGGAACAAGTTTTGAAAGAATGGGTTTTTAGGGTTTTCTGCCTCACTTCACATTCCTTCTCTTAAATATCAGATATTACTATAAAAAATCATCACTTTTGATAGCTATTAGTGGCATATATGCAGTGGAAATAAACTGAGCATGACCAGTAAAGAACTGTGGATATATGTGATATTTTGTAATAATTAAGAGTGCAGTTTTATCAAATTACAGGTAGTAGAATACCAGTGTAGTAGGTTAAGAAGGGCAGACCATTAGTATGAGAAGGACAAAGATGTTTTCAAGGACATGCACTTAAAGAATTGTAAAAAATAATTGAGTTATAAACTTAAACAACTAAGTGATACAACTAACATTAGAGGAAAGTTTGGTTTGATTTCTTTTTTGCTCTGATATTTCTATTTTTTGTCATTCTGAATTGAAGGTTGAAAAGTGGCTCCACATAAAACATAATACAAACTTATCAAAGGCAAATACTCTGCAAAATTGTTGTTGTTTAAAATAAGGAAACAAGGACCTCAAAACACTTAAAGCAGGGTATTCTTTGTAATGTTTTACAAAGAAGATAGTCCAGCATTTTTTAAGAGACAGAACTGGAGTTTCTCTTTATATCCACTTAGGTACATTTCTGAATACTTTTCTCATGCTTTTATCTGACAGTGAGAGCGATTCTGTTTCTGGCCTCCAAGATGTGGTAGGTTAAAAGCAATGTTTTATCTTGAAAAGAAAACAAAATCACAAGTTGATCATGGGATGAAAACTGGAAGGGGATTTTTGGAATTCTTAATATTACAGGAATACAGCTTTAAATCATGCATATTTCTTACCAATCTTTGGTTGCTCCTAAATTCAGATACAGCATGATAAAGGCTATATTGTTTTATTTTAATGTTATAATATTTGTTTATATTTCATAATTTTTACTCTTTGGTAATAATATATAATATTGACACGTTAGAAAAATCAAATTAGAGAAATCTGACTGAAAATGACTATTAATGTCTATTAATGGGCACTTAGGGAAGATAGCATTACGATGTGGAATTTATAACCAAACCACTAATTTTTCCACACAATTTAAGGATCCATTTCTCCAGCTTGGCATTATTGACATTTTGGACCAGACCATTCTTTATAATGAGGGCTTGTCCTGTGCATTGTAGGATATTTAGCAGCATCTTTGGTCTCTATCTCTTAGAAGCCAGTAGCAACCTGTCCCCAAGTCATGACAATAAAAAATGTGTCCAGACATTGTGAAATGTCTCCTGAGGTGCAGGATCACCCCTGGTTGAGAACCACTGATCAAAGTGAAATCTGCACAATAAATTGGCCCATGAAATGTATTCATGTTGCCAATGCTGTCTATTTCTGGCTCAGTTTCACAATGCTTATGTGGTGTTTGCATTTTGCTAACGTTTGTCACATCAGTGAGTTTTATTCATTAATCCCTGATAATAAGTATGCTATTAAAAGAGGTAAATTGGCTAGTTCAAAATATTTTCTGAATTAAGCTGTTAAATTTAGTTTTTGGTGAAGCAGGAAGTGTAATTATTTAACATATAGTCAAATGTACAGGGGTATAATTCCCCTGTTCCTGGAGATCTGTGAATTTCCTGAAGGAAAATGTTGCAATGAAACATGTCTTTACCAGAATCGTGCTGGTGTCTGCTCTTTCCTGCTGGGTTTGGAGCGGAAATGAGACAATCCATCCTGCCCTTGTGCACACTGCATAAAATGCTTTGTAGATACCAGAAATTCTGGACAGTTGCCAGGGTGGCCTGTGGGCAAACTGTAATTAACATGGACACACACACTCTTGTTAGGGGTATTTGTTTCACCTGGGAAAGATGCTTAGAAAACTAATGAAGGTTTTCTTGGCTGAAAGTGCTCCATTTTTTTCGGAGGGGAACAATTAACAGAGACCCAAAAACAATAAGAACACTATTGGGACAAACTCACAGTACTACTCAACTTCATTGTAGGTGTATCGTATAGTGTTCTCTCTTGTACGTGGCTTTGAAATTGTATAGGGCTGGCCTGATCACATACCAAAAATAACCTGATGAGTATGAAAAGAATACCAGGTGTTTCTGCTCATCTACTTCTGTAAGTGGAGAACAGCTACATGCAGGGTTTTTCTCTTTGAGGCCAGTGCACTTGCAAGAATGACAACACAAAGTGGTATAGCATCGAAACAGTAATCCCAGTGAGCGCTGTCTACGTTGGTGAGGAGGGAATGCTATTACATGAGGGAAAATGGAAACCCAGAATGGTCCAAGATAATCTTTTCCCTTGATTTGGTCAAAAAGTAATTTCTTTGCTTATTTTTCTTCTGACTTCAAAGAAATAATACAGTATTTTACCTCTTTAATGTGATTGGCTTATGTGGGGCTCTTAAAGTACTCCAGATCCATTCTACTGGTTGACTTAGCAGAGGCTAGAAAGACACATTTTTTGTGATGAATATCTCCTTTTCATATTGTCCTAAGATACCTCTCTTGTACATATCATTTTATTAACAAAAATAAAAATATATTGTACTCCCACTATATGGAAAATCTACTACATTTCCACCTATTTTTCTCCCTTTTTTGGGAGTACTCATTATTCATACATGAGCAAAATAATCACACCTTTCCTTTTCTGTACTGCAGACAAATATGGTGAAACCTGTTCTATACCTTCCAGCATTTTGCTTCGGCTCAGCTATTCCTTTTGTTTACCCTCGTGTTGGATTTGATTTGGACTGTTTTGGTTTATGCATATTGTCCAGCCTAATTGTTAATAATGCCCTTTCACTCTCAGAAGTGTCCAGTTTTAGATAGTAAATTATGTGGATACCCTGTGCTCAGGCTATTTCACCAGTAGGCCTTAGTGTGTGATCCGATTTATGGTGTCATCATTAGGAAATCTAAAATATATATTAATATTGTAAAAATGTGATATATAGCAGAGATATTTGAATATATATAAACTTCTAAACATATGTCTGGATTGTAGATATGGTCTAAAATACACACTGATCAAGAAGTACTTGGTCTAGCTTCTTCATATCCTAGATGCATTTTTTCCTTTAAAAACATTAAGAAATGAGATATTTACTATTTATTCATTAGTAGCAGTTTAAAGTTTTTAAACAGCTATGAATTGACAAGCTTTGCAAATCATTAATGTAAGGAATAATCCCAATTTATGCATTACCTGTGAGACTGCTTTTAAATTCCTTCATGGGATGCTATCATTGGTTGACTTATATTTGCCCCAAATTCATGTGTTGAAGTTTGACCTCCCATAATCTCAGAATGAGACCTCACTTAGATACAGGATCTTTGCAGATGTCATTAGTTAGGATTATGTCATACTGGGAGGGTGGCCTAATCCAGTATGACAGATATCCTTGTAAAAGGGGAAAATGTACACCCCAGTACACAGAGAGGGAGAGAGCCCCTTGAAGATTGACGTGGTGCTACTACAGGCCAAGGAACTACCAGAAGCTAGAAGAGAGGCCTACCACCTTCAAAGAGAATATGGCCCTGCTTACTCCTTGATCTTGTAGATCTAGTGCCCAGACTGTGATACAGTACATTTCTGTTGTTCTAGGCCACCCAGTTTGTGACACTTTGTTGTGGTAGCTGGCATATACTCATGCAGACACCATCACACTGAGCTGCTCTGTAGGGATGTTCCTGACATTGCATTCAGTTATTTAAGGCCTGGTGTATACTTGTTATGCTATGCCACAGTTGCCGCAAGAGTTTCATTTCAAACAGAGCGTGATTCAAAATAATTCCTTTAGAACATTTAGTTATAAATGTTTTCTATATTTATGCTTCCAGACAAATGATCTTTTACTGGGTACGTGTACCCAGACCCTGCATATACTCACCCATCCGTTTTGCTTTTCTTCTGGATAGTTTTCCTCTGATAAAAAAATCTAGATTTAGAAACCTGATATTCCCAAAGATAAGGTGCAGTATATTTAAGCTAAAAACAAACAAAAAAAACAACAAAACATCCCAGTCGTATGAAGCATAGTCCTATAGAATCTATGTGTTGGGGAAGACTCATACATAACCTACCTGACTAGAATGAAGATATGTGCAATGTAGCTTGTGTTTTAGGCCTTAAAGGCAAACATTCCAGGTAATTTCATGCAGCTCCCACACTACATGTCTAGGGAGTTCTTCTAGTACTCTCTTACAAAGAGAGACTTATATCTGATGTTTTTGTCCTGTACTCATCTCTGGCGTAACACCAATGGATTGGCTCCAGGTTTGGAAAAACGTGTGATGGGTAAGTAGGATGATTCTTGCCAGATAGACTTTTCAAGAAATAAAGAAAACCCTTGGGCTTTTAAAGATTTGTTTAATGGGAAAAAAAAAAAAAAAAAAAAGGAGGCCAATTTCTAAAGTTTTTTTTCTTCTTCTAAAAGAAGGTAATGTGATAATAGCTCCTTCTACTTGGGGACATTTTAAGTTAGAATAGTATGAATTTGTTAACGTATACGTTTTCGGAATGCTAATGATGTGATTATAAATACAAATGGGTAGCTCTGACCTGTGTATTATGTACAGAGTTTCACAGAGGCATATGCTCCCAGGATGGACAGCCTTAGAGAATCAGAGGTCAGGCTCACTTTGAGGTATTACTGCTGGGACTGTGTTCACCTTCTTGAAGAAAAAAGTTTTTACAGTGAACATTCTGGACACCTACACCTCCCTAGAATGGATAAAAATCACTTGTAGGCTGAATCGATACCGTGTGTATTCTTTCAGGACTTGACAGTGTTTTCGCCCTGGCCTCCGGGATGAAATGCTTGGTGTGTTTTTAACACCCCTGGCTCCGCTTGCCACACATTAATACTCAACATTTCTTCGTCTGGAATTATGGGTAATAGGTCTTCTCACTATTTAATTATTTTTCTTGCTTCGTTTCATGCTTCCTTTCTCCACTGTGTTGGATCTCTTGTCAGTTTGGCTTTTGTGTGAGGCACGGGTCCGTGATAACTGTGTATTGTCTCATTCTGCGGTAAACGTTCAGATGCTGTTAGTGGGTTCACTGTGGTGTTGTGACAGTCAGGTGAGGGAATGTGTATGTGAACACTTGGACAACTGTGGAGCGCAATAGTGACAAATGATGTTGGGCTGTTCATTTTCCTCACAGAGTGACGATGTTGGATTTGTGGAACTTTACATTCACCACGAAGGTTGGTGGTTGGGCTCTATTTAAGTATCTATCTTTTTGTGAGCTCATCTTATGTTTGAAAGGGAGTTTAGACGGCAGGGTTTATATGCTATGATGCTGAAACTGTGACTGTGTTACAGTCATATCTTGCTTTATCATTCTAGTATTTTTTAGCGGCTGAAATTCCGGCAGGTGGATTAGGGGAAGGTAAATTTTAATATTTGTGATAATATATACTATTAATAAAATAATTTGATGTGTATTATTCTCTGTGTATCCATATAATACATATTTATATGCTATGTATATGTAACATATATACTCCTTAGTAAAATTAATGAAGGGGCACCTGGATGGCTCAGTTGGTTGAGGGTCCAGCTTCAGGTCCAGTCATGATCTCACGACTCCTGAGTTCGAGCCCCACGTCGGTCTCTGTGCCGACAGCTCACAGCCTGGAGCCTGCTTCAGATTCTGTGTGTCCCTCTCCTTGTGTCTCCCTGCCCCTCCCTGCTAGTGCTTGCTTGCTCTCTCTCTCTCTCTCTCTCAAAAATAAAAATAAACCTAAAAAAAAATTAATGAGATAACTTAATAAACATTGTCCCTGAAGAAACAAAGCCAATAGAACAAGATCATACCTTAGATAATTTCTCAGACAGGTTTAACAATATTAAATATGTATTAAGCATTTACATCTATTATCTTAAAGCTTTATTTTTATTAACTTTTTTCCCTAAACTATTTTAGGTTTACAAGTGTTCTGATTGTAATTAAGAAAATATTCCAAAAGTTTTGCCATAAAGTATGCATGGTAGAATAGGCTCCGTTTCTTTTCCTAAGAAATAATGAGGCGTTAGGGCCAAACCAATGTCAGTCATTGTCCTGGAGCCCCCTAGAAAGATGTTCATCATAAGCATGACACCTGTGTAGCCATGCAGAGATACGAAGACCTCTCAAGAGCCATTTCTCTGCCCAGGCCTGGAAATGCAGACACATCACTTCTCTGGCTGAGAAATCAGGGCATGAATAGAAATAAACTTGCTGATGACCCATTTTTCTTAGGGTAAATGTTAGATGTTGCGCAGGGAAAATTAAGTCAATACAAAGCTCCTTTTGCACAGATAGAAAAGTGGTTTCTCAGTCAAATTATAAAAGATAAAAAGTGATTGACTTAAGAAATGCCCAATTATGAATTGCTCAGAAAAGTTACCCAAGAAACACTAATGTAGTCTTTGGATATCTGTTTAGTTTGTGTAACAGCTACAAATAGATATGTGGACTAATTCAAATAATATCTCGTTAATTTTTAAGATACAATGATGATGTTTGAAATAATTTAGTGAACTAAATACCTCACTTCTAGCAAACTGTTAATATTTAAGTGGTTTATATGCATCTTAGAGCTTTTTCTCTCATCATTTTGCATCTTTGAAACGACTTGTGAAGTGTTGCAGTTAATTCTGAATTTAAGAGTGTTTCGAAAATCTCAAGAGAGATGTATAATGTTTACTCTAAATAGACCTTTTGAATATCAAGTATTCTTTTTACAGAGGCTTCTGCATAATTTTCCACATTTATACCGAGAATTGATGACTTCTGGCCGAAAGAGTAAGGTGAGAAGCAGTTTAGTATATATCTCAAAAATAAAACCAATACTTACCAGGAGACTAACAACTGATTGCTTGCTTCTTTGAGAAGCAAAGCAGAGGAAATGGTTTAAACAGTTACCTGCACAGATAGCTTCAAACACAGATACAGACATGTCATTGAACTCCCCAACAGTTTCTGGGGAGACTGATCAAGGGTCCAGAGGCAATGCCTATGAAATGCGGCCAGTTTTTTGATCAAAGTTTACTTTTTTTTTAAATTAAATTTTATTATTTTTTTTAAATTTACATCCAGATTACTTAGTTTATAGTGCAACAATGATTTCAGGAGTAGATTCCTTAGTGCCCCTTACCCATTTAGCCCACCCCCCCTCCCACACTATCAAAGTTTAGTTTTTAAAATTACTTCTCATGTGTTCAGTGAAACTTAGGTGGGTGGTAACTCAATTATGTTGTTTGAGATTTAGGTAAAGAGATCATGATTAACCGTGACCCAGGATTTTTGTGAGATTTTCAAATATAGATTGTGTGTCTGTGCGTGCGTGCGTGTGCGTGCGTGCATGAGAGAGAGAGAGAGAGAGAGAAATGGAGAGAAAGAAATGGAGAGAGGTGGAGAGACAGACAGTGGGAGAATATAATAATAGAATGTTTTGGCCTGAGGTGAGGAGTTTAACATCCTGAGGTATCCTGAATTCCTTTGAAAGTTTTCACCTTGTCAAGTTTAGACCTCTCTTGTGTATGCCTATTGTGCGAATCGTACCAAAATACAAATGTTCCTCCAGTGAAGTTTACTATTCAGAAAAAAAAAAAAAATCCCCAGGATAGTTTCTACCTGTATTAGCTCCTGTGAACTATATGCCAGAAAAATGGGTAAAGGCAAGGTGTCCACATACCTATATGAGGAAAAAAAAATTTTTTTTGAAATTTTGGATTCTTGGATATAAATGTTATGTGCCTGTTTAAGAACATCAATAACATTTTAAATAACATTGCTTCTTGATGTTTTGATTTTCAGCTGCTCAGTGAGAAATAATTTATTTCTAACTAGAAATAAATTAGCACTAACCATAATTGGTAGCATTTATTAAGTGCTAGGTGCCAGGCAATATGCTAATGTTTTACTTATATTACTTAATTCTGACCTCCACCTTCTAAAGTAGGGATAGACATTATGTTCTTCTATAAGTGAAGAAGAAGAAACTGAGGTCTTGAGCAATTAAATGTCCTCTTCTGGGCTACACAGATAGTAATAGTGGGAAAGGGATATGCCTGTGATCTGTCTGATTCTATTCTTGCTCTCAGTGACAACGTTATATTGCCTCCCAGGCAGAACAGCTCAGGCACTAAGCATTTAAAATAGAATTTAAAGTAAGGATGACCTTATTTGGGTCATTAAATATTACTATTTATTAATATCTTACTATATTTTAACAACTATGATACAATTATTAGTTATGTTGATATACGGCTATTATAATATTAATATATAATTAATATTAATATATAATTAATATATAATATTATTAGGAAATCTCTAGGTTTTCTTTCTCTAAAGCAGAGATTTTTAAATGGAGGACATTTAAACTGCTGTTTCTCTGGATAAATTAATGACTCTCTTAACTTGCTTCTTGGATGTGAGTCCCCAAAAGAATACATAAAGTATTAATGAAATAAACATTTTTACAGAATAATACATATGAAAGAAATCTTCAAAGTAAAATAGGCAAATGAATATCAAAGAAGCTTCTTTTAGAATGTAATCCTATGAGAGTGGTCTTGAAAGATTAGAAAAGATTCTCTTCACGATTATGAATTTGAAGCAGCTGGAATGAATTCAGTCATGATCAGCACAACTGGGGATCATTTCTGAAAGTGAGGGATACAAAAAGTTAAAAGACTCATCGCTTGGTACTGAGGTCACCTGCTTCATAACAGACTAAAATAGCAGAGAACAAGTGTTAAGAATTCATTCTGCCTTCCCAATGCTTTTGTAGCTTTATTTTTAGAGCTCTGCTAACGGCAGTCTGGGGCATTGTTTGCCCTGATGTGGCTGTTCTGTCACAGTCGCCCTTTCTCTTGCAGTCTTTGCCTCCCTGGACAGGTGTGAGGGACTTCCTGATTGTCACAAGCCAGGCACCTGGGTCAGCCACCCGGGTCAGCCACCCCTGATGTAGTGTGCTTCATCAGCCCCCTGAGCTCATAAGAGAGGTAATTTTTCTGCTGCTGGTTAACGTGTACTATTTCTTAAGGTGAAGGCAATCAGAATGAAAAGGTATTGTGTAGGTGGTGGTGCAGGAGTGGTTACAAAATAGTTAAAGAATGGATTAAACTGCTATGATGGATTGATTCATTAGGAGAGGGTGAAAAAGAATATTTTGGGTTCTCCCTTATATAACCTAGGCTATCATAAGTGTCCCGTGCCACACAAAACATACCATTCGTCTGTGTGTGTGTGTGTGTGTGTGTGTGTGTGTGTATACGATAAAAGCAGAGCACATTATTTCTTATTAAAATTGTGTATGGGTGTAATCATAGGAACTCTTATTTAGAGATTTATCCAGAGTATGCTATTGACTCAAGACAAAAGTAAAAGTAGCACTTTAAAAGGTATTGTTCAGAGCCACAGTTTCAAGTACTTAAAAATTTAAAACCCAGAAAACAATAGTGAGTAGAAGAGATCTTAGACGGTAACTTTTTCAGGAATTGTCACAGTCATGTTGTTCATTGGAATTAGGAGAGGTAAGGTGGTTTTATAGCATGGGTACACATGTGAATCACTTGGGAAGTCTTCAGAAATTAGCAGCGGCTAGGTCCTACCCTAGAGGCTATGATAATTGTCTTGGCATTGATATTTAAAAAAAAAAAAAAAATCTCCCCAGGCGGTTTTACTGTGTAGCCATGGCTGCAAACCACTGAGATAGAGAACTTACAGCACTTAGTTCTGCTTTTGCCATTATATACCTTATCTGGGTTCCACAGTCCACTTCTTCATATGTCATTTTCTTGTATTAAAAGCTATTAGAAACACTGACATCTTTTAAACACTGGAGAGCTATGTAAGGTACATTCAGAAGTATATGCATCCAATTATATTTGGTTTGCATCACTTGCAGAAAGTAACATTTTAAGGTATACTAGTATTAATTTAAAAAGCCACAAGGCTTTCGTTACCGAATAAGGAACATGTAAGAGTCAATCAAATATTTGTTTAATATCTACCATGTAGGAGACTGATGGAGAGACTAAGGGATTTGCCACTTTATTCCCAAGGAATTTATGTATGGTCAGGAGGAACTAATAGAGTTTAAGAAATAATTAATATTCCAAAGCTGTTTGTGCTCCTCAGCAATATACAGCAGTGCTAGAGCATACACAGAAAGAGTGACGTCCCTGGGCACATGTGGTGATGGAGACTTTACAGCAGGTGTTTTGCTTGTAAAGTTAACTAGATTGTCGGTTTGAAATCCTCCCCATCACGGCATTTCTCTTGAAATTTCAGTCTCTTTAAAGTTTTGTTGGTAGTTTACAAGTGCTGAGGTTAGATCTCTAACTCTGACTTGTTTAGGTTTTCCCTGTAGATATATTTTCTTCATGGAATCACATTGTCTTGGGACCATCCTTTATTAGCTGATTACTTCTTGTGTACCTGCTTGGTACTTGAATATGATGTGTTTGTCTTAAAACAGGGTAGCTTTTGAGATGGCCTTAACAGAATGAGCAGAATGTAGGTGCAGTTATAGTACTTTGAATTTTCCCACTTGAGGTTAGCAGGAGGAACATATTAAACAAAGGTAAAGAGTATACCTGATTAAAAAAGGAAGGTTATTGCAGCATTGATAGAATTCATACAATTCGTCTTCTGTGTGCCCTGTCTGCTGAGTGTATTTTTGCTATTATTTCATGTTTACAGCTGCTGTCAGGTATTACTTTTATTTAGTAAAAAATGAGATCCACAGTGTTTACAATATTATGCTTTAGTAAGTCATCAAGTCAAAATTCCAACACAGTCCGTAAGCCTTGGGGTATCAAAAGCAAGGTTCTCTACACTCTGCTGTGCTGCCTGGTGTAAAGGAATAATGGGAAGAGACAAAAGGGAAGTATATTAAAAAAAGCTGGGTCCAAAGTTTGGATTTCATTCTGATGGAAGTGGGGAGCCATTAAGGATTTTTGAAGGGAGAGTATATTTGAGGTGTTTTGGAACATTAATATGGCAGAGATGTATAGATTATATCAGCTTTGTAAAAATGCTTATTCATTAAAAAACTATTTATTGAAGACACATCGTATTCTACACAGTAGCTAGTCCCTGGGACTAGAGTTGTGTTAATGAGCGCTTGTAATTGGGCGGAAGGGATACCCAGTCATGGCTGGAGCATCAGACTGGCTCTTAGAACAATGGCCAGAGACTGTTTTAAAGGGGCTGAGGCAGGTAATGGGTGATGTTTAAACATGTAGTAGTGGGGAAATACAGGAAATTGGGTGCGCTGGTACAGTGGACAGAACATGCTTCTTCATACATCGTATGTTTCATTTGCATGTTTAATCTCCACGTCTGGGTGTGATTTTTAGCATAATGAGGGGAAAAGTTGGTGAAAGTTCAGCACCGGACTCGACGTTGGCACAGATTGGTTTGGTCTGGTCCTCGCCAATCTTTGTAGTAAGCGTCCTCCTCCATTCCTGCAAGATATGCTCTTCCAGAGGCATAGAGTTTTAGCTTTTTTTTTTTTTTTCTTATGGAGGCAGCCAAAGAGTGCTGGATTTTGCAGTCATTGTTGAGGGGACCCAGGTCCAGTCTCTGCTCTGTCTCAGTTGGGTCCCTAATGGTGTTTTTGCATGCCCAGCTGAGACAATGATGGATTCTAGGGGAAGAAGGCTGCCCAGGGATCACTGAGGTTTTTGCAGTGTCCTTGATGATCTCAATTTAAGGGGATGAAGAAATGGAAGTGGAAGATGGAAAGGAGAAATAATAGGAAGACTGGGCAGAATTTAGTTACATGAAAAATATGAGAAAAGAACAGTCAGAGGTAGTATCAGAAGTGTTGGTCTGAATGACATTTTAAAATTCCCCATCCACTCACATAAAGCTGCCAACATGGAAAAGGAGGGAGCGTTTAAAATATTTTTCTGCTGTCTACTTTTTGTCTGTGTTCTTTGAACCTTTATGTTTTACCTCGCATAAACTTTTTAAAAATAGTTCTGTCACGAGTTAGTATGTTGCATGCTGTGACATCCTAGTGTTTCAAATGTTAATTTTTACTTAGAGTGTGGAAATCAGTTCATCTCATTGTACACATCATTCTTTTTATGAAATGTTTGATATGTAAGCCTGTGAAAGATACCACTGTTGGCATGTTTCTTTATAGCTGTAAAGAGATTTCACATTTTGAGAGGTTATAAAAGAGGGAATATATCAAGCAAGAGAAAAACAAATTATGTCTTACAATGTTATTATTCTTCTTTATGGCAAAGGTCTAATGATTCACTAAATTCGACCAACATGTTTTTTGAACTTTCTTGATGGCTGACACTGTTTAAAGAAAAACTACCTACCGTTAAGTGCGGTATTACGGCACAGAGTATAATTGACCTCATCAAGCATTAGAACCTCTTCCTGGGCTTTCTTATTGCCGTGTTCTGACCCAGTCTGTGTGTCCTCAAGCTCTGATGGAGCAGAGGATAGGGCCATCAAGTTGTTTTCAAGGAATCTTCAAAGCCTTATGGGCACCAAATGTTAAGTCTTAGACGTGGAATCTCTCATTCATGATAATTATTGCTGTTTCTTAATTCTATTTCAGTGCTATTATTATTAATAAATTATATTTGGACATATGCACTTCATTTATTTTTTGTTAAAAGGAATCATCAAAAAAAAATTTAGCCATCTGTGACAACATGGATGGACTTGGAGGATATTATGATAAGTGAAATGTCAGGCAGAGAACAACAAATACCATATGATCTCACCTGTGTGTTGGATTTACAAAACAAAGCAGACAGACAAACGAAACAAAGCTTGTGGGTATGGAGAACAGAGGGGCAGTTGCCAGGCGGGAGAGTTGTGTACGTGGGGGTGAAATGCATGTAGGAGTCAGGACATACAGACTTCGAGTTGTGAAATGAGTAAGTCACGGGGGTATGGTGTGCTGCATTTTAGTCACTGTAGTCGGTGGGATTGTAGTATATATTTGAAGTTTTCTAGGAGAGTGGATCTTGAAAATTCTCATGACAAGGGAAAAAAAAATCCTTTTTGGTACTTTTTATGGTGATGGATGATGACTAGATTTATTGTGGTGATCATTTCACAGTGCATGCCGATGTGTAACCATTACGTTGTATACCTGAAACTAACATAGTGTTGTAGTGAAGTCAATTATATCTCAATTAAAAATAATTTAGCAAGCTTTGCTTTTCATCATTTTTGTGGCCAGTGTGCAGATAATTAGTAAACTGCAGTTGATAAGTGTATTAGAACATTAGTGATCTTTCTTTCAATAGTTGGGGGATACAAGGAGTATACCTTTTATAGAGGTGCAGAAAATTTGAGACATTTATGCACAATTATTTTACCTATCTAGTGATATGAAAACCTCTATCCCACATGCAGGTCATCTAATATGGATGTCACACCCATTGCTTCTTTGAATTTCAAATATATTTTCATAGCTCTGGCAACGTGAGCTCACACTACGTAGGTGGCAGGCAGATCCCTCAGAAAACCCTTGAACACAGAGTTGAAGACAACTGTCAAGCAGCTGTTAGGTTGAGCTGGGCTGGAGTTCTGTGTCTGTGCCAGTCACATTCTTCAGTTGGACAGAAGACATTTACCGTTAACAGATGTGCCTGATTGACCTCTTTATACTATTTTTACAGGGGTAGTAAATAGCACATTTGATTACTGAGACTAGTTTTTATATATGTGGGCCTATCATTTGAAATGACATAAGTATAACTGTTCATTCATTGTAATTACTGAATTAAAAAATAATAATTACCTGGATAAAGCTGAAAAGAAAATAAAAAGTTTAAAAATAACAAAGGAGCGAATCAAAAAACAAATAAACAAAAAGCTTCCAAGATTCAAATAGATGAGGAAGGATTTACAGAAAAAAAGCAGTGCATTGAACATCAAAACTATGATTTCTGAGCCAAGTCTTCTCCAAAGTGAGAAAAAAGAAATTGAAGACTTTATTTTTTAGAGTAGTTTTAGGTTCACAGCAGAATCGAGAGGAAGGTGGTACCAAGATTTCCCATAAACCCTGTGCCTGGACACATGTACCAACTCCTCCATTAGTGACATCTTTTTCCTTTTAATTGTAGCGCAAGAATCCAAACTGTGAACCCAAATGTGAAGAGAGTTGAGACTATGATGCTCTTTGATGGTAGGTTGGGGAATGTCTTCCAACAAATAGCATTCAAACCGTAATCCCCATATTTGAAAAGTAGTTCCAGTTATACACGTGATCATTTGCATTATATAAATACAGAAGTACATACTGAGCCATATCCTTTGGGATCCCTTTCTGAATTCCACCAACAACATTGCTCCTGGCCCCTCAGCCCCAGTATGAATTCCCAGACTTTGTCCTTCCTTTTCCTGTTGGTCAGCTCCTGTAGTTTTAGTCAGTTGTTTTAGTTTGTTTTTGTTTCTGTTTTTGCCCAGGAATGTTGCCCTGCCTTTACTTAGAAATGAAGTAGTTTCCCTGGCTTTGGAAATAGAATTCTGTTTGCATCAGTTGGACTTATTTGTATATCCAAATTGGCATATTGATTTTAAATCTTAATTTTATGTCTTTTTAAAAATGATTCTGCTAAATTCTAGCACATTTAATAAACACATTTGCAAATGTGTTAATGTTCTATTATTTTCATGTTGTGATTGTCTTAAGTCATGCATCTTCACTTTTTTTATTTTTAAGTTAAATTTTTATTTATTTATTTATTTATTTATTTATTTATTTATTTATTTATATTTTTTGAGAGATAGAGATAGACAGCATGAATGGGAGAAGATCAGAGGGAGAGAGAGAATCTAAAGCGGGCTCCTTGCCCAGCATGGAGCCCAATGTGGGGCTTGCTCTCACCAACTGTGAGATCATGACCTGAGCCAAAATCAAGATTCAGACTTGAACTGCTTAACCAACTGAGCCACCCTGGAGTCCCCATTTTCACTTTTAAATTTAGAGCACTTCTTTTTTAACAACATTTTTTTGTTAATGTTTATTTATTTTCTAGAGGGAGAGAAAGAAAGAGGGACAGAGCGTGAGCGGGGGAGGGGCAGAGAGAGAGAGAGGGAGGCCAGAATCCGAAGCAGTCTCCAGGCTCTGAGCTGTCAGCACAGAGCCTGACGTGGGGCTCAAGCTCACAAACTGTGAGATCGTGACCTGAGCCAGAGTCAGACACTTAACTGACTGAGCCACCCAGGCGCCCCAAATTTAGAGCACTTCTTGCCTTTCAATATATTGAAACTTATGCCTTTGGACATATTTTATATTTAGGAACCCCCAAGAACAGTGACTGAAATGATTAATCAGATAATTTAAAAAACGTTAAAGAAAATATCAATATTTTTTGCTAACCCTCCCATTTTACCTTAAAAAAATTATTGTAGTATCAATAGAATTTTATGTGACCAGTTTTGAAAACACTCGAGCTCAATGAGAATAATTCTCAAAATCAGCTAACTCAGGAAAGATTCTTGGATGATTTGGATTCTTCTATTTAAATCTCCACTCACTGCCCCAAGTAAATATAGATTTGGTACTTGAGTGACAGTAACAAATGCTGAAATCGAATCTGAAATTCCCAGGCCCTGATGGGTCATATTTGGCAAATCACTGCTCTCGCTGGACTTCACTGATCCAGCAAATATCTTTTTCTGTTGACCACGGAGGGGAACTACGTGAGACATACAGCACAGTCTCATGGTTTTCTTTTCTGCAGAGTAAAGTTTGTATTCACTGAGGGTGTGAAAAGTGAGTTAGTTGTTAAAGTTATCTCATCGTGCCAAATGTGGAATTAAAGAATGTGGCTTTCAGTAATTTTTCTGTAATGCATATAAAAGTAAGTATGTAAGACATCTAACTATATTTATTCCTCCACAATTAAATTTTAAGTTTGAGCCTTATGAATGACCATAGAGAATGGAAGCTTACATTTACACTTACAACTAACCTCAGTCAATTATAAGGATTCTCCCCTAATCCGTTTGAACAAGGGGTGGCAATTAAGCTTCTAAACTTTGGAAATGAACCGTTCATCTAATATCCTTTGAAAGGGAGCTAATCTGGTTTGACCCTTGTCCCCACTGCAGATCCTTAGATATGCATGTTCCTGCGCATGTCACTCTGTCCTTCTCATTGCAAGCATGAGGTTCCTTCAGGTCACTGGTGTCTGTCAGCCACTTCCATGTCTCAAGAACTTATTGAGAACTCCCATCCAAGAATTTGCCTCTTTGGTTTGTGTACTCTGGTATCCTCCTTTGACTACTGACTCAGTACAGGGATTAGAGGGTGAAGAGCAGAGAAAGGGAGAAGAAAGTGAATTCTCAGTTAACAGCACTAGATGTTATCCCTTCACATGAAAACTATTCAGCGCTTACATTGCTAATATATTTTGTCATATAACTTCCATATTTCCATTGTCGCTACATCTGGCAAGGTGTTTGGTTGGCCTTGGGTGATATTTGAAGTTCAGGCAATTTTAAGAAGTCAAGAAATCTTAGCACAATACTTGTTTTTTTGTTTTTTTGTTTTCTTCAGCTGTGATTTAAAAAGTTTTTCACTAAAGGTAATGGAATGATAAACCTCTGTCAGCCTTGGAATCGAGGGGGACACTGGGATTGCTTCCCCAGTGTTTATTCTGCATTCCCCCCACTATGTGGTATCTATATAGTTCCAATTCCAAGCTAATCAGTGCAATCCCATCCTTCTCGACAACGGTGGGAATGACATGCAAGTTGGTTTAGAAGGATGTCTAGGGTTGTTTTTCAATAGGTAGAGAAAAGAAAATTTATCTTCTGAAATTTGTAGGATACGTGTAAAGTTGGGGATTGTTACATGATGTTGCTACCCTAACGGAAAACGTCATGACATGATACAGGGAAGAAGGCAGTGCGGAAATAAATGCAGAGAAAGAGCTGAGTCCTAATTAAAGCACACTTGAACTCCTTGTTATCTTTAGAGATTTTTAACAAGTAAGCTAAAAATAATTCTATTAAATGAGTTAGCAATTTGGGTTTTCTGTCTCTCGCTAACAAAAACACTCCTACTAATACAAAGATACATTTATTGGCAGTTCTTAAACGTGTTACCTTTAGGACCTTCAATCAGGGTCTGGTTATCATCTGGCTATCTTGCCTTGAGTATCACCAAGAACGTACTTAACGAGTTCAAAACTAAAGCACTCTCCACCCCATCCTTTCTTATCCAAACAGTCTTCCTTTTCTCTTGGCTGACGGCATCACCCTTGCAGTGTTCTAAGCTAGGAAACCTAGGCTCACCAGGACTTCCCTTTTTTATGCTCTTCTGTACCCCTCGCACCCAGAATCAATGGGCTACCACATCTTTTCCTTACCCCATTTTCTGTCCCCAGTGATACTGGCTTAGAGGAAGCCTTTTCCACCTCTTAGGGCATTTTGTTATTAAAAATAATAATATGTTAACATTGTCGTCACCAAATCCCACATTCTGTCCTCCACATTGCTGTCCAGTATCTTAAAATACAAGCAAGCAAAGATAAACATGTGACCATGCTCCTTCTTTATTTGAAGAATTTCAGTGTATTGCATTGCTTACAGGATCAAGTTCAACCTGTTGGCCTCGACCTGTTTGTTAAGATTGAAAGATTTCATTCTGGTCTCACTTCATCATTTTAAAAAATGGAACAACTTTAATATAGCCATAAATATATTGTGAGGGTAATAAGGTGCGGGTGTCTGGGACATGGAAGGCTCTGGATTAAATGGTGATTGCTGTTGTACACTGAAAAATAGAAGCTACCGCCGAACTACTGGCTCTGTGAGTTTGCATATACTGTTCCTTTGCCTGTCCTGCCCAGCCCTTTTGTTCATGTTTTCTTGTCTTTTACAGCTGATTCTTTCCCTCTGTGATTCTTTCATAGCTCCTTCTGTTAGATAAGTTGCATTTTGTTAATAACCTTCATAACATCTCTCACATTGTATCGCCATATATTTTTTAAAAGTTAAAAAAATTTTTTTAAATAAGCCTTTTTTTAATGAGTTTTTTGAAAACAGAAACTAAACCTTGTCCACCTTCTAAAATTACAGCTCTACTCTGAGACTCCTTATCCCATTTCCCAAAGTGTATTTTTCTCTAGCGCTTAGATTTAGGTAATGCAATTATTTAAATATTTGTTTCTCACTTTTTTTTTTTTTTAACCTTCTTCACTACAAGGCATGTTCCATTAGGATAGAGATTTTTGCCTTTTTATTCACTGCTGTAGCCCAGTCTGTAAGAAAGGTCAATATATTGAAGGGATGAATGAATGAATGTGTGTCTCATTTATCTTTTAGTTCTTAATTTTTTAAGTTACTTTATTTTTGAGAGATAGAGTGTGAGTGGGGAGGGGCAGAGAGAGAAGAGAACAGAGGATCCAGAGTGGGCTTGTAGTGGGCTCAGCAGTGAGCCTGATGCGGGACTCGAACTCATAAACATTGAGATCATGACCTGAGCCAAATTCGGGCGCTCGACTGACTGAGCTACCTAGGCGCCACTTATCTTTTATTTCTAATGCCTAACACAATAGCTGGCATATGGTGGGTGTCAAAGAAACATAGCTGAATAAATGAATGAATTGTGCTATAAATCTGGAAAATTGGAAGAATGTGTGTTGGTGACTTAAATGTAGAATGCTCACTATTAGTTGTAGGTGCGTTTAACCTAGAGAAGATAGAGGTGAGTTGTAGTGATTCTCCTAAGCACCCCCACTTTGGAGCTTAAATGTTTTTTTAAATGGAGGTTATAAAGTGGAAAGAAAAGAAGGTGAGAAGGGAGATGGAGCCTTTTAGTTTTTTGCTCATTTACACAGAGAGGGATTTGAACCTGTAACATGGGATTGTCACCAATTTCCCCCTCTGCCAGTTTATAGAAGGGAAATATAAACTGAAACTTGTTAACATTTTTTCCTTTGACTTTTTCTTTTACTTTTTTTTTTTTTTTGAGAGAGAGAGAGAGAGAGCATGAAAATGAACGGAGTGAGGGAGAGAGACAATTGTGTGAGAGGCAGAAAGAAAGAGAGTGAGGGAAAGAGAGAGAGAGAAGCGGGGCTCACCTGAAGCAAGCCTCGAGCTCACCCATTGTGGGACTCGGACGCAACAACCGTGAGATCATGACCTGAGCCGAAGTCACATGCTTCAACGACTGAGCCACCCAGACACCCAAGAACATTATTTTTTCTAAATTCTTTTTCTATCTTGTAAGCATAGTTCAATTCCTACATAGCTATTTAACCTACACAGTTTTTGTTAAATCACAACAGAGATAAAAAGAAATGAGTGGAAGCACGAGTGATTTCAGTGCTGATTGTGACTTTGCTGAAGCTGGAAACCTGATTTCATAATAATCAGAATCTGGCCCAATATTGGTGACTGTTTTGGTTAGATTTGAATTACTGAAATGTAGAAAGGTCTCTGTTCCAATATCAAAAGAGCTCTTAATTTATAATTAAAAGAATGAGAAGGAAAAAAAAAAAGGTAGGAAGGAAAGAGGTGAAGAAGGAAAGAGGAAGGGAGGGAGAATGGGAGCAAAGAAGGAAGGAAAAATTACAGTGATTTTGTGGTGAGATTTCACTCAGACATGAGGAAAGCGGTTCTGAAATGACGTTTATTTTGTTTGTCGTGTGTCCAACAGCAGCATTTAACTTCTCTGGATATGTTAGTGTGTATATACATGCACGTGTACACATGGTATTTATGTAATAAATATGTCATTCAACACAGTGAATAATAAAGAATTTTTAAAAACCCATAAACTTGTGACTTGAAAACTATATTGTTGAAAATAAGCTTCTCTGAACAGAGTATTTGTTTTTAATATGGGAAGAGTAAGTTAGCTGATTCGCTGCAATAAGAATCCTGAAGCAATCATGATCCTTCTCTTGCAAAGTGCTGTTTCCTCCTCTGTGAGTCTCTCTCCTCCCTGTTAGGAAGGGGCTGTTAGGATAGGGGCTCTAAGGTCTTTGAGTCCTTTCTTGTGCTTAAGTGACTGTGCTCTGATCTCAGCCTCCTACAGTCCTGATGTGTAAGGACTGACTTCATCTCTAGATATTTAGGGGAAAGAGCAGTTGGACACAGACTCTCTCCAAGGCTTTGCCTTGGCCACTCTGTCCACCTTGTAATCCTATCCCACTGGTTGGTCTCACCGGTCCTTTCCCCTGCTCATGACACTCTGCTGTTGGTCGTATAATTCCCACCACCTGGCTTGTCTTTTGCCCCTTTTATCATCTACTAAGAACTGTTTCATCTTTCAAGACCCAGTTGAAAGTCTTATTTAGTCAGCAATAGGAATCTTGACTCCACTACTGTGTTACTTTGGCAAGTTACTTAACCTCTGTGTGTCTCGTTTGTATAAAATTGCCTGTCACAAAACAGGGCAAAGATGATTAACTGAGGTCATATGTGCTTAGCACGTTCGTTATTATGACTATATTCTCAAAAACTTTGGTAGTCAGAAACCGTGAAATGCCACCATCTTTGCTAATATTGCTCTTCCTTTGTGTAAATACTTCATTAACACACTGACTAAATTGTAATCACTGATAGACCTTCAGGTTTTCTACTTGTTTGTGGGCTGTATCAGCACAGACGTTTGCATTTTTCAAATGCTCAATTTTAGGCAAAATGAATATTGTTAAGGATAATCACAATCTAAAAATGTTGCAAATAAAAATACAGAAAGTGTATAACTATTGAGAAAGGAGGAAATAGAGGATCTAAAGAATTCCAAACGGGGGGGGCACCTAGGTGTCTCGGTTGGGCGTCTGTTTTTTTCAAGTTTATTTATTTACTTTTGAGGTGGGGGGGAGAGAGGGAGAGAGAGAGAGAATGAATGAATGAATGAATGAATGAATGAATTCATGCACACATGAAGGGGGAGAGAAAGGGAGAGAGAGACAACCCCAAACAGGCTCCATGCTGTTGGCACAGAGCCCAACACGGGACTAGAACTCAAGAAGGGCAACATCATGACCTGAGCCAAAATCAAGAGTTGGATGCTTAACCGACTGAGCCACCCAGGTGCCCCAGGCTTTTTTAAAGTTTACTTATATATTTTGATAGAGAGAGGGCATCTCTTCTCTCTAAAAAAAAAAAATAATAATCAATAATAATAAAATAAAAGGAATGTGTCCTATGCTCACTTTATTTTTTTACATACATTGGAGGAGACTGAAGACTATTGAAATGAGTTGTTGGCCTGACTTTATCATGTTCTTCTGCTACAAGATATTTTTATAGGCCGAGGAAAATACACTTACTGCTAAACATTGAGCAAAGTTTGAACTATTGTATTTTAAGTACAGGTAGACAAGCATGCTATTCTAACTTCCTTTAGACTATTAATTGTACTCAAATAAATTACTTATTGTAACCAACAGTTCATATCAGTGAACAACATAATACTCAGTTTATTTCCTTAAACACTTTTAGAATAAACACTTTTGCTTTTCATACTTAATGTGAGTTTTGTGCTTAAAGGTTTATTTTTTTTAACGATAACTGTATTACACTGAATTACTAATATAATATTAAGTGGAAAAATCTGCAGTCTGAAAAGCAGAATGCCGTGTGCGAGCCCTGGCAAGTATGATTTTACTTCCATAGCAACAAAGCACATGGTTAAAGGAAAGAGCACTGGGATTAGACCGCTTGACATTGCCCTTGTCAGTCACTCAGTATGCAATGTTAAGCAAGTTATCTTTTAAGTTCTCTGCAGCTCATTTTACTCCTGTAGATGGTACAGTCTGTCAGAGTTGCAATTTTTGTCTTTTTCGTTCAATATAGTATTCCTAATGTCTACAATAATATCCTACATATGTAATAGGCATTCAATAAATATGTCTGCAAAGTGAATGCCTGCATTATCTGCCTATCACGTGCTTTAAAGGTAGACCACTTCCCATAATTTCTGAGAAATGGGAAATGCTAGTTTTTACTGTCACTTATTCTGATTCTCATTGTTAGTTTCTATTTTTGTGGTTGAGGGTGAGAGAGGTTTAAAGACAAGAAAATGTAAACTCTTTCAAGTAAGAGAGATGTTGTTTTGCAGAATGACTCTCCATTCTGATAAAGTATGTTAGAATCTGGTGGTTATTTCTATTTAGTAAAACAGAGAGAGGGGAGTAATAGATTTATGTTCTCCTCACTAATAAAGGTTTGAAGTGGCTTTAAACCTCTTTGATTCTTTTCCTGTTATACTTACTGTTTTTTTTTCCCCTCCTTTCACAGGAAAATGGCCTTTGATTCGTTTACTTCTGATATTTGGGTTTATTCTGAATTTGAAGCTAGTAACTTAAGCCATTGGTGCTATGGCTTGGTTTTTCTCTTCCTTATTACTTCTCTGCCTCTTCATGTTTTATATGCAATAACTGTAGGTAATTAAATGTAATGGCTAATGTGTAATTTATCTACCCCAAGTACATAAAACTGATTTGGAAGCTCAGAGCTTCCAATATGATCAGGGCTTAGGAACTTTATAATATAGTCAATGTTAATAGTAGCCAGACATGTTTGTCATTTTTTTGAGAAATCTTTTTTTTTTTTTAATAGAAAGGATCCTAGGAAAACAAACCAGAAACCAAAACCAAACAAGCCCCTAAAATCTCCCCCAAATAAACTTGTACATGTTGCTCCTTTGGGAATGGTCCTTATTCTTTGTTCTATATGCAAGATACATTGCTCTCAAAAAATGTTTGTGCATTAGACTAATTGGCAAATGATCTTGGAGGTTGATAATCTCTTTTTGTCTCTTTCCTGACCTGCTAAGTACCTACCTACCTACCTACCTACTTTATCTATCTATCCATCCACCCACCCACCCACCTACTTGTCATCTTTGTATGACAGATTTTATCTATGATAAATTTTAATATGATAATTTCAGTATTTTCCCCATTTCTTTCTTCTCTTCTTCCCTTCCTATTTTCTCCTTCCGTTCTCCTTTCCTTCTTCTCTCTTTTTTCCTTCTTTCTTTGTTCCTTCCCTCTCTCTTTCTCTTTTTCTTTTTCCTGTGTCACTTTTCTTGTAAGCTATTTAAAATTTATAAAGAGGAGCAAAGGACTATGAAAATAATTTCTGAATTCTGATTTGAAAATCAGATAGACTGTCCAGAACTCTGTCCACCTGCAGCCCTCCTTGACCCCCTCCAATTCCCCCTTTGCTCCAGAGTTAATCAAACATTCCTCTGGGTCCCATTCGACCTTGTACTTTTCTCTAGTGATGTGCTTAATGTACTTTATTTTATTTAATTTTTCTTATCTATTATTTGAGAATAGGAATTGAACATCTTTTCTCAGTATTCCTTGCAGTGTATATTTGCCTCCTACCAAAGGTTCAATAAGTGGTTTTCACTTTTGACCTTTGGCATTTTTTTTTTCAGTCCTTTTCACTTAAACTTTCAACTGCTCCCCAATTCTTATTTCAATAAAGGTTTGTTTCTGCTCTTTTCTCATTCATATTTCATTAGGAATCAGTAAGATGTCTGCCTATAAATAAAAAATTGTATATAAATTATATATATGTACATATATCAGCAACTCAAGTGTCTAGTTATTTTGCAGGTTTATTTGATTTTACATTTCTGAATATCAAGAATAAATATTTCTTTTCACAGTTTTTTTAAGTCTGATTCTTTATATCATGAAAACGCAAATGAAAGCTCTAGTTTACATACAATGCAGCATTTAGTAGTTATGCCCAAGAGGGTGCTGTCATTGGCAAATATTCTTGTAAATGGATTTTACTTGCTGGATAATTTTTTTCAAGTCTTAGTTTTGATTACATTAAAATAATTTAAGAATGTGTAGAAAATACATTTTTGTTTGCTACTACATTGGAATAAAATACCCAAGGGATTAAATATTATTTTTAATCTTACAAATTTAAATGTATATTTTATTAGGTCTTTTTATTTGTCTGTATTTTTTTTAATATGGATTCATTACTATTATTTGAGCCCTTGTCTGATTTGAACATGTCTCTGTAGCCTTTAGCACAGATTCTGCTTCCTTTATATTCAGAACATACTTAGCATTTGTTCGTTGTGTTTGCGAGATGACCTTCATTTCCATTACTTCATTAAAATAGTACATGTTTGTACATAGGTAAAAATTTTACATGCAGACGCTGTTTCAAGGTAATTCAAGTGATATTGCCTGCCTGCCTTCCTTTCCTTTCTTTCTTTCTCTCTCTTTCTTTTTTTCTTTGTGTAGGTATGAGATTTTATCATATTCAAATCTTACAGGAATGAGCTGGAAGACAGATTACTTATAACCTCACATTTGTAAAACTCATGGTATTGATAATAAGATCAAATTGATACCATTTCCAGAATATTACTAAGAAAGGGGGAGTATTATCTTTCAAGGTAAAAGGCTAATATATTTGTTTCTTACCTTTGCTGTTTTCTAATGACTTACAGAGGCACTTGAATATTTAAATCCAAGGAGAAACATCTGTAAATAGAATTTGTGCATTGACATGAGACAGGATGCAATAATTCTCCTGTTTTCCCGAGTCAGTTATTGTTCATGTATTGTTTTGTCTTCTCAATCATAATAATAAATTCATTCATTTTAAACTGATAGTGATTTAACCTGCCAACCCTCACAGGGGTATTTTAAAATAAAACAATATTTCAGGAAAGAAAAAGTTGTATAAAACAAGGAATGACTAATTGCAGGTGGGAAGGAAGTTGATTTTTCCAGCTCCCTTTAAATCCCATCATATAGGGGGGCACCTGGGTGGCTCAGTTGGTTAAGCGTTCGACTTTGGCTCTGGTGATGATCTCATGGTTGTGAGTTTTAGCCCCTCATCAGCCTTTTTGCTGACAGCTCAGACCCTGGAGCCTGCTTTGGCTTCTGTGTCTCCCTCTCTCTCTGCCCCTTCCCTGCTCGCTCGCGCGCTCTCTCTCTCTCTCTCTCTCAGAAATAAATAAATATTAAAAAAAATTAAATCCTGCCATGTAGGACCACCAACTTTATCTCTGCAAACAACCCCTGCTTTCTGTTTGGTTTGAATCTATGCAAAGAAGCAAAACATAAGGGGAAAAAGTCTGTTGTGTGAAAACAGTTAAGGTCTTTAAAGGCCAAATATAATATTTTTTGTGCTGTACATTCTCCTGGCTTTCCATAATATCGATTTCCCTTTTTGATGTCAATAATTAAAAATTTCCCTGTGTTTTGAATTTGAGCAGGTTAATGTGGGTAAGCTGAGGCTTCTGAATTGGATGAGTGGGTAAAAAGTCAGGTGAGTCAGGGGGAGAAGTAGAGACAGGATTGCATGACTTGCCAGTCCTATTTAATCCACCGTTAGAAATTATGAGGAATTTCCACCTGACACATGAAGCTTGCAGACTTCCTAATCATTTAATTATACACTTGCGTGGTGAATGTGTTGTCACATTCTAAAACCATCTTTGAATTTGCTTTTTTTTTTTTTTTTACCTTGGTAATCTGCTTTCTGAGAGTTTATACGGTCATATGAACTGTGAGTGATGCTCAATATTGACAAGTACAGAGCAAACAGCAGATGGTAAAATACTGACGGAGACATTTGTTAATGGGCCAGTTGTCTTGCTTACAAGTACAGCTTTTTGGCAGTTCTGCCCCCCCCCCCCCTTTTTCTACACAGTGTACCTTGGAAGAAGGTCCTTTTATGTTTTTGTAGTGGGAAAAAAGAGTGAATGTCCTGACAGCATCAACCTTAAATAAAATCAGCCTTCGCATACAGAGGTACTGCACCATGTAAAAGAATACTTCTTGGAAAGCAATTGCTATGATTAACATTACAAAATTTATTTTAGTGTTATAACTGTTATTCTATTCATTGATTAACATTGGATACATACTTTTATACTTATGAGTGTGGGGGAGGTGCCATCCAATAACGGACAGAAAGCACCTCAAGGGAAAAAGGATGTCTTTCAAGTCGTTTGTGCAGGGGAGGTGGGGGTCAGGCTTCCCGAGATCTCTGGAACTGTACCCGTTCACGGTAACTGATGACTAAATACTTTTTTTTTTTTTTTTAGAAGCAGTATTTTGCCTCTTTGCTATTCAGTTCTTTGCTAATTGGCTATTGCTTGTCGATGATGTAGTTCTTAAGACCTGCTTTAAGGAATCCTAAAGAGTCTCTCAGTTCTCCACTCTACTTCAACTCTAGGTTTGTACACTTGCTTGAAAGCAGGGAGAATGAATATTCACCTTTCCCAACAGGGTTTTCTTTTACTCCAAGAGAATATGAAGGTTAGCACATAGGTAAGGACCAGTAACCTCACTTCTTGTTAAATGCAGGTTGAGACCTAAGAGAAGAATTGGTGTCTCCAATCTTTCCTCTGCAGCTTCTTTCACTGACTTTGAGGACATTAAAATGTTTTACTGAGGGGCTCCTAGGTGGCTCAGTCGGTTAAGCCTCCCACTTTGGCTCTTGCGATTTTCTTGAGTTTGAGGCCTGCCTCCGGCTCTGTGCTGACAGCTCAGAGCCTGGAGCCTGCTTCAGATTCTCCTTCTCTCTCTGCCCCTCCCCTGCTCGTGTTCTTTGTTTCTCTCAAATAGAAATAAGCATTAAGAGAAATTTAAAAGGAAAATGTTCTACTGATTGTCATTCAGATGAGTCACACCCACCTAGCTCTCTCTGTAAACCTTGGCAGATTTCTGCAGTGTTAGTTCATCTTGATTTTGCTTGTCCTATCCTAACCCCTTAAGATCCCAGAGAAATTCCTGCTACCCCTATCTTCTCTGAGATCCTGATGTCCATCTTTGAAAACTTAAATAACAATACAGAATAGCATGTGAGATAGATTTAACTTATCTGCTTGCTTATACTATATACTATATACTAGTTTCTGTTTTACATATACTAGTTTTATATATACTAGTTTCTGTAATTCCTCTAACAACCCAGTAATTTAGGTATTGCTACCTGTATTTTAAATCTGGGAACCAAGAACTAGAGTTTGTATGGTCCCACATCAGGTGAGAATGAGGCATCAAACCCAACTCTCAGCAAAGTGGACCAACTGCGTAATGAGAAGGTTGTGGGGGAGGGAGACTGGGAGATTGTTCTAGTAGAGACAATACCTTATATTACTGTGCACGTAAATGCAGCTTTATTCATGCAACAAATATTTAAAGATGGAGATGAAGTAAAGAATCAGGAAATCTTTATAAAAAAATCAGAGCATATGTAATAAATAAGTGAAATTTGGAATTCATTTTTTTGTCTGATACACCTATTGTGAGTATTCAGATCTCTAGTGTGCATTAAAATGTTTGGGGTACAAATGACAGCCAAAGTGATAGCTGTCTATAAAAGCAAATAGTCTATGGATTTAAAAATAATCTTTTGGGGCACCTGGGTGGCTCTGTCAGTTAAGCATTGCATTCTTGATTCCACACAGGTCATGATCTCACGGTTTGTGAAATCGAGGCCCGCATCGGACTTCATGCTGGCAGCGCGGAGCCTACTTGGGATTCTCTCTCTCTCTGCCTTTCCCCCACTCTGTCAAAGTAAATAAATAAACATGAAAAAGAAATCTTCCATTCTTGTTGTCTGATTTACCTTAAATTTTGTTTTCAATTGCATAATTTCTTGCAATTCTTTTTTGGAGAACAAAGTTTAGATTATCAATTCTTAAGGCAAGATTATGAACAGACTACCTTTAGAGTGAATTTATGTATTCTCTCTCATCTTGTCTGCAAAAGGTGAACACTGTACAGAGCCTCATATTAATTTCCAGCCAGTCTTTCTTTGCTTTTTATGTTCCTGAGATGAAAATGCCACCCTGGGGAAGCAAGTGAGCCTCAAGTTTGGTGATCTTTGACGCCCCTAAATTTTGCTGACTGTTCTTTGCCTCCTCGCCTACATCCTACTGCTGTTCTCTTGACTACCCTAGAGCTGCCCAGAGCATCGATGCTCTGGCCTTCGCGGATCGTATGTGAGATGGAAAATATTCTAAAACATGAACAGCCAACTTGCATAGATTCTTGCGGTTTTGTGCATTTTGCTCTCAGGACAGTGTACCGGTGGTTAGAACACCTGGAATTTATTTTCTAACCTGTTCTCTAGCCAGTCATACCACCATGTCACCCCTGGTAAAGGAAGCCAAACCGAAACAATACTGTAGCCACCACCTTTGATTGTCAAATATAGTGAAATTTGTAGAATATTTTCTAATTCATGGAAGAAAAGTGAGTTTATAAGGAGAAAGTCAGTACTTCTTCCCTGTTTTCATATATTTCTTTCTCTGCCAGTGGAAAGTCAGATGAGGAGATTAACTCTGATTTAAATTTGAACTGAGCAACCTTCACTATATACATGAACAATTTATGTGATTCTAATGTATTTAGTTTTCTTTGCTACCTCGCATTTGCATCTAGCTGAAGAAGTAACAAAATTCTTACTGCTGTGGTCTCAGGTATTTTGAAATGGAAGATGTCTGAAATCTTGTAGGAAAGATAGGTTTTTATTAGTTATCCCTCCTGGCCATCTGAGTGCCTCAGAGAATGAAGAGGCAATTCAGGATAGCGAAACCTGGTATTTTCATGGTAACGTTCATTGTTGGATCATCATATCGATATAACATAACTTCATAAATAAAATTTGCCACCCTTGGCACTTCCAAGCATGATAAAACATTTGCGAATTTGAAGAAGCATTAACTTTGGCAGTACAAAACAAGCTAACGATATTGCTTAAAAGCGTATGCTTTTGACTCAGATCTGAACTTCACTGATCAGCAGTGATCTTCAGTTTCACGTGGAGAATAATATTAAACAAAGTGCCCTTTTTAAAGTGGTGGTGGGGGGGACTGCAATAGCAAAGAATGCTTTAAATGTTGCAGTGTACAAATGCTACAGTTATTTCTAAGCTCTTTCGCAAATATTTATGTTTTCATTGGTATTATTTCTAATGGTTGTGTTGCAGGATTCTTTACCTTAATCCCCAGGGTTCATTGTCTCACCACTTCAGAGAATGAAGGGGTGGACATGAAATGAGCAGCAGGCAAAAGTTTATTGGAGTATAAGATTAGAAAGGAATAATAGTATGAAAGCTCTCTTGACAGAAAGGGGACATTCAAAAGTAATGCCTGTGTACTCTAGGCAAGGATCCTTGTTTTGTAAGGTTTGGGTCAGCGCCCCACTCCCTTTCCCCTTATTCCTTCTCAGGTCCTACCCTTATTGGCTTAATAGCTCTAGGTACTGGGCTGTCCATTCCTGATTGGCTCGTTTCCATTGCATGAGGAGTGGCCTATGGCCATACTTAGGTTTTTAGATACATTCCTGAGGGGAACCTGAGGCGGGGTAGGCTGTATCTGGTACATTCTTAAGAGGAACCTTACATCCGAAGGGTTTGCTGTGGTGAGACCCTCCCAGCATTGTTCCAAAACACATGTTTTCCCCACCCAGGGACCTCAGGTCCTAACCTTTCCCTCTCTATTTTATGCTATCTTTCCCTATCATAGTTGTTTATAAAAAAATTGAACTTGGGAAGGACTACCAATATGGATTACTTCACTAGCCGTCACAGTAACGGCATTTAATGATTTATAAAGGACATATGGCCATTGGAGATGGGTTTTTTTTTTTCAGACAACTATCTTAAGTGCAATAATTAATAATTAAATATCACCACTATTCTTTAACCACATGATGTATATTTAAATTGCTACTACTTTATACTGTATATGTTAACTGTGTGTGTGTGTGTGTGTGTGTAGGGTGCTAATCTAATTGCCTGAGATGGATATAACGATTTTTAATAGATTGTTATAAGCCAAATTATCATAGTATATTTGTATAATGAAGTGATTAACAACAGATCAGGTACTTTGGCATATGGAGTCTTTCAGTGGGTGTGGGACTGTCTTCATACTTGGCATTGTATATTTCTGCTATTTCTCCCTTGGCTTCAAAAGGTTATGACTCTGTTAAAATGTAATTTGAAACAAGAACTAATTTCTTCCCTCAATCTCATGTGCATATGTATCTCTAACGTACTGTATATTTTGCACTTTCTAATGATGTGCAATTGCATTTGATATAAAAGTTTCCCAGAAGAATGCAGTACAAAATAAGAATTGGGAATCTGGTTGATTAAAGTGGAAGGGTATTCAATACTATAGTTTTCCTTTTTTTTTTTTTTCCCCTGCCGAGTGTGCTTATGGTGGTGGTTATTGCTATTTGTACAAGCAAAAGCTGCCACTTACTTAGTGATAGCTGATGGTCTCTAGGGACTTTGCAAAAGCTTCCAAGAAGGCACAGTGATTCCATGAACCCAAAATATTTGGAAATTACCTGGAAAAATTCTGGCTCAGTTGTTTCCAGATGCATTTACAACTCTAACTATTAATGCTAGGATGTAATTAATACTATATAGTGAAAAAGCAAACAAATACGATATCAAAAAGTATATCCAGCATAGGGGATACTTCTCTGTAGTGTTTCGAAAGTGTATTTGTAAGTGAATTCTTTGGAAAACAAATAGTATATTTTATCCTAACAAACAACATGTTCCCAGGTCTGTTTGTAAATCCCATTTAGCCCACATGTACCAGATAAATTAAAATAGAACAGTTTCAACTCTATTTTGAAGATCCAGGCTTTCACGCTCATTTATTCATTATGGGCATCAGTGAGAGACGTTTGTAGACATGAGGGGTGGAGGATAGAGGTGTGGGGGCAGAAGAAATATTTATAAAGAAGTCCCTTTCTCTAAAGATACTCTCATTCCTTCTGTAGTAAGTTAAAATCCATTCCAATTTGAAATTCTGAGGTATCTTTCTTATTTCAGCAATGGGAGTGGAGGCTCTCCAGCCTCTTTGGATAACTAGTAGCAGGGCTGGAAAGAGAAGGACAAGCGCAGCACAAGCTGAGCAAAATGTTATCTTATTTCTGAGGGAGATTGCCATCCAGAAGGAAGGCAGAGAATCCTTAGACTCACTGTCTTGTGAAGTGGTGAAGTTTCTTAGGAGATGTTGCAACGAGGAGGAGGGAACTATTGGCAGGGAAGAAAGATTTGCACTGGGCCCAGGATTTTAGGAGGGGCTAACAGTATGGCAGCATTTCAGTACATTAATGTGATTTATGCTCCATCTATGTGCATTAATTGATTCTTACATCATGCCCCATTTTCCCTTGTGTCTTGCATCAACATTCAGTTAAAAACAACTTCATCTTGGCTATTTTCAGCAATGGAATTCACTTTCGGTTGGTTTCTGCCCTAACTTCCACTGATTTCAAATTATATGAAAAATGTCTCTTCCTCAACCAGTTACTTTTGTCATTATGTACAAGGCAAACAAATAAGCTTTACATTCTTTTATCTTTAGCCTCTTAATGCTATGTTCATTTCGTATTGTGAAACCTAAATTCTAGGTTATTTTTTTTCTTTTTTTCTCCTCATTTTACTAGCAAGGATCTATTTTATTTTAATTTCAAAATATTTTACAACAAATTGTATTAGTCTGCTTGGGCTGCTATAACAAAATATGATAATAGACTGTGTGGCTTAAATAATAGACATTTATTTTTCATTGTGGTAGAGGTTGAGGAGTTCAAGATTAAGGTGCTAGACGATTTGGTTCCTGGTGAGAATCCTCTTCCCCAGGTTGCCTGCCACGTTTTTACTGTGTCCTCACTGGGCAGAGAAAGAACATCTTTTCTTTTTATGAAGCCAGTAATTCCATCATGGAGGCCCTACCCTCATAATCTCATCTGACTTTAGTTATCTCCTTATAGGTCCTATTTCCTGGTAAGTCACATTAGGGATAAGGGCTTCAACAAATGATTTGGGGGGGGAGGGCACAGAATTCAATCCAAAGCATTGAAATTAAATAAAAAACAAACAAACAAACAACCCTGGAGCTTTTTCAATTGTTGCATTAATTATCTAGTATTTATGTCATGTGAAACTTGGTAAGTGAAGGATTTAATTATATAGCTGAAAAGGAACTGGTTTTTCTGTATTATTCCACCATTTCATATTTTCAGCACTCACTTGGCTATGCTTAGCTCATATACACTTCATATATACTTGCATATTTTTCCAGAAGCTGCTTTTGGCTTGTTTAGTTTAATAAAGAATCATTTGGCTTTTCAAATATGTCAAATTTTGGTCACCTACATGCCTTAGTGTAAAGAGGTACTCTATAAATATTTATTAAATGCAGTGTCAGAAATTTTAATTTGGGTAAAAAGAACTTTGAATATGATAGGAATGTAGCATGTGTATGTTAGTAAATAAGCATTAAGATCAAATAAACCTTGTTCAAATTAGATGGATTTAGGCCAAAGGGATGAAAGTCCCCTTGGAGATGGGTCCAGGGAGAGCAGAGCTTAGGGATAGAAGTAAAACAATAGAAATAAACACAGTGCTTGGTCCTACTTGAAAGCTTCAGCTCATTCTGCATTTCATCCAACTTTTCATACATATTTGCTACTGATTTATTTTGTGTATATGAATACCGAGCATGCTGTCCATTTTTATTATAATTCTTGAGTACATTGTCTCTGTCCTTTGTTCAAATATTGTCATTCTTCCGTGATGCTTCTTTCCATCGTAACTATTAAAAATCCTCTTTCTTTTCAGTCTTTGCATTTGCTGCTCTATTTCTCCTTAGTGCATTCTCTTCCAAACAAGGGCTGGATATGAATAATTGAACGGCAAATAGTTTTCAGTTCAAAGTGGCAGTGGTACAGCTGGCAATCTTGTCTACTAACATCCTTGGGATGGAAAAGTGTAGTTTAGGGCCAATTTTTCTCTTTTGGAATAGATCAGTGGCCCAAAAATCTTGGTAAAAGAAGTTGAAACACAAGTTCTGTAAATTCATCTAGTAGAGAAAAGTACCCAGTGTGAATTATGATCTATTTTCTAATCAAGGCTGTATTCTAAATGGCAAATGTGTAAATATCCCTAGCGATTAATTTTACAACTTCTGTTGACTTTTAGGTTACTAGATATAGTATCAGAGTGAGTCCTCTTCCTACTACTGTGGAACTGAAGGTTTAGAAGAATCACAGTACTGCTTCAGTAGAAGCAATTGAACTTCTGAATCCCAAACTGTAGACAGGGAGAGAATTACGTCATCTGCACTTCCCATGCTACCATTTTATGTTTTCCTGCAGAATTGTCTCTAAATATATTTATGCTCTGTTTTTAGAACAATAATAAATATGTATGAATGCCAGTCATATAATTGATTTTATACTCTTTCTGTATATCTAAACATGTCACTTGATTAGTGTTAAATGCCAATAATTCATCCAGTCTTTTCAGAAGCACCATTTTAGGTCGTGTAACATTTATGGTATCACAAAGCGTATTATGGAGGAGGTGGTCCTCTTACACTTACTTAGACAACCAACGACAAATAGAAGGTCATTTTCTGATTTAAGGGGTCACTTTGCTTTCTTTTCTGGAGGGCCTCCATCCCGCCCACTGCCCCTCCCCTGACAGTTCTCTGAATAGTCTCAGTGAATGGGCCAGCACGCCTCTGTTGAGGCCTCAGTCACTCTTGGTGCAACACTTGAAAAGAGCAGGTGCGGGTCAGAAGTGAATGGGATAGCCCAGGATCACTGCTGTGAAACATGTTCAAACAAGTCACAAACTAATCTTGGAATGACTTCAGACAAAGAAGACAAAAGAATACTTTAGGGTCTAAATCACCCACTTGACAGAGGAGGGCTCCAGGATCAGAAGCCAGGGTAAGGGCTATTTGCTTCTGTGTTCCTTTTGCTTTAATTCTACTGAATTTTCATGGTGAAGGACCAAACTCTGGCTCCCAGAAAATCAGGAAATTTCCATAAATGTAAAAGAATTGCTATATACAGTTATTTACACATATGTCTGTTTTCTTACTAGAACTCTGTGTGCATATAACCCAGCTTCAACCTGAACTTCATTTCTATTACTTTGGGCTTCAAACTGTCTTTATTGAGGATGCATTCTTCAGGTTAGGATGCTGTATTTATCTCCTTGATGTATGGTTTTTATTATTTTTTTTTTAATTTTTTTTAATGTTTATTTATTTTTGAGACAGAGAGAGACAGAGCATGAACAGGGGAGGGGCAGAGAGAGAGGGAGACACAGAATCTGAAATGGGCTCCAGGCTCTGAGCTGTCAGCACAGAGCCCGACGCGGGGCTCGAACTCACAGACCGTGAGATCATGACCTGAGCTGAAGTCGGACGCTTAACTGACTGAGCCACCCAGGCGCCCCGATGTATGGTTTTTAAAATAGTCTCGTATGTAATACGGGCAAGTAAGTCTATTAGGAAAAACTGTACTTCTTTTGATATTATATTATACACTTATATTTTACACTTATAAGAACATAATAGGTAGAATATAAAAATAATATGAGCTAAAGACAGGAAATGACAAATGTAAGTACAAAACTAGAGTAGGTTAAACCCAAATATATAAACCACAGAATATTGCATTGTTAAAAAAAATTGGGTGTAGATTTCATTCTTGAGTTTCCTAGAGGATAAAGTAAGAAGGGAAATAAATCTGTTATAAAATTTGTATGTAGAAGTATGTACTCATTTTAGAGGGCAGCTCAAATCCTTTACTTAGTTTTCTTAGATCTGAAAAAATTTTTCTATGGGTTTTCAATATATGAGTTGTTGAAGGATTAAAAACTAGAAGACTGGATTTTGTAAACTTCTTTCCATTGTAGTTGAGTGTTTAACAGCAAGGCAAAACTCAGGCAAAATAATTTTGTGGGGTTTTAAGATCATGTGGTCCAAGAATAACATAGCTTTGATCCACGAATAAAATCGACTCCAGAGGAATGTTTTTCAACAGTCTTCAATTATTATTGTTTTTCTTCCTTAGGCTAATGATAAAAGCAGTCACAAATAACTTGAGAATATATTCTTTTAGGTCCCTGGGATCTCAATTGTCTTTTTTGCTTCTTAAAGACATATTTACATACAATAACAGTGAAAGAGTAGTTGGTAGGTTAGAAAGTTTGGTGAAAATTCAGTATATCTCATCAAAATGCTTATTCAACAGATACTTTTCCCTCCTACCTGCCACCTAACTCTCTATGAAAATGTGTTCTAAGAGACTATCTAGGGTTACAGTGGGATTTTATTTATGTAATACTTCCAGATTACTCCAATACACAAAAAATCAAATGATCAATTCTCCTAATTTATCCTTGAAACAACCAATAATCTTGAGATATTTTCTCTCTATATGGACTTTGATATAAATGAAGTTTTGACACAAAGTTGATATTATCTTAAAGCCATAAGCTGGAGTTGTAGACTTATTTGACTTTTTTATACCTTTACAATCAGTCACAACACTAATTGTTCTATTTAAATTTTTTCAACTTCTTTGGAGGTGAGAAAATGTGAGATGTGAAATGAACCATGGTTTAATGCCAAATAGAAACTTTCTGCTTCTTGGATAATGCAGAAATCCATTACAGTTTGAATAGAATGTAAATGTATGAATGTTGACAATTTCAATGTAATGGTGTAATGGGACAAAGGTGGGTTATGGGGGAGAGAAAGTGATGAAGGGATGGGGGGGGGCAAGGCACTTTTTTTTTTTTTATTTTACTTTTCATACTTAAGAATGAGAAATATTGCCTAAAGCCTATGGATGGTCCAATAGATTCTTAAGGTACGATTTCATTCTTAAGATGAAAATAATAGAAAATTAAAAATAAAATTATAACTGGGAAAAGTTGGAAGAAGGAGAGAAAGACAGATGGATATATGGGGGGAAGATAGGAAGGTGGTACATGTGAGTTACTTTCCATACATTTCACAGGGGTGAGTAGGCCCTTTTTACAGCTGCAGAATCAAGAAATGGAGGTGAAAACAAATTATTTCAAGAATGAACATGGCCAGACAGGAAATGTAAAGAGAAACTGGAAAAATTGGTTATACCTTCATGGACTAGAACTGGGCATGATATGACAGGAAATTTTACTTTTCTTTTTAGAACTTTCCACACCATGGATTACTTTTATATTTTTAAACAGGTAGTGAACATATTAAGTATAGTAAGTTTGAAATTTTAGGTAATTTTCTGAGTAGTCAGTAATACTTGAATATGTCTGAGGACCGTACAAATATTTACATACACACATTTCCCTAAATGCTGTTCTTGGAGATGTTCAAATGAATGTAAATAAATAGATATACATGATTATTTTTATAAGTGCATATAATTATTATAAGGGTAATCATGAAAGAATGTTTATATTTGTTAAAGTGCTTTACAAAATTTAAATTGTTAAAAATGTAGGTGTTTCTATTATTTATGAAGGTTGTCTTTGAAATGTTTTTCTGGGGAGAAGTAAATCTTTAATAGCTTCATGAGAAAAAGAAAAGTCTTATGAATTATGTTTCCATGAATTCTTTTGACCCATGCTCTGAAATTCATTATTCAGCAGACCAGGGGCTGGACCAGCAAATGTGTAATTTTAAAAGCATTTAGTTTATTATAACGCATGTGGTTGGGTAAACACATTGAGAAACTTTGGATAAAAAAAAGTAACTGGTACAGGTCACAAAAGAAAGAGTAGTACTTCCTTTCCAGTCCGTTCCCCCCCCGCCCCCGCATCCTCATTTTAAGAAAAATACAGGTTAACAGGAACAAATATAAATCCTTTAAGTTTCAGTTTACATTCCTTAATAAGAGTTGCAAACTGGTTTGGATGCAGCTCCTGGGAATCACACACACACACACACACACACACACACACACACACACACACACACACTCTCTCTCTCTCTCTCTCTCTCTCTCTCTCTCTCTCTCTCTCTCCCACTCAGGAGCAACGGCAGCACTATAAGTTGACTGTAAGCAAAACTTGCCATCCCTACTGAGACCCAGAACTTAACCCTGGTCAGATGACAACTTGAATGTTGGATTCAGGTCTCAGTGTCAAAATTTTACGTAGTTAAGTTTATTGACAAATTAGATTACTTTCAAGGAGACTAGGTTGCTAAAGTAGCAAGGAATCCTATTCTAGGAAGAGTAATAATTTGATATTTTTATAAAGCCCAGAGAATTCTTGACAGAAGTAGACATGGAAGTATCAGAAATTTAGGGCTATGAGTGAAAATCATGGGGAAGGATGGCTTGACTTAAAGCTGTTTCTTCTTTCAATTAAAAATATGAAAATAAAATGGAACTCTGAAGACACTGAGCTTGTCATGACTCATAGTGTTCCATATAGCTATAACCATTGCTATTCATTGAGCACTTACGTGCTGAATACTCTTAAATCCTTTTAATCTGTTATTTTATTTTATTTATTTTATTTTCACAATATCTGAAAGAGAAAGGTACCGCTAAATAGCTTCATCTCCCAGGTGAGATGCGCCGAGGGGCTTTTTATGTTTTGTGTTTAATGTCAACCACAGGTCTTAATAATTTTCTTTAATCTTCTGTGGATCCAACTTGACATCACTTTCTAGCAGTCGTGGTTGTAATGGTATAGAGTAGGAAGGCCAGTTGTATTTCCCATCAGGTAGAAATCACAGCTGATCTTTCTAGGGATTAAAAAAAAATGCTTTGGTGTAATTTGACTCTATAACAAAGAAAAATTTTAAATTCAGGAATTCCAGCCAAATGCTGCTCTTGTTTTTGGATTTTCAGAGGAATTGTATATACTGGTACATAATTCAGGGTATAAAATACTATTGTAGATGCTTCAGAAGTGATTGATAGCCTAATGCAGTGTTTTGGAGCTAATGGCTTAGCTGTAAATAATGTCTTGTGAATCTAAAAATTTGGGGCCAGAATGCTCCTGTATTTGTGGAAACAACAAGAGCTAAAGCAAGACCAAAAGAGAAAGAGGAAGCTAGGTCCACGAAGGGAATTTGTCTTTTCTTTTCCATGCAAACTCTTAAAACTGGATGGAGTTTGAAAACATGAATAATACAGGCTGAGGTGTGATAATCCTGTGGCAAAAACAGAAAGTGCACGAGAGAGAGAGAAAGAGAGAGGGAAAGAGAAATCTTTTCCCTTATAGTATTCTTGCCCTTTGTGCCACAGTGACTCCTGTTTATGAGTATTCATGGGCCAATGAATATTTCAGGTACAGACCAATGAGGTTATAAATTCCTTCCTTTAGGTAGGGGAGGGTAAGAAGGTGCGCTTCCATTTGGGAGGAAGGAGACAGGTGTTTTAAGTGATGGGCAGAAAGCAAAACCGTTTCCTCTGTTACAATCTTTATTGGATTTTTCAGCCTGCATTCTTGACAGTTTTCTCAAATTTCCTAACGGCCATACTGGTCATGCCAACTCGGTAGACAAAATATAGGCTGCGACAAGCTGATGAGAAGAGCTGAATCCAACACATGGTCACAATTGTATTGATCTAATATAACAATCCTGTCCTAAATAGAAAAGAGAATCTAATACCTTCCAGAGCAACTTTGAAGCTTTAATCAATAACTGGAATGTTAGATTTTGGCAAAAGAAGAGGTGTTAGATTTTTAAAGTTGACTATATGACCCAGCTAAAAAACAATCAATTTTTATTAAGAATGGAACCTGGCAGTTTTGCACAATACATCCAGGATTTCCTTGACAAAATTTGAGTAATGGATTAGCTCCAGTGGAAATTAGGTAATTTCTTGTGACTTTAACATAATGCACAGAAGCTTCAATCAATAATACTTGCATTGGAGAACAGTTTTGAAGTAGGCAAACAGCACGTATAATAGTGTCATGTGTATATAATTATCTCAGCGTGCCAAAGGGTGGAAAACAAACTTCAAGTGGCAAGAGAATTAATAACCTTCCATTTCATTGTTCAGCATTTTATTCTAAACTTGGTTGGTTTCCTGTTTTCCTCCATTGCCTAAGAGATATTCTTATAACTATAAACTTGACATTGCTCAATACAACCTACTTTCATGAACAGTGAGCTGAAATGATGTTGAAAGCCAAATATTTTACTTGTCAGCGTCTGAGAAGGCTAGTCGTGAGGAAAAATTTAATTGGGCTGGGTACTATATGGAAATTCCATGCATATATAGAATTGAGAGTGTAATCACATGAACTCTTCTAAATTAGATATAGAGGTATATATTTGGAAAAGAAGTGTGGAACTGTTCTTTTCAGATGAGAAAAGTTTAATCATTGCTGACACTATTGAATTAATAAGATACCTGCTGCTTTGGAATATCCTGTACTCACTGTGAAAAGAATATACAGTTCATATTCAAAGGTTATATTTTCTATCTAGGCTGTTTTTCTTTGAACAGAACATTAGCCTTGTGATAGGGAATTAAACCAAGGAAAATATCTACTGAGAATCATGAGTGTTATGCTGGCATTGTCGTGTTCCCAGCTGTTTTATACGTATGATAACAATAGGGTGAACCCAAAGAGTGGTGCTGTGTGCCTTAAAGCTTGTTTCATTTCTAGCATGTGAATGACAGGTATTTGTTGAGCTGCTTAAGCCATCTTGCAAGATGGGAAATATCCATTAAAAGCTCCTAGTCATTTGAAAATACATTTTAAGAATTTAAAACCAAATTTGTTGATGTTTGGGATCCAGCCAATTTTTTTTTTTTTAACCAACCTCCTAAGCTGGTGAAAAACCAGCCAGACTTTTTTTTTTTTTTTTTTGAGGGTAAACCCCACAGATTTCTTGTATTTCGTAAGAGGTTGAGTGCCCAGTGCCCTGAAGATCCTTTGTGTGACACCTAATTTCAGTACCCCCAGCTCTAGGTGAGGGAATCGCAGTGACATGTGGTCTGTTGCACCAACGGGCAACCACTGAATGTGTTTGCCGTCATTAAGATTGCTTTTGGAGCCACAAGAGCCTGAGGCAATCGCCAGTAACTGATTTTCACCCCAGAGACCTCATAGACACACTGTTTGGGGCTGCAGGCAATTAAGAGAGTCTACAAGGAAATCAATAATATTGGGGGACACAGTGTATATTTGCTAACCACTGTGCTAAATACACATATGTGTGTGTCCTGCTACAAAACCCTGCATCTTTATGGAGGAGAAAGTACACATGGGGAGCTTGTTAACCACTATGATACGAAATAACAAATACAGAATTGTAAGCAGTGTCGGAAGCACTACGTGATTAAGCAGTGTAGATAATATGTAGTCTGAAGAGGGGGAGGGGAGGCCATGGAACCGGGGCAAGTGGGAACATTTGCACAGGAAGAGGCTTGAGCAGGGCACACACTCCCACCCTTCCGTCCGTCTGTGCTCTTGTGATAGAGATGGCTGGAATTGCATTTAGGTATGTGCAGTTTCAATAGAGATTTTATGATTTGGTAGGAAATCTTTGTCACTGAAAATGCCTAGGGACAATGCCTGACATTATCATTTCTAGCTTCTGAAAGGCAAGCAGCCACCAGTGTGTTTGTATTCTCTAGTGGCCTAAAATATGACTTAGGGTGATAGGGTATCAGGCAGGGGCTTTTATGTATTTCTGCAGGCTCTATGCATGATGAGATAGGACAGATAGAATAGTGGCAAATCTAAATGTCCGGTGTGTGTGTGTGTGTGTGTGTGTGTGTGTGCGCGCACGCGTGCGTGTGTGCGTGCACGTGCAGCTTTGTGTGTGTATATTAGGGGCATTCCGTTTGAAAGTTGTGTTCTTATATATTTTCTGCTCCTCATTTTTTTCTTTATATATCTCTGACCTCAGTAGGGAATTTGATGAGTTATTTGCAGAAATTCAGATCCAATATAATATTCTTTGGAATAAATCTCCTATATTGTGTCAATTTCATGCCCTTACTTTAGTTTGTTAAGGATTAGAAAACTGGAATGTGACTTCTAAATTGTAAGTTGTACAATTTAGCTACATCCTTAACCCTTTATGGAGATTCCTTGTTTCCTACTTTTCAAATGCTTTTGTTGAAAGGGATTTTCTTGAAGGTAAACTGAGTCATCAGTCGGCTGATACTATATACATGCCCTGGAGGGCCATTAATCAAAGGACAGAAGAACGTAATTGGGTTAACTTTCTGGATTCTCTGCCTTGTGTAATGAAGTGAGGAGAATTGCTTGGCACATTTCAGGATTTCTGAGCTTCCCCTAATGATGGCTATAGGCTGATTTAATCAACAAACCGTAGAGCTGCAGTAATTGTGAATCAGGTCCTTGTGATGAAACAAATGTTGCACAGTAAATTGCCAGAGGATACAATTCCCTGTTCTATGCGTGTGTGGTTTTTGTGTTGTGTTTATTTTTGTTTTTGTTTTGGAAAAGTTTTTTTTATCGTACCCTGTTTTTACTAAAAGAAATTCTTTTTAAAACAACTGTTTTATGACAAGCATTGCCGTCTAGGAAATTCTTATGAAGCTGTTCCTAAATCTGAATTCTGTTACCCTTCATTTAGTTTTATTTATTTTACCATCTATTTATTTGGTCTTCTTGCACTGATTGCAGCCACCATAAATTCTCATTTGCAAAGATAGATGTAACAATGACAAAAACATGGATCAAAGCTTAGAAGGAGCACCTGTGTTTGCTGTGGGGTGTGTGCGCGCGTGTGTGAGTGTGTGTGTGTGTGAGATGTCTTGATCCATTTGTACATTTCTCTGGGGAATTTTCAGGCAATTAAGTCAACCAATTGCAAGTAGAGCCCTCTCTGTACATTCTGATTTGATAGGAGAATGGGTAATTCCTGTTAATGACTAGTACATCTGTTCAATTATATTGTTTTGTAGTGATGGTTAATTACGTGTCAAGTTGTAGGAGGGGGAGACTGTGAAAGCATGATTCTCTTTTAAATGTCAGAGACTCTTCCTGAATTACCTGTCTTTTTAACATACACGGAAGACTTTGACAGGCATTGTGTTCTTCTGACCTTAAAACATTTACCCTGTCTTGGAGAAGTGTAATGTTCCCTGGGAGGTGAGGTATATTGAACTGGTTTCCCTTGAATGTCACTCATGTCCAGTTTCGTGTGGAGTGACCCTTGTCAACCTTTAGCTGGCAACAGAAGGAGGGCTTCCCATGGGTAATACAATTTTTGTTAAGTAGCCTTTTCTTGGGAGGGTTTTCTTTAGAAAATATGGCTTTGAATGAAATTAAAGCTATATTGTTTAAAACTGTAACTTGCTTTTTTCCTAGATGTATCTAGATATAAGCAAATGAAACACCATTTGTATATTTTTTTAAGTGATATGATCACACTGAACCTGTTTGCAAATTATAGAATAATGCATAGATTCATTCAGTAAAGAACCAGGAGTATTTATAAATCCAACGCTTGAAAACAGAACAGGAAACGATTTGTAATAGAGAGGAGAGTGTCTGAGGAGCTAAGTATTCTTTACATTAGCTAGGGAGTTATGAATGCCACAGTATACAAGCCTTTTTAGCCAGCTCATATGCGTAATTTTCATTTTTATTGATGTCAATGGGTGGGTTGAGGCCAAAGATTATTACGTTTTACTTGACAACTCATGCTATGTCACAAGGCAGTACGATGTGTTTTAATAAAATTATGCATTATGTATGAGATCCTGTAACAATTAAAAAGGGGGAATTGACAGCGCAGAAAATTAAGTTCTTAAAAATGAATCATAATGGTTGAGGCTTGCTTGAGTAGAAGACTGATCTTGTTTAATCACCTTGTCTATAAGCGTTTGGAGTGTTTTTGTGGACTGTGTGGTTTTCCTTAACAAAGGAAAAGGACATTAATGTTATATTCAAAAAAGCAATAAAGAGCTGTTGATCGTAGTGACTTGAATTAGAAACCTCTTTCCAAAAGAAAAGGGCTTACGTTGCTTATGGCAGTATTGTAGCAATCTGGCAATTCTAAAGTCTATTCATTTCTCAGTTTGGTATTGTTCTTGTTCGTGTTAGTTATCTGTCTTTTGTCTCTGGCTATACCTGAAGATAGTAAAATATAAAAATACCAAAAAAAAGCTGTAAGCCATTCTCTTTATTTTTGACACAGTGATACTCAGTTATCCGTTGTTGTAGATTCTTTGCAGGACTTGCCCTTCCTAATTTTATCAATATCTAAGATTTTATAAATACTTACTAAGATTCTTCTCTGCAAACTAAATTCTAAATTTAAATCAAATTATTCTCTTTTATGGTTTAGGTAAGATCAGAAAAATAAAAATCTGTTTTTTAACACATACTGCTATAATTTAATACAGAATAAGACTTTGCCCTATTAAATTTATTTCTATTTGTTGTACTAACCAGTTCTGGAAGTTATTTCTTAGAGAACTAATTCATGCATATCTTAGATGCAGTGAGAAGTCTCATACTAATTTCCAGAGGATTGACAAATTTTTTTGAATAACGATTATGCCACAATTAGCCAATAATTTTGGAACTACAGTACTACAATGATGTCACACAATATCTTGAAGTCTGTAGCTTATTTCATCTTAGTATTTGCTATATTTTTATTTTGGACATTATTATGTTAGAAGTTATATGTTAATACTGTGAGCACACTTTTTGTCTTATGAATTTATATTAAATATGATATATAAGCCAAATAACTGTAGTTTTAGAGCTTCTTAATTTAATATATAAAATTAAAGATAAGTTGATTTTATTTTTCTAATAATAGAATGTTTATTAAATATGGAAAAGATACAGACGGAAATTTAATAAAAGCATGAAAATGGCAAACAGTTGTACGACATTTAAGGCCTGTAGTCTTGCAGTGAAATAGCACATTAGGCATCTTACAGAATTTCATTATATTGAAAGTTAATTTTCAAGTCTTATCTGGGGGCAGCTGGGTGGCTCAACTAGTTGGTTTAGTGTACGACTTTGGCTCAAGTCATGATTTCACAGTTCGTGAGTTTGAGCCCCGTGTAGGACTCTCTGTTATCAACACAGACCCCGTTTTGGATCCTCTGTCTCCCTCTCTCTTTGCCCTTCCCCTACTGTTCGTTCTCTCTCTCTCTCTCAAAAAAAGTCTTATCTGGAATAAATGATTTTTCAGTATAGTTTTATGTAAAAGGCACAGTTATTCCAATGTAAATAACTGTCCTTTCTTGGAAAAACAAAGGATATAGATTAGGTATACATTTATTTATCAACCTTAAGTTTCTGTTCCTAATATTATAGATTTTTTAGAGCAACCAAAACAATGTGGTGAAGATGAAATACACTGCAGGCATTGCTCTCAGCACTCCGTAGGTAAGATCTTTTTAAATCCTTACAACAACCCTGTGAGTTATATACCATTACCAGTCTCATTTTTAAAATGATAGAGCAACTATCCTTCCTCATCTAGTAAACAGCCAAACTCACATTAAAACCCAGGAAAGTCTGACCAAGAGCCCATGAACTTAACACAGTTACTGTCATACTGCTGACTAGGAAGGAAATACTCCAACTCTTGTTCATTATTGATAGACCGTATGTGTCTAGGAGAATTGTGAATTAGCCTTTAAGAGTTCTCTTATTATTACCTTATAATATATCATGTTGCAAGAGATTTAAACAGATAATATGTAGAAAATAAACTATAGAGGCCACTTCTTATGACTCCTCTCTCTGCTTTAACTACCTGTTCCACTGTCACCAGTGTGATTTGTGTCTTTCCAATAAGGCCATGTAACTTCTTGTGTGCCTGCTTATAGAGTAAAATATTTATTTATCTATAAGTACATATGGACAACTTTCTACTGTATGCCTTATTAAGACTTGCTTTTCCACTGAAGATCTTGAGATCTTTGCATTAATTATTTTGTTCTTCATTTTCCACTCATTGAACTGTTGCGTACTCCATCGTATTGATGTATCTTCAGTTACTTAAGAGGTCCTTTTATGTTTAGGTTGATTTTATTTCCTGTTACTAATAAAGTCCCAGTGAGCATCCTTGTATATATCACTTTGTGGCTATCTTGGAGTATTTCCTTGTGATAGATGACTAGAGAAGAATAGGGAATGGATGTTTTTCACATTCATAAAGATATCCTGATTTGCCTTCTCGAGAGTATATATGTCTATGTCTATCTCTGTCTCTATCTCTATCTATCTAGTAAATTTAGTTATATGTCTCCCAGTGTTTGTCAATCTTTTAAAATTTTCGTTGCTCTCATGTGTAATAAAATGTTTTGGTGTGTCTTGTTTAATTGGTTATCGATGAGGTCGGGTTTGTTTTTAATAGTCTTAATCTTTTTTTTTTTTTTCCCTGATATTTTCTAGTCCTCTGCGTGTTACTCTATTTCATGGTTAACAACTTTTCATTAATAATTTGTAAAATTTCACACTGGAAATTAAACTGTGTGTTAGTTTAGTACTTTTTCAGTTCATTGTCTTAGATTGTTCTGTAGGCAGTCATATTGTCTGCACATAATAAAGGTTCTCCCCCTGCCCCCCCCCCGCCCGCCTTCCCTTCCAATATTTATGCCTCCTGTTTCTGTTCTTGTCCTAGTAAATTCACTATGAGTTCTGTTAGAGCATTTTTGTACTAATGAGAATGGACATTTCTTCCTTTTGTTCTTGATTTAAGTAGAATGTTTTAAGTATTTCACTTTTAAGTATTTTTTCATGTATCTGGTAAATAATATTTATAAAGTTAAGAAAGTTTCTTTGTCTAACTTATTTTTTAGCAATAATAAAAATTAAATATTCATAAAGACATGTTGGGGGTATTTATTGAAATAATCAGTCTACTTTCATTTTTAATCACTTAATTTGCTGGATTACATTACAGGTTGAAAATAAATTGAAAATAATCAGATAGTAACCATTAATTGTTTCTTCAGTATCTTCTAGGGATTGTTCCTAGTAGAATTTTTTGCCTTAAATAATTTTATTTTCCAACCTTATAAGGTGAAGAAACGGACACAGAAAGGTTATTTAGATTCTTTCGATCACAGTTAATAATGTCCACGTATTGGCATATCCTAATATTGCAATATCTGTTTCTCTCAGAATAAAAGTTCCTTGGTCATGGTGCATTTAAAAAAAAATTGTCTTGATTTGGTTAGTATTTTATATAGATTTTTTGCTTATGTACATAGATGAGATTAGTTTAGAGTCTTTTGGGGGGGGGCTTGTTTTGGTGATAGGATAACTTTTTGTATTTCTCAAAATGTAATTAATGTATACATATTAATTTATGCTCAGAAGAAACTTTAATGTTATTTAAAAAAATCTTGTGTTCATATTTGCTCTGAAACACTAATTGCAGAAAGTACTGGAGGCAGAGGACATGTTATTCAACAGTTAGTGAATTCTTCCTGTGTGTCAAACATTGATCATTCTCATTGCCACCATGATGCTAAAAGTTTAATGGAGACCTTGACAAACACATAGTTACTATGAAATACAATACCCTTTTGGTATTATAAGTAAATTGTGCCATATCCTGGAGAGATATGCTGAGAAGAAAATATTTTAAATTAGCTTCAGAGGATGAATGGACATTTTTTACGTGGAAGATTTCAAGTAAGAGATATTTCCAGCAGAGAGAATACAGAGTGGAGAGCTTGTACCATAGGGGGGAAAAAAACCAAAAAAAACCAGTATGTGATGTTGTTAGAGACACCCCGTACTCAAATTATTTCAAATTTCTGGCTTTTTATACAAAATGATCCTAAGATGGACTCATGTAATTCTGGAGTAAGATTCATGCAGGATCATTGTTATTTCCAGCAAAAGAAAATCTCAACAGGAGATGAGATTGAAAATACAGGAGATGCTCGTTCTTGGAAGCTTCTCATAAAACGGTGAAATGTAACTTAGGTGATATACCTGGAAATTTCTGAACAGGGAGTAAAATGATAGGCTCTAGTTATTATGACCAACATATCCCTAGGGCTTTAATTTTTGTTCTTGTTATTGTTTATTAATAGAGGGAGTGTGAGGCCCTTAGAAACTATCTAGAAAACTGAGGCTAGATTAAATCATATGTAAAAGAAGTAAAATAACACATTTCTTGGAATTAATAGTCTCTAACAATTTAAAGTGAAATGGTACAATGAATTGCTTAAAATCTAAAAATGCAGAAAGAGAGATATTGTATTTGCACTGTAATTTCAGAATCTCCTTTTGACTTTGAATGGGAAATCAGCCATGGTATCATTTTTTTTTTTTCCTGCTTCCCAGAACTTAATGAGATTTAAAAAGTAATTTTAACAATTGGCAAAGCCACACAGGGTTAAGGAGTAACCTCTGTGTATTTCCCCAGAATTTGTGTAGCTGTTTTTCTCTGAAGAATGTCAGTATTTACCTTAGTGTGCTGATACTTCAGCTTCTAGGGAACTACCTGTACAACCCCTTGGGTTGAGTTTCTGCAAGTGATGGGGTGCGTTCCCATCATCAAAGCACATGCTGGCAGTTGAGGTCTAGGTAGCTGAGCGAATTGCTAGTGGTATGTAACCCTGGATCAAAGCTGGTAGCGGTGGACGGTGCCAAGAAATTGTTACTCTCTGATTTATTGCAGTTAGCGGTGCATTGGCTTCCTCTGTCTTGAATTTTCTAAGTTTTGCTATAGGTAAACAATGTTGTTGTTGTTTTTCTTATTCCAGAATGACCTGAGATAATTTAATGGATGTTTTGTATGAAAACTCATAATTTGAAATGTAACTTTTTTTGCATGCAGCTTTAACAGAAATGTAATGGTCTCTATGTCAGTCAAGAATATTTTGCCCATTCTTTTCCATTCCATTCGAGAAAGCAAACAAGTTATTGGAAATAAGACCATGCTTCTTCAATGGAAGCCTTGTTTACCATGCCTTATGCATAAATGCAGGTATCTGATTTGACTGTTCTCTGTGCTTTCCCCCCAAAGAATTGTTCCTTTATTTATTTAATTAATATTTTATTGGGCAACTATTTTATCCCAGGGCAAGGTTAAGTGCTTCTGGTTTCAGTTAAGAAAGACCCTCTCTTGTACTCTTTACAGTGTATTAGACGAAAGAGACTGAATACAAGTAAATGATAATAATTGCACGGTTGTGAGTATCCTGAAGAATCCATAAAGGCCCAATGTGGAGGACATGAGGCAGGACCAAATGATGGGTGGAGCTAGTGTGGTTAGGAGTGTGGTGTCAATTGTCCTGGGGCTTAAAGGGATGAGAAGAAATGAGAAGACATGGAGGGAAAACATGGTAGGCAGAGGAAAGAGCAAGCAAGAACATGCTATTTACTGATGGTGTCAAATTCTGCAGAGAGTGGCAAGATCCCGATCCTTATCTCTTCTTACCCAAAATGTTAGTGAGTACATGGGGCTGTATGTTAGAATGCACGTGACGATGAGTGATCTGTGAGAATGGTTGGGTCAGGAATTATTTCTTATTTGGGTTTATTTTCCCTCCATTGAGTCTGAGTGCTGAAGTTTCTCCAGTTCATTAGCTGATGTATTAAGGAGTCAAGAAACCCCCAGTTAAGATAATAGAGAACAACCAAGCACTTCTCTCTGTAGTAGCTTGATTACCCAATTCTTGTCATGCACCACGTTCGACAGAAAATAACTTGTAGGGTCATGCAAATCAAATAATACACCACCAGTCCTTCTTTAAAGCCCTCCTTATTAGCTGCATAGAACTCCTAAAGAGAATGTGAAAGATGGCTGCCCAAGGTTTAGCAATAGCATATGCTATAGCTATTCAGTATTTAGTGGAGTGAAATAATTGAAATTGTGTCTTTTATGCAAATGTTTAAATATAAGAGTGGCTAAAATGTAGAGATGCACAAATATGAACTCCATTGCAGGGAGCCGCCCTAATGAGTGTGATAAACAAACCACCATTCATTTATTGATATGTTATTGATCTGCATAGTGAAACCCAGTGTTATTCAATTTCCTTGTCCACACTGAAAAGATGTGTACTTGAACTGTAAAGATCAATGAACGTTATTTTTCCTAACAATAAATTAAACATAAACAAAAAGTATTCTTCCAAATTAAAAAGTGTTGTAAGAGATTTGCCTTCTGAGTTCTGTGTGAAATAGACCAAAGCAACCATATGTTTCATCATGGTTGGATTAAAGGCTATATCATTTTAGTCTATAGGACTGTTAACTGCATATCCTAAAAGTTGCAGTGAATATTTGAACAATAATATATAGTGCATTGTCTAAAGTTTTTGGTGATGAGCCAATTGTTTTTTTTTCAAATGTGAAGTCAATTTTCATCTTTTTAAAAGAAATTTCACATTCATTTTTTACAATGTGCATTTATTTCTGATCTCTTATTTTTCTATTCTCCTCCCTACTCCTCCCAGCTTCTATGTGTCCCTCTTCCTCATTCCATCTCTTGATTTCTTTCTTTTCCTTTGGGTCCGTTGAATCTCTTTCAATTTCTTCAGTTTCATTTTCTTTCATTTAATCTTCTCTGCTACGAGGTAGCTGCGTTACAAATTCAGGGAGAGTTAGTTGGTTAATCAGGAACATGTTATTTCCCCTGGGCTTCCCAGCTCTGTTCACTCCTCTGGATTTCTCTAATGAAAAGGAAAGATATTGTGATGGGCACCATGGAGTCTCTTCCTTTAATTCTCTTGTCTGCCCATTCATTTCACAAACTGCCCCTTTGGTTAAATGAGAAGAGTAAACCTAGAGAACACAACCCCCCTTGGATGGAAATTAGAATACCTTTACCTGACAGAGGTGTTTTCTTCAGGTGGAGAGTATATACCCTGTACTTGAATTTATCCAAAGTGATTTCCATGGACTTTCTGAAAAATCTGGCAGGAGCAAACTGATTGAGAGATTCAGGAACACGGTTCTAATTTCCCTCCTTACTTTGTTGAGAGATAATTGACCTGTATCACCGTAAATATTTAAGGCATGCTGTGTGATGGTTTGATTTATATATATTGAGAAATGATTACTACAATAGGTTTAGCTAATATGTGTCCTGTCCTATAGATAAGAGAAAGAGAGAAGAAAGAAAAGGAGGGAAAAATTTTCTCTATGATGAGAACTCTTAGTATCTATTGTTCTAAAAATTTATCTAGATGCCATACAGCAGTGTTAGCTTTAATCATGGTGTATGATATATCCCTTGTACTTAGTCATCTTATTACTGGAATTTTGTACCTTTTGGCCACCTTTCTCCAATTCCCCCTCCCCCTCAGCCTTTTCCTCTCATTCCCACAAGCCTGACCTCTTTTTCTGTGAGTTTGGTTTTTTTGTTGTTGTTGTTGTCATTTTTCTTCTTTTTAATGTCTGCATATAAGTGAGAACATACACTATATGTCTTTCTCTGTCCAGCTTATTTTACATAGCATAATGTCTTCATGATCCATCCATGTTTTGCAAATAGCAGAACTTTTTCATTTTTTATGGCTGGATACTATTCCGTTTTATATATACACCACAACTTGTTTATCCATCCATTCATCCATGGAAAATTTGCTTGTTTTCATAATGTTCTAATTTGAGCCCTGGCATTAACTTTAAGAAATTACTTCTTTAACTTCAGTTGTCTTAAAGAAATAAGAAAACCAAATTAATTTCACATTGTAGTAGTATTTTGCATGACATGCTTTGGAATTTCAGAGGAAGGAATTATATAGAGAGTAGAGGTCTTTAAACTTTTTTTTTTTTTAATTTTTAGAGAGATGGAGAGAGAGAGAGAGAGATTGAGCTGGTACAAACGGGGAGAGGGCCAGAGGGAGAGGCAGAGCATCTCAAGCAAGCAATCTTCATGCTCAGGGTTCTGCATGGAACCTGACATGGGCTCAATCCCACGATCCTGGGATCATAATCTCAACCAGAATCAAAAGTTGGGTGCTCAAGCGAGTGAGCATCCCAGACGCTCCTAGAGTAGAGGTCTTTAAACACCACTTCATAGCTACTTCTCTGCACCTGTTTGGGCTTTTAGACGCTGTCTTTGTAACCAGAGGTAGACAAGAAAGCAGAGACTCTTTTGATAAAGAGTCCTTTTGATAAAGGTCCTCAATCACTTTATGAAATTCTTGGGATGCTTTTTTGATCCATAATTCTGAAGTTACTTACTCTCTTGTTGGAATTTGCTGTATCCTTGCTCCAGTCCTGTTCTCTTCCCAGAGCTCTGCACTCTTTTAGCCCAGCCCCTTCGAGCCATTGTTCCTGTGGGCTGCTTCTTTGATTCTTGGCTCCGGATTTGCTTTTGGACATTAGTTATTGGATCCTCCGTAGATAGGGAGTTGAAAGAACCTGGATGGAGGGTTGACGCAGTTCACTCCTAAACCCCAAACTCAGGTCCTAGAACTTAGCCCTTGGTCAGAAAAATGTTTCTCTTAAACTTACATGCGTGTTTATTAATCATTATTACCTCTTTTGCCCTTAGTTGCTGCTTGTTGCTTTTCTTTTAATAGCAGGGAGAAGATACAAATTCTCATTTTGCTCATTATATACATATATTTTTATTCACCCCTTTCATTCTGTTTACATCTAAGTATAAAGGCAAATAAAAATAACAGTCATATGGCCACAATCAAGTCAGTTGTATCCATTTTTTTTTTTTGGCTAGGCATTAGGAATTAGATGTCTGAAGATACTTTTAATTTTTTTCCTGAAGTTTTAATAATTTTAGTTGTAAATTACAAATCAATAATCACCATTAAAAACCATATAGAATATATATAAAACAAGATCTTATTTAATTTTTTTAATGTTTATTTTTGAGAGAGAGAGAGAGAGAGAGACAGAGAGGATATGCAAGTGGGGGAGCAGGAGAGAGAGGGAGACACAGAATCTGAAGCAGGCTCCAGGTTCCGAGCTGTCAGCACAGAGCCAGATGCGGGGCTTGAACCCACAGACCACGAGATCATGACCTGAGTCAAAGTTGGACGCCCAACTGACTGAGCCACCTAGGTGCCCCAAAACTATATCTTATTTAGATGCTTGCCTAATAGATTGTAAGATAGATATGACATAATTTCCTTTGTATCCAGAAGAACTTTCTAACAGTTTTGCCCCCAGACAACAAGGTTGTTAGTAAGGTGATGAATGCCTATCTTAGGAAGTATTTAGGAGCATCAGCATGATCATTTTTCATGGGTAATGTATACCAGCAGCTTCCATTAAATAGGAAACTGGACAGCAGGGCCAAGGTGTTTTCTTCTTCTGCGCTTTCTAGAACAGAAAATAATGTTTATGACCTGCATTAATTGGACACATAACTTCAGTTAGAGATTTAGTTGCAAGGTGTTCAAAGGTGATGTAAATTCCCATGAGGCTCCCATTTCCCTGATGTGATCAACAGATAGGAGAGATAATCCGGAGCTTGGGGACATCCACCGTGGAGAGCCGGAAAGACAGCTTGCCAGATAGCAAGAGATGCTCCAGTGGGCTTCCCCCCTGCCTTTTATTACTACAGGTGACCTAAACAGATGGTGTGAATTCTAACGGGTTGCCTACATTCAAATCCTTTTGTATTTTCTGACCAGCAATAAGAGGAGTCCATTCAGCCTCTCTTATACAGAAGGGAACATTTGGAGAGAGATTGTATGGGCTGTCGAGCCTGTGGAAGGCTGCTGAGTCACGTATGATTCATACATCTGGCTTTAGGAATCTTCAGACTTTTCACGTTACAATACAGGGGTGGTCCATTTTAAAAATGCTTGTTGAAATCCACATTGGGATGTACTCTAAATGGAGCACCAGTAACAGTGACAGGATGGCTGTTAACAACAACAACAAAACAATGAGCATTCTGCAACAATTCATTCTGAATGTTGATGTTTAATTCATGTTACTGGCTGCTTTGTGATTCTTGCGTCTTTCCTAAAGATGACGGGTTGCATGGACGTGCCATCCTACCAAAGCACCGTCCTTTCACTAGGGCTTGTGACATGCTTCCCACTGTTTCTTGAATGACTGAATGAGATCCATTTTTAAGCCTTTCCTTCTAATTGCAGAAGAATTATTTCAAATGTGGAAGATATACACAACCACACTTTCTATAAGGACATCAACCATTGTGTTTTGAAGTGTTTACTTCATAGTTTATATAAATAATTTAAATACCGGAAATCATCATGTTATTTATTCCTGAAAAGGGAAATATACCGAAGACTCATCGTTTTATTGCCTCTTTTTTGTTGCCAATAGCAAATCATCTGATATTTAGGATTCATTTCAAGTAGAAAAATAATATCTTTAGGGGATTTAAAAAGGTCTTCTAAGTAGTTGTACATACCTGAATCATGCTTCATAGCATTTTTTAAAATTTACTGACAGTGACCTAAAAGTTTCAATTGGTTTTAGCTCTATAAGGTGCTTTTTCTCCTTGATAATTTTTTCTAATTAGTTGCCTAGACTTATTTTTTCATGTACAATACATAAAAGGTCGTAATTTTATACTATTGTTATTTAAACATCACCAACTATTACATAATTTGAAAAACTTCATTCAAATAAAAATGTTTCGAATTGCGACCAAGAAACCAGAAATCACTTCTTTTCCTCTATTACTCTGATACTTATATAGACTTTTTACTTATTGTTCCTATTCTTTGCTAGGAGTTATTTCCTAGTGCAAAAATTGTTAACTTTTTCGCCATTTGATAAGCATAAATTCATTTCTAAATACAATTCTCATTGTTCATTTCGCTGCATTAATGGAGAGCAACAATTTGGTTCAAACAACCAGTTTAGTTCTATGTTTATATTGAGCGGGTCAGGAAGGAGGGCTGGCTCTAATTCCTCCCCAAGAAGCAATCTTGTGCTTGGCACGCTTTGTGTGCTCAGACCGTCAGATGGGAGCACGAGGGCAGTGCATGTGTTGATCAGGCAAAGAGGGTCAAAGAGAACCACGTGTCTGTGGGGACAAAAAGGTTGAAAGCAATTAAATCGCAATATGGTTCCTGAGCTGAAAAGATATTTACTATTTCCAATTTGATGGTTTCATTCCCATTTTCTAGAATCCCGTGCTTAATGCTAAAGAAATAAAAATGCTGGTGATAGGCTACCCTTACAGTGTTCCTTTCTGAGGGTCTTCAGAAAGAGAGTTATTGTTTTTCTCATTTGCAAGTTAATACATTTGCATTGACAGCTTTTTGATTGTTAAATAAACTCTGTCCTGGAACAGCTGTCAGACAAATTACACCACGGGCTATCTTTAAAAGGAGTGCCCCATGAGTCAGTCTGGGCCCAGGCTTTTATATTCTTGCATTTGTTTGTGTATCTGAACCTGCATTGTGAGGACAATGAAGGCCAGCTGAAAGTCATATTTTCCATTCATATTTGAAGGATTTAATGTTGCTTTTGGAATATTTTATATTTAGAAACACATCAGGGCTGGCTCTACATCTAACCTGCTACTTGATGTCAAATCTGTGTGCATGTTGTGAATAATAGGAGAGTCATTGGCCTTGTACTTAACACTGACACCACCATGCTGTGTTAACGAAAGCAGTGAATTTTGTTTTTCCCCCATAAAACAAATAGTGCTTGTTTATTTGATAATCTGAATGAGAACTTAAAAACTTAATGTGAGGAAAAATTGTAGCATTTCAGTAATCCTGTGCATGTTTCCACAAAGATCTTTTAAGGAAGAAAATAATCTGGGTTTTCTCAATTATTCGAATCCTCATTTCCTAACTATAACTTTTCTTCCGCAATGTAAACAAAAGACTTCTGTCTTTGCCATTTTCTCTCCTTACATCAGTGAAGCAGACTTAGAACCCAGGACTCTGACAGTCTGTAAAATAGAAGACATGAGACATTTGTAAATTCTGATGAGAGAAGAGTTGAGGACTCCTAGTGGGTGCTTTCATGATGGGAACTAAGCTGAATTTCAGGCCACCCTGTCGATTAGCATTTATTAGACAGTTTACTCTGTTGACTTCTTAGGGCACATTGCTTAATTTTACTAACTCTGTGATCTTGGGCAAATAAGTTAACCTCTCTATGGCTCAGTTTCCTTATCTGTAAAGAAAGACTCAATACCTGCCTCGATAGATTTTTGTAAGAATTAGAGTATGTTTACATGACATGTTTATTTATTTACTTTTATTTAAATTCATTTATTTATTTTGAGAGAGAGAGAGCAAACAGGGGAGGGACAGAGATGGGGGGTGAGAGAGAGAGAGAGGGAGAGAGAGAGAATCCCAAGCAGGCTTTGTGCTGTCAGCACAGAGCCTGACATGGGGCTTGAACTCACGAACCGTGAGATTATGACATGGGCCCAAATCAAGAGTCAGATGGTTGACCGCCTGAGCCACCCAGGCGCCCTTACAGGATGTGTTTAGAACAGCTCCTCACACATAGGCGCTCAATAGATAATATCTGCTATCTGTTGAGTGTCTACTGTATGCTTAGAACTCTGCCAGATAGTCTCCAAATGCAGAATTATCAGCTGTGGACTCTCCATTCACTGAACTTGAGTATTGCTGGAGAAAAATAATAGTCACATAATACATATACCAAAATGTATGACATTTTGTAGGACAGGCTATATATATCTTAAAAACTCAGAAAGAAAAATTTCTGAGGGTTTGAAGACTCAGATTGCCCAAAAGTAGGATCCGAAGCATAGACTTGAAAGATGATTTTGCGGAGCTGCAGGGACTTCGGTAACTCCAGGAAACATGACTGAATAACATGACAAAACTGTGAAGCAGCGAAATTGGCTTGTCTGCAGGTATTGATCTGTATAGGGAAGTGAATTGGCCATTTAGATCAGAATCCAAATATAATAAGCATTTCAGTATTTTATAATATCAAAGATGCTATGAACACACAGTTAATAATTCATAGAAGAAAGGAAATGAGATTTTTATCAGGGCATTCAATAATATTCACGTGCTTGAATTAGGCCAAAATAAATTTGGGGAACAATCGACCATGGCTAAAAAAATACAGATAAACACTGAAAGGGAAGATCTTCAGTAAGATGAAAGGAGGTTTTGTCATGAGCACATAGAAATTCAGTTCATTTGTTTTATAAAAACCCCAGCAGCAGATTGTGTGGCCATGTGGGGCACCTCCACTGGCAGTGGGCTAGAGGGGATGATACTGCGGGTTGTAACTGGCCGTGATGGGGAAGGATAGCAAACAAAGCTCTTGGGGCCTCAGGGGAGCAAACCCTCACACGAGAACCCTCCCCCTTCCAGCTAATCCAAGGAACTACATTCATGTCCGCTCCAAAGTGTATTGCCCATTTGTTCTCTTGGAAGCTGGAAGCAAATTGCTGGAGCTGAGGCAAAAACATATATGAGCTAAAGAGGCAATGAAAAAATGCTTGGATAAAACAAAGATCAATCCAAGATGGTGCGTAAAGGAGGTATGGTGAATCTTTGGTTTTTGAGAATTAGGAGTATGTGTGTTTATAACACAGATTACACACACACACACACACACACACACACACACACACAGGAGCAGCAGAAGACCCACAGAAAGTGAAGGCCGAGGAACATGAACAGCTTAAAATTTGATTTTAGTGATAAAGCCTGGTTTTTTTTGTTTGTTTTTTTGGTTTTTTACTCTGCAGTATTTTACCTTTTCACTTTGATTAGCATATTCGCATCCTTCCCTGCATTTCTTACAGGATTGACTCTAGATAAAAACGGAATACTTAAGCACTTCACAGATCTAAACAGCTTTCTAAAAACAGAGCAGCAGTGTTATTGAAAATGGTTTCAATTGAGAATAATTTCAGGAACTCACATTCCTAGCATAACACCCATCTCACAGACAATCCTAGATTTAATGTAGTTACCAAGCACTCTTTTTTACACCAAAAGAAAATTTAATTCTATAGTTATCTATGTTATCAGAAATGCCTGTTTAGCAAAATAGTGTGTCTAAGCTATCTACATCTTTGGCTTACTTATATTTATCCAACTGCAGGAACACTCTGGGTGGTTTATTACATAACAAAAAGCAGTGTGGCATTGGTGGGATATTTATAGCAAGTAGAACACTTTTGAAATATATGATCTTATTACTTCAAATTTATGAATAAGCTCTTTATATATATATATATCAACATAACTGAAATGGTCGGATTGTTAGATCTTGTGATATTTAAATTTTTCCCCAGGTCCACAGGATATAACTATGTCTCCTATTTCCTTGGGTTAAAAATAAAATTATTTATGGGGCACCTGAGTGGCTAGGTTGGTTGAGCGTCAGCTCAGGTTGTGATCTTGCAGGTTCGTGAGTTCAGTCCCCACATCCAGCTTGCTGTGTCAGTCTGTCAGTGCAGAGCCAACCTCAGATCCTCTGTCCTTCTGTCTCTGCCCCTCCCTGCTTGCGCTTTCCCCAAAATAAATACATATATATTGAAAAAAATTTTTTTTTAATTTTTTAAATTTATTTATTTTTTTAATTTTTTAAATTTATTTTTGAAATAAATTCTCTGCAGGGGCAGAGAGAGAGACACACAGACTCTGAAGCAGGCTCCGGGCTCGGAGCTGTTAGTGCAGACCCCGACGTGGATTCAAACCCCTGAACCGCAAGATCATGACCCGAGCTGAAGTCAGATGCTTAACCGACTGAGCCACCCAGGTGCCCCTAAAATTAATTCTTAAGAATAGTGGTATAGGCAGAGAATGCTTAGGACAAAAGCTTTAAAGGGTTGGGGCACCTGGGTGGCTCAGTCGGTTAAGCGTCCGACTTCGGCTCAAGTCACGATCTCACGTTCCCTGAGTTCAAGCCCCGTGTCGGGCTCTGGGCTGATGGCTCAGAGCCTGGAGCCTGCTTCCGGTTCTGTGTCTCCCTCTCTCTCTGCCCCTCCCCCGTTCATGCTCTGTCTCTCTCTGTCTCAAAAATAAATAAACGTTAAAAAAAAAAATAATAAAAAGGGTGCAGACTTACTTTCACAGCCCCTACCTTCCTCTGTGTGTCTCCTGTTCCTCTTCTGCTTTAGTCTCTATGCTAATTGCTAGTGGGGTAATTCAAGGAGGGTGTGGAAAGAAAGATGTCTATTTTACTACCCTGTCCTTACTGATAGCAGGGGCTTCATGCACCTCTCTCTCTTTTCTAGAGGACTTACCACATCAAATACAGCAAGGAAGGACAGTTAGTCTTGGTAGGACCCATTATAACATTTCTCAGCTATTACCTTAGCTCCATTGTTCCAACTAGTAAAGAGGTACATTCTCTCTGTAGCATTTAAAACAATTAAATAGATAACTATGCAGACTTGACTCTTTGTACTCAAGAATTACACTTTACAATAGATTAAACAGGGTGTAATTTGTGCTGTTCTGAATTTGATGTTCCTCAAGTGCATGCAAAATGAAATGGATTACTATATATATATATTTTTTTTTTTTGAAAAAGAGTTTCCTGAACTGTGCGTTACTCTTTTGAAAGCTGTTTAATGGGCAAATCTGACCTCAAAGGGAACAGTGTTTATTGCATGGCAAGTATCTTTCTTTCAAATTTAGTGAAAACCTGAATTTTTTATATCTTTGCTTTAAAATGTTGGCTGTTTCTGTACAATAAAGTGAAGCACACGATATAAAAGATTAGCTTAATTATTCCATAAAATAATTGTTGAGAGATTTCACAGTGAATGCTCCAAATTAGCCCGAGTCTGCAGACATCGCTAAACAGTTGGAAACATAGACTGCTAGTTGACTCTGAGTTACTATAGGGGCGGAGAAGGATTACAAGATTTTTTTCTCTCGTCTGTGGCATTCATTATACACTTGAAAGATTTGGAATGGTAAAATGTTCACTCTAGAGATTTAATAATCTCTTTATAATATTCAATCATATTTTGAAAATTTGCCACTTTTTCAAAAATGTGTGATTTTTCTAGATGCATGGGTCCTGCAGTTCATTTTTTTTCTGATGTGGATTATGGAGAGAAGAAGAAGAAATTAGTAAACAAAGCACTTTAATAAATATAACTGTGCTAAAAACAGACACACAGACCAATGGAATAGAATAGAAACCCCAGAACCAGACCCACAAACGTATGGCAAACTAATCTTTGACAAAGCAGGAAAGAACATCCAATGGAAAAAAGACAGTCTCTTTAACAAATGGTGCTGGGAGAGCTGGACAGCAACATGCAGAAGGTTGAAACTAGACCACTTTCTCACACCATTCACAAAAATAAACTCAAAATGGATAAAGGACCTGAATGTGAGACAGGAAACCATCAAAACCCTAGAGGAGAAAGCAGGAAAAGACCTCTCTGACCTCAGCCGTAGCAGTCTCTTACTCGACACATCCCCAAAGGCAAGGGAATTAAAAGCAAAAATGAATTACTGGGACCTTATGAAGATAAAAAGCTTCTGCACAGCAAAGGAAACAACCAGCAAAACTTAAAGGCAACCAACGGAATGGGAAAAGATATTTGCAAATGACATATCGGACAAAGGGCTAGTATCCAAAATCTATAAAGAGCTCACCAAACTCCACACCCGACAAACAAATAACCCAGTGAAGAAATGGGCAGAAAACATGAATAGACACTTCTCTAAAGAAGACATCCGGATGGCCAACAGGCACATGAAAAGATGCTCAACGTCGCTCCTCATCAGGGAAATACAAATCAAAACCACACTCAGATATCACCTCACGCCAGTCAGAGTGGCCAAAATGAACAAATCAGGAGACTATAGATGCTGGAGAGGATGTGGAGAAACGGGAACCCTCTTGCACTGTTGGTGGGAATGCAAATTGGTGCAGCCACTCTGGAAAGCAGTGTGGAGGTTCCTCAGAAAATTAAAAATAGACCTCCCCTATGACCCAGCAATAGCACTGCTAGGAATTTACCCAAGGAATACAGGAGTACTGATGCATAGGGGCACGTGTACCCCAATGTTTATAGCAGCACTCTCAACAATATCCAAATTATGGAAAGAGCCTAAATGTCCATCAACTGATGAATGGATAAAGAAATTGTGGTGTATATACACAATGGAGTACTACATGGCAATGAGAAAGAACGAAATATGGCCCTTTGTAGCAACGTGGATGGAACTAGAGAGTGTGATGCTAAGTGAAATAAGCCATACAGATAAAGACAGATACCATATGTTTTCACTCTTATGTGGATACTGAGAAACTTACAGAAACCCATGGAGGAGGGGAAGGAAAAAAAAAAAAAAAGAGGTTAGAGTGGGAGAGAGCCAAAGCATAAGAGACTCTTAAAAACTGAGAACAAACTGAGGGTTGATGGCGGGTGGGAGGGAGGGGAGGGTGAGTGATGGGTATTGAGGAGGGCACCTTTTGGGATGAGCACTGGGTGTTGTATGGAAACCAATTTGACAATAAATTTCATATATTGAAAAACAAAAATAATTAAAAAACAATAAATATAACTGTGCTTTTTAAAAGCATAATAATGCAATGACATTTCATTTCAACATATTTTTCTCTGGGTTCTATAAATGCCTGTGTGCCTCCTGTATGTAGGGTACTATAATAAACATATTGAGGATTAAATGAGAATAAAAATGCATCCATCTAATCTTGAATGTGTACAGGGGAATAAGCACCAAGTACAATTAAAATGCTTTTGGAGCTGAGTGGACAGAGGAGAAAATTTTTAGTTTGGAGGGTTGTGAAAGGTGATACTAGAGTATTTGTGGAATTTATCCCATCATAGTGGTGGTGGAGGATTAATTTCAGGGAGAGGTTATAGAGCAAAGCAGAACACAGAAACAGAGCACCACACGCATGGAAATGTGTGAGGCTGGTTGAAGTGAAAGGTCTTAGAAAGTAAGATGCTGGAAGGCTGGGTTGTGTAACTTTTCTCAACTATAACTTTTCTCATCTTTGGAAAACAAACAACTAGTGTTTATGATGACTGAGTGAGAGAGTGACTGTTTATCACTTTGGCATGGAGTTTGGCATTAAAATAAGGTTTTAATGCATTTAGCTATCAACTATGTGTTGGGAAGAAATGCTGAAAGGCTATTATTTAACAAAGGATTGGAGGAGGGATATGATGAAAGAATTGGTGGCATGGGTCGAGAAGATTATTGTTATTAAAACTCCCACAAGGAGAAGGAATACAGGAGGGTTCGTACCATGGGGAGGAGAGATACTCAGTTCAGTTTTAGAGGTATTTTGAGAAAGGATGGTGGAAATCAAGTTGGAATGATCTAGCAAATGGTCATTAAGATATAACTGGAGCTCAGATGTTGGGCTTGTATAGGTGAGGTGATAGTTGAAGTCATGAGGTGTTTTTTTTTTTTTTAACACATATATATTTTGGAGAGAGAGAGTGAGCGGGGGCGGGGGGGTAGAAGAGGGGGGAAGGAGGGAGGGAGGGAGAGCAATAGAAAGAGGGAGGAAGAGAGAGAGAAGGAAAGAATATCAAGCTGGCTCCACACTTAGTGTGGATCTAGACACAGGCTCATTCCCATCACCCGGGATCATGAACTGAGCCACAATTAAGAGTTAGTTGCTTGAGTGACTGAGCCACCCAGGTACTTCGAAGTCATAAGAGTTTGAAGCAGTATAAATCAAGAAAACAGAGAAAGGAGGAAAGGATCAAATACAGATGTTGAGAAACCAACAATATTTGATCTTAAGAGGATGAAAAGGAGTCAGACTATAATATAGATAGGGGCGCCTGGGTGTCTCAGTTGGTTAACCATCTGACTCTTGATTTTGGCTCAAGTCATGGTCTTATGGTTCCTGAGTTTGGGGGGCAGGCTCTGTGCTGGTGGTGTGGAGCCTGCTTGGGAATGCCTCTCCCTTGCTATCTCTCTGACAATCTCGTGCTCGCTCTCTCTCTCAAAATAAATACACTTAAAAAAAAAAGGTTTATTTTTTTTTTGAGAGAGAGAGAGAGAGAGAGAGCACATATGAGTGGGTGAGGGGCAGATGGGGGGTGGGGACGGGACAGGATCTGAAGCAAGCTCTGTGCTGACAGCAGTGAGGCCGGTGTGGGGCTCGAACTCACGAACCATGAGATCGTGACCTGAGCTGAAGTGGACACTCAACCAACTGAGCCACCCAGGTGCCCCCCCCGCCCCCCAGAAGGAAGAGTAGGAGATAGGGTCCCGGGAGTTAAAGGAACCATGGGTCAAGAGGACAGTGTAAAAATAGGAAATGGGGTAGCGAAGGGGTAGGAAATGTTCTGTTGCATGCGTACATTGACTACATTTCAGTTCTTGAGAGCTTCCTATGATTTCCTGCTGCAAACACCATCCATTGTTAGTCTCCTGACTACCTATCCCTCTCAAAAGCTATCATAATAGTGAAGCCTCTGTTACCACTTGAGTCTCGAAGCCAGGGAGTTTCATTTCTAACAAGCCAAGCAGAGTAAGTCTGTTCCTGTTTGAAATCCATTGTGTTTTCTCATGGAAATAGTATACCTGTTACTTAATTTCTGTTGTATCTATATGATCAAATATGCATTGGTCAGAGATTGTAGCGTGTGTGTGTGTGTATATATATATTCTGAAGAGAAAACGTTCAAACTATTAAACTTTCTGTGAGCAATCCCTTTTATTTTATGGCGATTTTAGGAATTTGTCCTGTAAAAATGCATATATTGTTTTAAGTGATGTCAAGTGGGGTATGCATATTCGGGCCACTTCCTTTGTTTCATCTCCAAGCATGTTCGTTTAGAAGATTGTTAGGCTAAAAGCTAACAAAAAATGAGAAAGGTTTGAAGTTCGGCAGTGGCAGTATTTCCACATCTCCCAAGAAATAGTTTAATAGGATTTTTTATTTCATAGAAAAAAGATTTGGAAAAGAGACCTTCTTTATGAATATAATACTATAACACTTTAATGGGATTTTTGGTGTCTTCATTATTTAGAATGAGTAGTGATCCTGAAATGTTTAGGTCCTGCAATTCACTTTTGCTTATCCTTTCCTGCCTGCTGATACCTGCCCCATATTTATCTGAATGCCTTTTTTCTCTCCTCTTTCCCTCTCCAGTCAAGAGATAGTGAAGAAAGTCACACAGTTATGCTGATTACTACCAGAAAAAAAATGATGACCTTCAGTATAGGGCACATCTTTAAATACCCTCCAGCTAATGCTCTTTTTTAAACCTCCAAGCTTTCTTTGCAAGCCTACCTTAATAGCCACTGCTCATCTCTGAACAGATGACTCTGTCTCTTTTATTACAAAGGAAATAGAGACCAGTAAGTGGAAATGTCTCAACTTTTTGATCAAGTTGTTCTGGTTGTTTCCATTTACCTAAAAGCTTTTACATTTTCCTTTCTATCTCCATGGAAGACGTATCCTCCCTTTTAGCCATGGATTGGGTGTCTCCTGTGTTATGCTTATTTATTCATTTAATCTCCACTCTCATATTTGGAATACAAGGGGTGAACAAGAAGAAGCCTGATCTAGAGTCTTCTGAAGGACCTTGCTCTGTCAACAAATTACATGTTCACTCTTGAATCTTCAGTGTTTCCTTCTCTACTTGCTGTTCTTACACATGGAAGCATGCTTCAATCTCTCATGTTAAAAAACAAAGATAAGTACTAACTCTTTGTACTTCATTCTTTACTAGGCTTCAATTTGTGTTTCTCTCATTCTCCTTACACATAAGGTGAGTAGACTTCTCCCACCTACATCCTCTCTGGAGACTTTTCCTGTCTGTGGGCTTTGTGATAGTGTTGTTCTTGGATTTTCTTCTCTTTTGCTACTACTCACATCCTCTGCCAGTTCTTTAAACATTATTTTCCAGAGTTCTAGTACTGTGTATTTCCTTCCTCCTTCCATACACTGTCCTTTGAGAGTCATACGTTGATTTACCTAATGTCCTTTACATACATTGTAAACATCAAATCTTTATATTCGTATTAAACTTCAGACAACTCCAAACCTAGTACATTCAGTTGCCTACTGAATATCTCCACGTGGATCTCCCCAAAACATATCTAATTGAACCAATAAAAACTCATCAGTGTCTCTCTAAATTGTTCCTTCTGTGCTTTCTCTATCAAAATGTCCTATTATTGTTTAATTGAAGAACTCCATGAATCATTCTAAAATCCTTTCTCCATTCGCTGTCTATATCCAGTAGAACATGAAATTCTGTTGTCCATACTTCAGAATTTTTGTTGAGAAAATTTCTCATACTTGACCTCTCCTCCATTTTTCTGTCTCCTCTTACTGCTACTGGGCTGGTTTGAATCCCCATCATTTCTTATCTAGACCCTCCCTTCTCATTTTTCATTTTCCCTCAGAGCCACTGTCCACTTAGCTGTCTGAAAAATTACTTCATGATGTTTATAGATACTTAATTGCTCTTGTTACTCTCTAACTTCACATTTTCCATGATCTCTCCATTATTTGGGGTTCTGAATGCTTCAGAATGTTATTTAAGACACTTGGTCTGGACCATCTATCTGCCTCAATTTTGTCCCTGCCATGCCTGCTCCCATTCTGTGTCATTTGTCGAACCAGCCAGCTATTCAGACGACTTAGGCCATCTTTTATATTCCTTCTGCCTTCATTCTTATTTACGTGCTTTCTCAATTTTGTCAAATTCCACTCATCTTTCAAATCTCACTTCAAGTAGCTGTTACTCCAGAAAGTCTTCTCCATCTATCTCCCGGCATTACTACTTGATAAACTTTAAGTGATTATCTCTTGGTCCTGAAATGTATCCCGCTGCTAGAATTCAGGACACACTACCCCCAAATATGATACGGAATATTTTAAGCTGAAGGAGTTTGAGAAATGTCACATGCAAGGACTTCCTGACCTTCCCTTCCTATGAAAATTGCCTTCCCTAACCCCAGAGGAAAGGAGCATCCTTTATTTCTGAAGACAAGGGACAGAGAAAAGAATGTGAATGCATCGTCTTTGTTAAGTTCCCCCTAGTTTACTACACTTTGTTCATACTCTTTGCTCTATTATATCTTTCCATGACTTTCTAGTTTTTATCAGACTTAGCAGAAGCACACTCAGGTTTAACCCTTTCTTTGAGTCTTCATTTCCTTATGAAGGTTCCTGTGTCATGTAAAACGTGTATTAAATAAATATGTGTGCTTTCCCCTTCTAAACCTGTCTTTTGTTAACATGCCTTCTATTGTCTAAGTTTTATCTAAGTTAACAACTTAGAAGGGTAGGGGTGCCTGGGCTGCTTAGTCAGTTGAGCATCCAACTCTTGATTTTGGCACAGGTCATAGGATTGAGCTTGGATTATAAGGCATATATTTGTCATTTCTGCATCTGCAGTTTTTGATATCTCCAGCAGACTTGAGTTCTTGTTGAATGGATTAACAAAGAGCAAACAATGAATTCTTCCTTGTGGACTGCTGTATTCATTTCTTATTACATGAAAAGGATATATCCTCTCTAAATCTCAAATTTCACGGTACCTTCTGGTGGTAGTAAAATAGAGCTTAGTGATTGTACGTATGTGCTTGACAATTTACTGAGAAAGAGAAAGTCCAAGAAAGAATCTGCAGCTATGAGTTTTGCCTTGTGTAATTTTTCCCTTTTTTGATGAATGGGATCTTTGCTTATTTCTTGGTCATTATAATCTTCTAATTCCAGGTTGGAAAGGCATAGTACTCATGAATTTTAGAAAAACCAGGTAGCACCTCATATCTATGAAAAATAATCCTTGCTCCTATAAAGTGTTCTTGACAGCTTGTCATTGGGGGTGAGAAGAGTGGATAGGTCCTCGATTACTTTCAGCCAAAACAGGTTAATCTCAATGAACACTGGCAGTGACAGTACACTCAGGTGTCAAGTTAGAATGCACGTTTTGGATCACTGTAGCATAAATCAGAATTCAGGCGTGAGTTGTGGGTTTTTTGTTTCTGTTTTTGTTTTTTCACATATATCGTCTTTGTCTCTCAGTTGCCTAGCGAAATGGATACATAACAATTCTTTTTTTTTTTAATGTTTATTTCTGAGACAGAGACAGAGCATGAGTGGGGGAGGGGCAGAGAGAGAGGCAGACACAGAATGAGAAGCAGGCTCCAGGCTCTGAGCTGTCAGCACAGAGTCCGACGTGGGGCTCGAACTCATAAACTGTGAGATCATGACCTGAGCCGAAGTCGGTCGCTCGACCGACTGGGCCACCCAGTAGCCCCGGGGATATATAATACTTCTATTTGTCAATGTTGAGAATTACATTTGGGAGAAGATGATTGATTGATTGATTTATAATGTTTATTTTATATTTGAGCGATAGAGACATAACGTGAGCAGGGAGGGGTAGACAGAGAGAGAGACTAACAATTCGAGGCAGGTTCTAGGCTCTGAGCTGCCAGCTCCCAACACAGGGCTCGAACCTACGAACTGTGAGATCCTGACCTGAGCCTAAGACAGATGCTTAACCAACTGGGCCACCCAGGTTCCTTGGGAAGAGGTGACTTATTTACTTGGGGTTTTAGGACTTGTTGAGTAACTGTTTGGAGAATTGAAATAGTATGATATGAATTAGAAAATGGTGTCAGTGGTCTTTGCGCCTGCCCATTCCCTACTGTAATTTATTATTCTTAGTGTAGAAATGGAGCACAATTTATTTATCTAATAATGGTACGTATCTAATAAACAGTATCTAATACAGTTATTTATCTAATAGTAATAAGAATATGAATATTTATAGTGTTTTTCAAATATATTATTGGGGAGGAAGAATTCACTCTGCCATTGAAGCTCTTTCTGGCTGAATTAAGAATCACCTTGACATGAGACACATTAATAGAAGAAAATTAAATTTAATAGCATACCTGTGGGGAATCCACACAGACACGGAAATTTCAAAGACATTGAAGCAACATGACGCTTGTATGAAGCTAAGGGGAGGAATGGAGTCTGGGGTTACAAAGGGGAGAAAGACCATTAGCAAGACGGTAAAAGGAGATTATTCAAAAACAGAGGTTCCCTATTATGTAGATACGTTTCTTAGGTAAGGAAGAATCTCTATACATAGCTGTCTTCCATATACAAGCAGACAGTTGAGGGGATAAAGAGCTTTTCCTAAATCTACTGGAATTTGATTGCTTTTAATTTAAAATAATTTTCATGCTAAAGTGGCGCATCTTGGGTCCATCATGGTGGCCTGCCTTTGGCCCCTACAATATGCACCAGTTTATAAACAGCAGAAAGCATAGCATTAGAATAATGTGGTTTGTAGCCTTCATTTTAACGATTCTATAGCTTTCTTTCTATAACCTCCTCCCAGGTATTTATTTTTTGTTTCTTGATATTTATTTACCTTTGAAAATCATATTTGTATAGCATGGTTCAGTAGATATTCTTCCTTATTTTCATTTGTGTGCAAGTACCCTCAGCTTTTATGTATTAATTAGTTTGCCTCACATGTAAGTCAATTCGCTGTGTTTTTCTTTAAGGCATTTCTTCCTTTTTTTGGTGACTTTCTGCTTTCCTTCTTCCTCTTTAGCTTATCAGCTTATGTATGTATGTATGTGTGTGTGTATGTACTTTTTGAGAGAGAAAGAGAGCCCACTCTAGCTGGGGAGAGAGAGAGAGGGAGAGAGAGCAAAACTCAAGTTCCACACTCAGTGCAGAGCCCCAGTATGGGGCTTGATCCCACGACCGTGGGATCACGACCTGACCTTTCAGGTTGACCAATTGAGAGTTGGATGCTCAACTGAGCCATCAAGGCGGCCCTATCAGCTTTTTTTTTTTTATTATATGTTCTTCTATACCTCATTTAGATCCCTTTATTGCATTATGCTTTCTTCCCCCACATTTAATTTTTTATTCTGTTATATTTAAATTTATCTGACAAAAAGTTGGTAACATTGTAGTTCTATTGGAATTCTTATCTATTCAAGGAAAAGAAAGACAAACGTGGTTAAATCTCATAATTGAACACTTATGAAATACACGGTTAATTTTTTTTAATGCTTTTTTATTTATTTTGAGAGAGATAGAAAGTGAGCGAGCATGAGCCCAGGAGGAGCAGACAGAGAGAATCCCAAGCAGGCTCCTGCTGTCAGCACAGCCTGACATGGAGCTTGAACTCACAAACTGTGAGATCTTGACTTAAGCTGAATAACTCAAGAGTCAGATGCTTAACTTACTGAGCCACCCAGGCGCCCACATAGTTAATTTTCAAAACAGCACTTTTCTAAACCACTCTTGGATATGGTCTCTTAAAGATACTAATCAAATTTGAAGAAGTAGGATATGTAAGGAAAAGATAAATACAGATGTCATATATATGTAGACAGAAGTTCAAATTCAAATATATCATTTCTTATCATTCTTACTAGTGTTTTCTTATATTTGCATGGGCAGAAAAGAATACACATTTTATGTCTTTTTATAAATAAGGATGAATAAATGAAATATATGAAGGGATTACAGATTAAATTATATTGATTTGAAGGGGGAACATTGTGTGCTATTTGGTAATGTCTCTAATGCCAGGAAGAAATAAGACCATTGATTTAAGCTTTTCTAAAATGTCCTGATGTCCATAACTTGTATTTTAAGGTCTCCATTTCATTAATCTGAAGTATATACATGAAAAGCATTTGAACTGAAATCTTCCCGTCATAATTTTAATGCTCAACATGTTTCTTTAAAACTTAAGGCTTGATCCAGGAATTCCAAATTTAAAAGTCTGGCTTAGGAAATGAAATAGTTTTAAACTTTACTCAGTAAGGTATTTGCTGCTGTGTAATTTACAGTGGTTAAAACTGATGATACTCTATATTTTAACCAAAAAGGATGGTCAAATATATTATGGCAGGTAGAGACAATGGAATATTAAGTGGCCATTAACATACAATGTTTATAAAATATTTATAATGGCATGAGGGAGTATTTGTTGTATGACCTAAGCAAACCAAGAGATACAAATTTTACATAATAGGCTTTCAACTATGTGAAAGAATTTTAAAAGACGAGAAGAGAGTATATCAAAATATTAACAGTAGTTATCCACTGTCTAATAGAATTATGAAAAATTTAAAAGAATTTATATTTTCTTACTTTTTTTTCAAATATTCTACCTGTAACACCTCCTTAGTATTATATTAAGAAGACTTACAAGCTAAAGGATGAAGTTTAGTTAAAGTAAAAAGAAATATTTTTTAATGTTTATTTATTTTTGAAGGGGCAAGAGAGCACGAACAGGGGAGGAGCAGAGAGAGGGAGACTCAGAATCTGAAGCAGGCTCCAAGCTCTGAGCTGTTAGCACAGAACCTGACGTGGGGCTCGAACTCACAAGTTGTGAGTGAGATCATGACCTGAGCTGAAGTCAGAGTCTTAATTGACTGAGCCACCGAGGCACCCCTAGTTAATTTTTTTTTAATGTGCATTTATTTATATTGAAAGGGGGAGAGTGGGAATGGTGGGGGAGAGAGAGAGAGAGAGATAAAGAGAGAGAGAGAAAGAGACAGAGAAAGAGAAAAAGAGAAAGAAAAAGAAAGAAAGAAAGAAAGAAAGAAAGAAAGAAAACCCAAGAGAGAAAGAGAGAAAGAAAGAAAAAGACAGAAAGAAAAGAAAGGAAAAGAAAAGAAAAGAAAAGAAAAAAGAGAAAAGAAAAGAAAGAAAATAAGTAAATAAATCCCAAGCTACATGGGGCTTGATCTCATGACTATGAGATCATGACCTGAGCCAAAATCAAGAGTTGGGTGCTTAACCTGCTGAGCCACCCAGGTGCTCCATGTTTAGAATAATCTATTTAGTAACTATTAATATAATTTTCATAAAAATTAAGGAAATACCCTTATGTTGAACAAGACATCTGTGTCATTTGCTCTTTTATGTTTTGTGGGGTATCACCATCCTAAGAAGTGGACCCTAAAGGTTCATTGGTTTTGTAATTTGAGAATGGGTTGGGAGGGTGGACATAGTAGGAACTTGGGGGGAGGGAGAGATTTCGAGGCGCTTTAATGAATTATGTACAGCACGAATATCGAATGCGTGTGACTTGGCTTTCCTAGAGTTCTGATGGAACATTCTCTTCTGGTTTCTGCAGTATCAAGTCATGGGTGGATAAGATGCAAGAAGACCTTGTCACACTGGCAAAAACAGCAAGTGGAGTCAATCAGCTTGTTGATGTGAGTACAACTGCAAGACATTTGTGAATCTTTGAATGCAGCTCTTATCTTCTAGGAAACTGCGTTTCTATATTATGAATAGGATGTGATTTTTCATGTGCATCAGGTAGTGAGATTCTGAGAAGGACCCTTGGTACCTGCTAGTTATTGTGAGCAAAGAATGTCATTCCCGGCAATTAATGTCGCGTCCTCACCATGCTTTACACTTTACACACAGCCTTACCTTAGATGAGTTCATGTGATGTGCAGACTCCCCTAAAACTCATAGTGGGGTTTCATGTGCCTGTTCTTCAGGGTATATTTTAGAATCTCTCACACCGTGGTGACTTTAAGTCTTTGATGGATTCTTTTGAATATCCTCAGTGGGAACACATGTTCTTTTTTTGAGGGTAGATAGTATTTTTAAAAATGGCTGGAAAGTGTTTATAGCCATGTCTGGAGACTAGAGTGAGTCATTGAGATGGGTAATAAAGATTTTTGTGTAAGAGAAGGAGACACTATAAAATATGTTTTCTTCTTCTGATTTATGAAATGGCTATGAAAGTCACTCTAAAATGATTCTTGGAAATGATAGCAACGTATAAATATTTGTATAGCATCTTATATAGATTATTTTCCTTGGAAAAGAGCATTTACATGTAATTTCCATGAGATTAAAAAAAAATTAAATGTCATTTCTTTACAGTCTCACTACTTTGATACTAGTGTAAGTAATGTAATAATTTGAAAGTACTTTTATCTTGTGTTCTTAGTGTTACAGTGAGACCTTTTGTTTTCCAAAAATGTGAGGAGTTGGTGGTGTGAGATGTCAAAGCAAATATATGTATGATATATGAATATTTGTGATAAGAATATTTATATGTGAATATTCCTCCCAGGCAGAAACTAGAATATATGGTTACCTTATATATTGTTTGAATTTCATAAAGAAACCTACTAACAAATACTTTAAAAAGTTATTCTAGAATCTCTTTATAAACCAGTTGGAAGTTTCAACATGCAAAAGTATCTTAAGAAACAAATATCTGTGAGAGGAGATAGGGAATACATTTGGAAATGAAAAGTGTTTCCTTGTGAATAACAATGATTAAATTTAATTCTCATCAACACTTGTTACGCACATAGTACGTCCCAGGCACCGTTCAGGTGCCAATGATTGACAGAAATGCAGTTCCTCTCTTCAGAGGACTGACACTGTACTACTCAGAAATTTCCATTTTGTGGGCGCAAAGGTTCCGGAAAGCTACTTACTGGAAGGTGATGCTTGGGGTCTGCAATGATTCCTTATTGGACGATGTGTTAAAAAAATGAAATTGTGTCGGATAATAAGGCGAGCCTCTATGAAAGTGACAGTTTGTGGAATGAGAAAAAAGAAATGAGACTTGACAGATTCTGGTTAGAAGTTCTATGACTCTCTTTATTGGCAGTTTGAGATTAAGAATAAACTGCTCTCAGGAGCTGTCCTTCACTCCAGGGTTTCTCTAGCCTCAGAAACCACTTTCTTGGCTGACCTCACTTTTACTTTTGGTGTTAAGATGTAAACCCTTTTGCCGAATCTGCCTTTTGCAATGAATCATTAAAAAAAACAAACAAAAACCAAAAACAACTTACCTGATTTCCATTATGCTTTATCAAGCACAGGTTACTAAGAATACTGCAAATATTGATGAATGAATAAATGGCCTAGTCTGAATTTGGATAAAAAAAATAGAACGGACAGGAGGAAAGAAAATCCCCACAGTGTTTTGCTTATGAGACATATACCTAACTATGTGACAGAAAAAAATTACAAATAATTATATATTATAACAAGGGATGGGAGAGAGAGAGAATGCAGAATCTATTATTGGAAAAAAATTAATTATTGGGGCTCATAAAGAGTGTTATTTTGCATAGATAAATGATTCCATATGCCCCTATCCTTTTGCCTAGAAAGAAAAGGTCCTTGATGGGGGCTAAAGGGTTGCATTTCTTTTTGGCCATGGGAACTTAAAGCTCAGAGGAGTTGAAGGACACCAGACTTGAGAGTGAACTTTATTATTATTTTTTCAACGTATATTTATTTTTGAGAGTGAGAGAGTGTGCGCGCAAGGGAGGGGCAGAGAGTGAGAGGGAGATACAGATTCTAAAGCAGTCTCCAGGCTCTGAGTTGCCAGCACAGAGCCCAACGCGGGGCTCAAAGTCACATACCGCGAGATCATGACCTGTGCCAAAGTCAGATGCTTAACCTCCTGAGCCACCCAGGTGCCCCGAGAGTGAACTTTATGCTGAGTTTGGGGGTATTGGATGCACGGTGAGGATCAAAAGTTGAATAGAGGAATTTAGCAGGTTCCTAGGTTGATATTTAATATTGTGGAAATGGTGATTCTTCCCTAATTATTTAATGGATCTGTTTTTCCTGGCATCACAGGACAGAACTAGCTTGTTACCTGAAGGTTCAGGAGCAGTTACGATGAGGCTACATAGCTAAAAGAAGGCAACTTTCTAATTTTATAAAAATTGCTTTATGGCATCATTAAATACTAGCCCAGGAAGATTGATGATTAATACATTGTGTTAATGGAAGATGTACATTGTGTTACTTTGATACATTTATATATTGCAGTACGATTGTAATGTTATTTATCACCTTACATACACCTATAATACAATATTATCTTCTGTTTTTAACAAGCCATATGCAGATTTTAGGATTTCTTCTTCTGTGTTTTGAAAAATGCCTTTTGTATTTTGATGGGGATTATGACTTTGGGTAGTATAGCTGTTTGAAGTATATTAATTCTTCCGATCCATGAACAAAGGATGTTTTGTTTGTTTTTGTTTGTGTCTTCTTTGAAATCTTTGAGCAGTCCCATTTTATGACTTTTAAACACACACACATAGACCTATGAATTCCTGTAGCTGACAAGTAGAGAGAGGCTGATGATCATATATTAACTAATAGATAACATTAAAAAAATTAAGGTGGTCTTAGTATTCTTGGAAACAAAGTTTTTAAGTTTGTAAAACATTCTTGAGCAACTATTTTCTCACTTAATATGTTGATAAAATACTTCATGTACAAATATACTTAAATTTCAACCAGTATCTAAATTATCAGATATTCTGAATTAATGGGTTCTGTAAGAATGATAATTTGCTTTGTGAGGAAGTTTTTTAAAGATGAACCGATAAAAACAAACTACTGTTTGTTTTTCAATGAAAGACACTTTTAAGTCTGCAAAAAGTTGTTTTAAAAGAACACAGTTGGTAACGTGTCTGACTCAGGATTTCAGCTCAGGTCATGATCTTGTGGTTCGTGGGTTTGAGTCCCGCATGGGGCTCTGCACTGGCAGTGTGGAGCTTTTGTGGGATTTTCTCTCTCGCTCCCTCTCTCTGCCCCTCCCAGCTCTTTAAAAAAGTGAAAAAAATCCTACTTCAGCCAGGTCACAATCTCGCGGTCCGTGAGTTCGAGCCCCGCGTCGGGCTCTGGGCTGATGGCTCAGAGCCTGGAGCCTGTTTCCGATTCTGTGTCTCCCTCTCTCTCTGCCCCTCCCCCGTTCATGCTCTGTCTCTCTCTATCCCCCCCCCAAAAAAAAAAGTTGAAAAAAAAAAAGTGAAAAAAAGAAAAAAAGAAAACAGAACTCTGCAAATAGGTCTGAGATCCTCAGTTGGTCCCCTGACCGACCCTGCTGTGTGGAAAGCAAATCACAATAATGTAAGCAAATCACAACCATCTATGAGTTTTGTTGTCCTTTTGGACGATTTTTTTTTCCACCTCCCCCTTTTCCTTTAGGAATCCAAGACTTCCTTGGGGCCTCCTGTTCATTAAAAAAATTGGACCGATGGTTCTCATTTACGTTTGTTTAAGTCTGTAGTAACTCCTTCGCCTCTAAGCAGAACATATTTGATATTAGGAAGCTGGTGTGAAGACGATGTTTTGAGAGAGGTGGAGTTTTTTCAAATAGGTCATTCCAAATAGGTCTCTTTTCCTGGTGAGGGTCGGGTGGGGCCGAGGCACCAGCGGAACTTAGACTGAGGCGAGGCGTGTGATCTTCAGGGGGTGCATAATTGAAGGAGGCACTCTGGAGAGTTGGAAACTTGCACCATCCGCAGAGTGAGTGAGTAACTCCTGGAATTCTGTGCCTGAGGGGACTTAAGTGCCTCAACCCTGGCGCCCAGGGACAGTAAAGGCCTAACTCCCTCTGTATCCCTGTGGCCAGAGGCAGAGACATTTGTAGCTTTCTGGACATCGCAAGAGGCCTCTGCTACATTTCCTTTTCTGTTCCTTTCCCATCTTACATATAATGTGAAGCCTTTCTTATGGCTTTTTTGGATGATTTGTAAGCTTCCCAGACTCCTCTTGTATTTATCTCCGGTGCAGGGGTGATTCCTACAGTGTTAACAACGTACACATTTTGAAATCTTCACCCACAATATCTGACACTTACCTTCTGTTTCAGTTCTAATGTTGTGTTGTATTTTCTGACAATGCAGGATGCTCTGGGAATCCAGTCTTTTTGTTAACAGACATTATTCTATCCCTTTAGCTTTGTAAGAGAGTTGACACAATGTGTGTCACCTTGTTTTAAGGCTTTCTTCTTACATGCAGATTCTGTCTGCATTTCTAACATGTTAGGTTAGAATATGCAAATGTTTTTAAGAAAATTGGTGAATCCCCCCCCTCCCCCGGAATTGTAATTTTGGAGGTAAAATCATTCTGCATTGGTATCATTATAGAATTTTCTGGCTTTTGATTCACTATTGTGATTTCATAAGTTAAGATTATATTAAAATCAATGCGTACATATTTCAATATGCTTTCAAAGATGTGACTATGAAATGTGTCTAAATATTGAGCATTCAGTACTCTTAATTAAGTTAGTATTTACATAAATGTTTTAAGTGAATAATTTCATTAGTAACTCATGGTATTAATAGACTGATGCTTTTACTTTGACATTGTGGTCACGTCACTTATGTAAATAGAATATTCATTTTCTAGGTGGTGGCGAGCTTCATATATTAATTTATTTACAAAAGAAGATACTCTAGAGAAGAACATAATTAATCATGGGTGATTCTGACGAGAAATCAGCAAGATGCTGAGGCAACAGCAAGGGCTGGGGTTTTCTTTTCTACTCTGGGGAGAGCTGCTAAGTAGCTGGGTGGTATTAGATTTCCTGTTACCTGCTTGTCAAGCGAGATAGATCTTAACACTCTCTCTTCCTTGCAGCTATGTTATAGGGGAAAAAGGAAATAGGAAATGAAACGGGAAAGTCATCACAGATGCTACGAAAACGTTAAATGCTTATGTCATGTTAAAATGTAGCTTTATGTTTTAAAATGTCACCTTATCTTCATATTACTTTACAAATGTAGCATAATTACTATTTTATAAGAGTAATACAATTAATTTTCAAATATAACCTTATTGGATATTGATATTAAGAAGCAATTGTGAAGACTATATTTTGAAAGAGATAAAAAACAAGCAAACCCAGAATTACTGGTTTTAGTTAGCATTGCCTTATTCTCTCAATGAGGAAATGTTGTAACTAAATCAATTACCATAATTACGTAGGCAACTTGAGATTGCAGTTATTTTAGGGGAAAAACCCACTTTTTTTTTTCTCTCTCTAAGTAGCCAGAAGTCTATTTTGACTGCAGAGAGTACTATCAGTAGAGAGTATGGGTTCCCTGCACCCATCCACTGGAGGTTTTAAATTAAGACACTAATTTTTTTGAGCAGTGGTTAATTACATTCGTTTTTAAAGGTATGGAATAAACTCCAGGGCATTTCTAATGTGATGGTGACTTTCAAGATTTTATTAACTGGTTTTTAAATGAAGTACTATGGGTTCACAAACATGAATAGTAAAAGACTCATAAAAGGGTTTTTTTTTTTCTTTTACTAATCCGTTCCATTATCAATCAGTACTTAACACCTGCTTACGTTGTACTAGTACTTAAGGGATAAATGATTATTCGTTGTTTTTCCAAAGAGCAACCTAATGGTTGGGTAATACTGATTACAGAGGGAATGATAGAATGCCGCCTGTGCTCTCTTCTTGTCCGTGAGCAGCACAATGAAGATGTAGGCTAAGAACCCCTATGTGATGTAGCCACGCGGCAGCTTCTCTAGCACGAAGATGAATGGCATAAAAGACCGTCATCTGCTACTGCACACTCTCATGGTACAGCATACAGCTCCTCATTATTTACTTTTCCTGAAGACATTTCATGCCTTTATGTCTAGAGCCGTGGTTCTCAGCCAGGGGCAGGAGACATTTGTCAGTGCTTGGAAACATTTGTGATGGTCACAACCGGAGGAGGGGGGTGCTCCTGGCATCTAGAGTCAAGAGGCCAAGGATGCTGCTATACATCCCACAATGCACAGGACACCATCTCACAACAAAGAGTCATCTGGTAAAATTGTCAGGAGCTCTCGGGTTGGAAAACGGCTCTAGGAGGACTGAAAAATTTGAGGCAAGAATCAACGTATGGAATTCTTTGTGTTAATATAAATTTGTAAAGTTGTCTATCAGCATTGATAGGTAGCAGTTTTGCTTTAGAAAAGCCATTTGTTAAGTATAATGGTTAAGAGCAAATTAAACTATGCTGCTTTTAAAAATTATTTTGTTGGCAGTAAAACGAATTTGGGTCATTTGGGGTTAGGGACATTAAGCAAGCAGCTCACTCAGCCTATGGTTAATTATTTTTTAATTTAGTTTTAATAGAATCTAGTATGATCTCTTGTACTTTTAATTGCTTATGAATTTGTTACTCAAAACACACACACAGTTCATATGTGGCTCCAGATATGCAAAGTGAAAGAGGCTAGGTTAATGTTATCTCTGGAATTAGCAAACAAAAAACCCAAGTAGGTGGCTTCTTATTATATGTATCTTAATGCTTTTCTTGTTTTAATTCTGAATACTCTTTTTTAAAAAAAATTCTGAATATTCTTTTTTTTTAATGTTTATTTCTTTTTGAGAGAGAGAGAGAGAGAGAGCCTGAGCGATAGCATGCGTGCATGCACAAGTGGGGGAGGGGCAGAGAGCTGCACGGAGAAATCTCAAGCAGGTACTGAGCTGTCAGCACAGAGTCTGATGCAGGGTTCAATCTCATGAATGGCAAGATCATGACCTGAGCCAAAATCAGGAGTCAGATGTGTAACTGACTGAGCCACCTAGGCACCTCTAATTCTGAGCCTTCTTAAAGATAAACTTACTCTTTACCTTATGTATGAAATGTCTCCAACATAAAATCTGAAGAATTCTTGTTTTCTTTTTCTTTTCTTTTCTTTTCTTTTCTTTTCTTTTCTTTTCTTTTCTTTTCTTTTCTTTTCTCTTTTCTTTTCTTTTCTTTCTTTTCCTTCCTTCCTTCCTTCCTTCCTTCCTTCCTTCCTTCCTTCCTCTCTTTCTCTTTCTTTCTCTCTTTTTCTCTTTCTCTCTTTCTCTTTCTTTCACTCAATTTAGTCTTTGTTGTAGGTTAGTTTCTGTGTTCCAGGAATGAGCCCTTGTATTTAACCTTCTAGTTAAATATTATCGCCTGTTCTGATGTGTAGTTTGGAGAAAGCCCAGGCATATTTGTGCTTGTTACTTGTTCTGGTCCTTCTGCCATCTAATGCAAGCTGGAGAGTGTCACCATTAAATACTCGTTAATAGGAACTAGGGCAAGTAGCAGGATATACTGTGGAACATTCTCCAATTCTGATTTCATTCTTCCTAAATATTCTTCTTAAAGGTAATGTCTCATCTTAAATGTGATAGTGTCCCAGCTGAAAAGTTTATCATATGGAAGGAGTAGGGAAAGAATTTTGAACTCTTGTGTTTGTTATTTGAATGCTGGTTTGGTATAGTTATCAGAAAAATATGCACCATAAATTCAAGAACATGATCAATTGTTTTATTTTTTTTAATGTTTATTCATTTTTGAGAGAGAGAGTGAGCGTGGTGGAGGGGAAGAGAGAGAGGGAGACACAGAATCCGAAGCAGGCTCCAGGCTCTGTCAGAGCTGTCAACACAGGGCCTGATGCGGGGCTTGAACTCATGAATGGAGAGATCATGACCTGAGCTGAAGTCAAGATGCTTAACCAACTGAGCCACCCAGGAGCCCCCAAACATGATCAATTATATATGTATATGTGCGTATATGTATATAATTACATGAGCACATGTGTGTGTGTGTGTGTGTGTTGAGGTTCATAGTAAACAGGCCTATGTTATATTTTGAATTCTTGCTGTGTGCTAATTAACTTTACTAGAAGTTCTGAGCAATAGAGCTTGGAGTTGACCATATTCTATGGTATAAACCAGTACCCTGAGTTTTATAGCTTTCCTTGATAGTGTGTCTCATTTTGCCTTTCAGTCTGTATTTTCTAATAGTTCCTTGTATCACACAGATTCTGATTTCTTTCCCCCCATATTAATATATATTTCCCTCAAAGTGTGGCTATCATTGCATCTTTTTGACTACTATAACCCATGTGATTTTATTTTACTCTGAATTCTGACAGCACAATTTTCTCTCCCTCTTAAGTGGAACACTAATAATCTTCACATTGATCATTATCTTGCTTTTGTGTATTTAGTCTATTTTTAGGGTGTGATGACCATTTAGGTGTTGTCTGCCTGCCATCAGTAGATACGAGTACTGGCCATGTGCAGACCATGTTTTATGTGCTGGGGTGTACCAATGAACAAAATCTCTGTCCTCTTGAAATTTACATTCTGGTTAAAGGAAATATGAAATATATAACAAATGTGATGCTTAATAAACTATGAATGTTAGATGATGTTTGCAATTACTTGAAAGTAGCCAAAATGGACACTGGGTGTTGTATGTAAATGATCGCTGAATTGTACCCCTGAAACCAACATTGCACTGTAGTTTAACTGACTAGAATTTCAATAACAATTTGGAAAAAAAAAAAAGGTAGTCAAATAAAAATCTCCAGCCATAAAAAAGTTCAAAGGTGGTAGCCTATCTCAGAAAGATAGGTTATAGGGGAAAGGAAACAAAATGCTATAATTTAAAGCGATTTTTACTAATTGTGTTAAACACAACTGACAGTGTACTAAAGAGTATTCAAGAGTGAGACATTTAAAAAAAACTTGACATTTATTTATGAGATTGCATCGTTTACTGTTTTAATTAAAGAGTAGGTAGGGAGTGTTTGAAGAGATCAGGAGCTAATTAGTAAATATTGCATATTTTTTTCGGCAACATTCATTTTTTTAACAGCTAATTTTTAACAGAGGAAGGTAGGGTTTCTAAAATTTTTCTTTGTTGTTGGTAAAATATATTCTAAGACAAATTCAGACCTAGTGTCGCTAGTTACTCTTTACCTGACATGAAGGACTCTTGACATATCTGAACATCCCTTTCTATTGGCCCGCTTCTGTGATGATGTAACTTATGATAAATAAAAAGAAAGACTTTGTTATACTTGTGAATCATTGCAAAATTTCTTAAGGTAAGGGAACTTTGATCTTTGAAAGTGACCACGAAAGAACATTATATCATTCTTTTTGTGCTAATACATCTTTTAGAAACAAGACATTCTTAGTTGCTAGGGAACAAGTAGTTCAAAAGCCCACAGAACACTTAATAAAGAAGAAAAAACCCATATAACCAAACCATCCCACATTGCAAAATTCAAGTAAAAGCAAGTGAAATTGATTTTGTGAGTATCTAAAGCAGTTGAAGTGACAAGGCATCTCTTTTCCTACCTGCATTTGCCTTGAAGATGTTTGAATTTACTCCCTTTAGCCAGAAAAGGCAGTGAAATTAGAATGTTCATGGGAGTCATGTCACAGTTTGTTTTCATCCCTCATTATTATGAGGTAGGATCATATTTATTCATCCAATTCATATATATTTTTGGACAATGTGTGCACATCTATTTTGATATTTTTAGCTTTTCTCTCTAGAATTTCTTCTCAGAATCCCATGTTATTGTGAAGGTCATTGTTGGAGTCCTGAGATAATTTCATTATTTTGTAAAGTTGAACAGAATTTACCCATTTCTCAACAGAATGATTGAAATGAATGACATGAATCTAATGAGTAATGAAATGAAGGTGCAAAGTAGTAATTAATAATGTTAATCACAACCTTCAAAGCATGGGGTCTTTCTTAGCATTTTTATTTTTTGACAGAATGACTCACTTGGGAGTTTATTATAGAATCACTATCCAGAGGCTGATTATTATTGTTACCTCTCAGCTGGAGCTCTTCACAACTAATTCATTGTTTTAGTTTTCTATTATTAGTGTAACACATTCCCCCAAACTTATTGACTTAAAGCACAAATGTATTATTTTACAACCTGTGGGTCAGAAGTCCTTCCCTTGGCTCATGGCCCCTTTCCAACGTCTTCAAATCTGGCGACATTGGAATGATTTCTTCTCATGCTGCGATCTCTCTGGTTTCCTGTGTACAGTCCCATCTTTCTCTTCTGTTTTCAAGGACCCTTGTGATTGTATTGGACCCTCCAGAACAAACCAGGATAACCTCTTTCTTTTCCATTTAATTTAATGCATTAATTTATTTTCTAATATTTATCTTTTATTTTAGAGAGAGTGTGAATGGGGGAGAGGGGCAGAAGGAGAGAGAGGAGAGAGAATCCGAAAGAGTCCCAAATGGGCTCTACATTCAGTGTAGAGACTGATGTGGGGCTCGATCCCACCACCCTGGGATCGTGACTTAAGCCAAAATCAAGAGTCAGACACTCAACCGATTGAGCCATTACCATCTGCAAACATCCCCTTTGCCATGTAACAGCACATATTCACATATATGTGTGGATACCTTTGAGGGGGGGCCTAGTGTTCCACCTACCATAGCCATCACTTGTGTCACTCTGGTAGGTGCCTGTTGCTTTCCTTCCACTAGTCTTGTCATTTCTGCTGTTTGTGCCTTTGATCGACCTAACTGTTGTCCTGTGGTGAGAGAATCTGATTGGTTCAGTATGTTGTCACTGCTTGTACAAATCTTTTGTACCTGTTTCCTCACAGGCTATTGAGTCAGAAGTTGGCAGCTTCTAGATCTGATATGTTCTGATGCGATTGGCCAGGGGCCAAAGGCAAGGTCATACATTAGAATATTGTTACCCATTTGTCAGGAAATACCTACGACTCTTCTTTCATTAGGGACTGTCACAAGGAAAGCTTTTCTCAGAAGGATGGCTATGGGCATGGCAGAAATCTGGGTTGCTTATTCCGGACAAGTTCCATGGGAGGAAAGTTAATGTACAAGTACTGAGGGAAGGGGTGGTCAAAATTATACATACTTAAGATTTAATACGCAAGAATTTGTTTCCTTGTAGAGAACTTTTTCATGATCTGCCATTCTCTCTCCCAAAGGAAAAAGATTTAGTCCTGCCATTTTGAAGCTTTTGTTTAAACTGCCTTCCCATGATCTCTAATGTTCTTGACTTTACTCCTTGGCACCTGGGCACAAGGGGAAACCTGTGACAAGATGTGCAGTGTATGTGCTGTTTTCTGTTCTCTTGTTATAAATACTGAATATGGGTGCTACTAAGAACTTGGCCAGGCTCCTTAGCTTGCATAGGGCCCTCGAGTCTGGGTGCGTCGCACCATCATTCTTCAGCTGGGATTCTGCTTCCCACTGTCTATCCCTCAATTTCTGCATTGGGGTTCCCTTGATCCTGCCCTGAGGCCATCTTCTAGCAGAGGGATTAATTCTTAGCTCCCTTTCTTATTCATTCCAACAATCTTTCCTATTTCTCCACATCCTGCTGAAACCAAGGGACATCTCCGGTATAGAGTGGCACTGCAGACTCACTTTGCCTAAACCTACCATGTTACCATTTTCCTTTCTACTACTCTGGGCAGTGGTTTGCTCCTTCACGATGTGAAATTGGGGACCCAAGCTGTCTCTACTCTGATAACTCCAAAGCCTGAATTTCAGTATTCTAACACGGTAGTTAATTCAATGTACTTTTTAAGTTTCTTAAAGTTAGTAAATGATAATGTATGTGAAACACCTCAGAGTGGTATAGAGTAGATGCCTAAAAATGATTGCTAATATGATATTCTAGGTCATCGCAAACCTGGAAACGTACCTCACTTTCAGTAAGCATCTCTGGGATATCTGTGTAGTAAGTCTTATGATTTCTGAAACATTTCTATATGTTCAGTGAGCAATTATATCATTGAGTGGTGTCACTTTTTAGATATTAGAGGTTATTTTTATTTTTATTATTATTTTCTTGTTCATTTTTGAGAGAGCGCACACAAGCAGGGCAAGGGCAGAGAGACAGGGAGAGAGAGAATCCCAAGCAGGCTCCAACCCTGGGAGCCAAAAGTGGACTTGAACCCACGAACTGTGAGATCATGACCTGAGCTGAAATCAAGTGCTTAACCTATTGAGCCACCCAGGTGCCAAGAGGTTATTTTTAAATGTACTCTCCTTCTAGAGATTATGTGGGCACTATGGATTTGGAACAAAGACACTTAGAAGTTTCCAGTGAAAAAAAGGAAGGGAAACCATATTCTCTGTTGTCTCCAAATGTAATAGTGAATGCTCCTTAAACCCAGTTAATTAAGATTGTAAGAAAGCAAGAATGTACAGGTGGTACATTTTTCTGTTAAAATCTGTGGCAAGGATGGAAGTGAGAGAATTTGAACTATAGAAAAATTAAAGCATATTAGTGTATCAGGAGGGAAAACATCCTGTCTAGGATTCTCTTTATTGTGATGTATTCTTTCTAGTAGAAGGAATGGAAGCCAGTGTCATACAGCATATGAGGAATTGACATATGATTTTAATGGACCTCTGTTGGGTGGCAAAACCCAAATTATTTATACTACGCTCTTTTGTTTTATTTATTTAGTTATTTATTTAGTTATTTCCTGGAAAGAGCTTGGATAAAATGGTGAAACAGACAATTATTTTTTAAAAAAGATAAAAAGAACAGGAAGAGAAAAAGAAAAGATACTTAAGGTTCTGTTTTTTTTTTCTTAATATATTTTTTTAACGTTTATTTATTTTTGAGAGACAGACAGAATGTGAGCAGGAGAGGAGCAGAGAGAGAAGGAGCCACAAAATCCGAAGCAGGGTCCAGGCTCTGAGCTGTCAGCACAGAGCCCGACACAGGGCTCAAACTCTTGAACCATGAGATCATGACCTGAGCCGAAGTCGGATGCTTAACTGACTAAACCACCCAGGTTCCCCAAGGTTCTGTTTAAAAAAGAAAACAAAAGCAAAAAAAAAAAAAAAAAAAAAACAACTCTGTTAACATACTAAATATTGTAGAAATAGGGTTTTATTTAGTGGTGGGAAGAATTATAAATGTAGGTACTTTATAGCAATATATCATATAATCTTAAAAATCCACTGAACTCTTCTCCTCTGAAAACTTTTTGCTAAACATATACCAGGAGAGTTTTTGAGAGCCTTCGCAGTACCTCTAACAAAAACAACAAAGAATATTACATTCTTTAAGACCAGAAACAAGAACTACTTCTTTTGGTGGGGCAGTTATATGGTCTTAATTCATTTTGATCACCAAGAAAACATTTCAAATGTGGTTTTATACATTAAAAAGTACAACAGGATATTTATATTGGGGCTGTAGACTTCAGCTTCCTTGACCTCATTTATTTAAAGTTTATTTGTAAGTTAGATACTGTTTTTTTCCCCCTAAGGATTTAAAAATTACTATAGAATCCATCTGAGAGAATATTGTGTATATATTTGAGAGGATTTGTGTATACTTGAATTGAATTTTTACTTCTGATTCATAATCCATTCATCCTTCAAAGAACCTATAAGATATCTGGCATATGATGTAGGTAGTGACTTAAGTGACATTGTGTGTGGTGCATACTGTGAAGTACAGGTTGTGTATTTGGGACTAATCTCTCCCAACTCTGACTTCTGTTGCAGTCCCTGTACCATAGGAAGAAGGTCAGACTTCATACAGAAGCGAACACAATATTAATGGTACAAAGCACAACTGCCTTTCACGCCAATTAGCTTTATTGGCTTTACTGCAAAGAACTAAATGTCCTGGATCAATTACAGCGATGTTGAGGCTTACCTGTTTGTTTCCCCAATCAATTAATCTATTAAGGAGTTTGTGTTCCTGGATGTCATCTTAGGCTAAAATGAAAGAGAGAGGCTTAGGTTGGATGGAGTTGTTTGTGGACAACCTGGTCTGTAGAATAAGACTCAATAATATGCCCCTTAGCAAGAAAGTGTAAGCAATCCAGTAATATGCAGGAATTTCAAACAAAACTAAATATGGGGAATTTATAAGCGTAGACTACTGTGCCTTGAATAGTTGGGATGAAAAATCTACAAGGTCAAAGTTCAAATGAGTATTAGGGGTTCCTGGGTGGCTTGGTCTGTTGACCATCTGACTCTTGATTTCAGCTCAGGTCATGATCTCACGGTTTTGTGAATTCAAGCCCTGCATCGGGCTCCACGCTAACAGTGTGAGGCCTGTTTAGGATTCTTTCTCCCTCTCTCTCTCTCTCAGAATAAATAAACTTACCAAAAAACAAAAAAAAAACAAAAAAAAAACAAAAAAAACTTCAAGTATTAGAAAAACTTCAGAGTTTAAGTAAAAAAGTTCAGGAATTAAGGTTTCACTTAAATATTTTAAAACTATTAATTTTGAATCATTTAAAAGAATGAAGGCTTCATGTAAAACTAATGTGTTCTGTAATAAATGTTAGCATATGCATCCGTGTATATTTGAAACCAGTATTTATCAGTGGCATCCGTGGTCAGCTTGGACCGGGCTATAGAACCTGTTGGTAGTATTGCAGAAAGCTGGAGTTCTGCCAGCAAAAGCAGGGTTGAACTGGTTCCTGCATGTGCCTGGATTCACGTCTCATAAGACTGTAAAAACCTGCCAGGCCCTGGCTTTCAAAGATGGTTTAGTCATGCATGTGCAGCCCATCTGTTGGGCACATAAGGGATTTCCTCCTCGGCTAAGCCCAGCAGCCTCAAGCATGGCCGCTGTTTCTCCCTTCCCCCACCTTTCTCGAATTCTTTCTCTCTGCCAGGAGTGCACAGGCTCTGCAAACCAGGTGCTTCTTATGCCACTCTAGGGAAATCCTTGCACAGACACTGATGGGAGGCAAAATTATAGTCTGCTGCTCCTGCCTAAGCTTACTTTTAGCATAGTGTGGTTCAGTGATCTAAACAAAACTGCAGGGATTGAGTCTGCTAATAAAAATTATTTGCACTAGTACAGTTCTAACCAAACTTTAACGTAGGCCTCAGTGATCTTCAACTCTTCTGTGTAATAAAGCTGTGTGTATTACCTGGATGAGCCTTAGCATGAGCTTCATGCTCTGTCTCTCAGTCTTCCTCTTCCTCCCTCTCTGACTCTCTCTTTGCATGAGCTTCAGCAGCATACAATTTGACCTCAACGGTTGTAGCCGTTGAGCAGCGGTAATAGTGGGAAGTCTCCTTCGAAAACTTCTTTCTTTCCCCTTCCTCTTACCTTTGCGCACTGTACACATCCTCCAAGTTTGACCTCCTGGGCTTCCCTTCCAGTGTTTTGCAGCAAGATTTAAAATAATGATGATGATGATCATCATCGTCATCCTGTTGGCAGTTAATACCAGGTTTTGAATTAGGGGAGGTACAATTTCAAGTCACAAAATTTCATACACGGATCATTGGGGTACAAGATCTCCTACCAGCTGTTAACATGACCTGCTGTTTTGGCAAACCCGTGGTCTGGCAGTGGATTTTTATTTACATAGATACTTTTGACACATCCAAACTCCAAAAAGATCAAAATGAAGAAAGGAAAGAGTGGGTCTTTCTAATCGGTTGTTTATGGTTTAAAATACATTCTGTGAACTTAAGAACCACATATGCAGTTATTAATTATCTTTTCCCTTCCGGCAGATTTATGAGAAGTATCAAGATTTGTATACTGTGGAACCAAATAATGCACGGCAGCTGGTGGAAATTGCAGCCAGGGATATTGAGAAACTTCTCAGCAACAGATCCAAAGCCCTGGTGGTGAGTTGAAATGGGCTCTGCTCATTTTATTATTTTCCATTACTTGTTTATGTTTCATATTTTATTTTCTTCAGTATGCTTTCTTTACCTTGGATACTGTGTCCATGTAATATGTTCCTAAAAGGTGAGATATCATAGTTTCATTGTGAACCTTATTTCTAATTATTGGTTTATTTTTTATGTTAGAGGATTCTGTTATATAAGAACAGTATATTTAATTGGTCCAGACATCTCTTTATACATATGTAAGTTGTGATGCATAATAATAATGTTTAAATCTATTAGACAACATAAAAGCCACACATATTGCCAACACTCATAAAACCGCCTTTGTAGCATTCTCCTTTCTGATCACCCTCCCTCCTTGCCAGAGGTGGCCAGTATACAAATATCTGATGACTCATTTCTTTTCTTTTTAAAAATAGATGTGCCTCACATAGATGTGTTGGGAAACAAGATGATTATTGGTTTGCTTGTTTTCCAGCTTTATTAAAACCACGTTGTGCTGTGTATTATTCCCAACTTGCTGTCTTCCCTCCACGTTATGTTTGTATGATTTATCTGGGTGTGTGCATGTAGCTTTCATTCACTCTTACTCACATTTAAATAGTATGAGCATATTTTATGAGCATATATCTCAGTTTGTTCATTTATTCTCTGTCGGTAAATTATTATTTGAATCATCTCCAGATGAGTGCTACTATGAATAGTGCTACTCAATTTTCTTGAACAAGTCTCCTGGTTCATACATGCAGGGATATCTGTAGAGTGTTATATACATGACAGTAAAATTAGTAGTGTAGAGTACTCATAAAGTCACTTTTACAAAAGTATGAAAATTGTTTTCTGAAATAGTTGTATCAATTTAGACATCCACTAGCTATATACAAATCTCCTTTGATCCATATTCTGGACAATAAAAGGTGATATCACATGTCTTTTTATTAAAAAAAAAAAACAACTTTTTAAATGGTGATGTCACACCTCTTTTTATCAAAAAAACCTTTTTTTTTGAGGTTTATTTATTTTGAGAGAGAGAGAGAAAATGGGGGAGCAGCAGAGAGAGAGGGTGAGAAAGGGAATCCAAAACAAGCTCCACGCCTTCAGCATAGAGTCTGATGTTTGGCTTGAACTCATGAAACCCTGAGATCGTTATCTGACTGAAACCAAAAGTCGGATGCTCAACCAACTGAGCCATGCAGGTGCCCAGATTGGTTAATTATAGACAATCAAATGCGTGTAAAAGGTACCTCTGGTTCTTATTAATGAGGCAGACATTTTGTTTTATATTCATTCACCAGTTTTGTTTCTTCAGTGAAATATCTGTTCAGATCTTTTGTGTATTTTAATTCTTTAAATTAATTTGTACGTTATGTATTCTTGATAGTGATTCATTTAAGTTATATATAATGCAAATATCTTTTTTTTAAGGAATCTTTTTTTAATGTTTGTTTATTTTTGAGAGAGAGATTGAGACAGAGTGTGAGTTGGGGAAGAGCAGAGAGAGAGAGGGGCACAGAATCCAAAGTAGGCTCCAGGTTCTGAGCTGTCAGCACAGCACAGAGCCCAACATGGGATTCAAAGTCATGAGCTGTGAGATCATGACCTGAACTGAAGTCGGACACACTTAACCGACTGAGCCACTCAGGCTTCCGAAATATCTTTTTCTGACTTGCTTGGGACTTGTCTTTCATTGTCCTTATGGTATATCTTGATAAAATAAGTTCTTAATTTTAGTGTAGTCAAAGTCATGTTTTTAACAAGTTATTCGTATTTTAGGGCATATATTTTAAGAAATCTTTCCCTATGCTGAGATTATAAACATTTGTTCTATATCCCATTCTAAAAAGTTCTTTCAGATTTATTTATTCCACCTACCAACTAATGTCAGTATATAATGTTCACTTGCCCTTGAAATTAACTTTTTTTCTAACCAATTTTCTCAAGGCCATTTATTAGTTTGCATAACCCTAATGAGCTCCAGTCATCAAGCTAGATACCTGGTAAGCCAGTCCCTCACCATATTCTTTCTTCTTCATTAGGATCTGGAGTATTCTGGAAGCTTCCCATTTAATCGAAGTTTTAGATTCATCATGTTATTATACAAGAAAATCTTTAGTGGGATTTTGATTGCATTGACTCAGACCAAATTGGGAAGATCGATATCATTATGATATTTTGTCTTTTTATTTATAAATATGCTATTGTTTCCATTGAGCATGTTCTTATTCCGTTCAATAGAGTTTTACAATTTCTTTGTGAAGTTCCTATACGTCTTCTGTTAGATATAATGCTTGAGCTTATGTTTAGTTTCTCTTAGACTATAAATCACAGCAGTGTTACAAGTATTTGTCCCAGGACAATTCTGAATTTCCTGTTTACTTATCACTAACAATCAAGATCTTTAGTTTATTTTATATATATGTTGGCACTCAGAAATTTTGCCTGTTTTTTTGGCACTTATAAATCTTTGTTTCTTAAAATACCCAAGATACTGTTGTAATGTAACAGGAGAGCTCTTTGGAATATTTGAAATGCCATATTGCCCAAAGTTGAAACATTTACTTTTTTAAGAAATAAATCAGTGAGTTATCCATGGTAAAATAAGCTTTCATTACTGGAAGATTAAAAGTGTTATTATCTTCCATTTGGGGTATGTGGATACCATTTTTAAACATCATTTATACATGTAAATGTGCTTTCAATAAAAGTTTATTTAATAAAAATAAGATAGGTACTTTTTACTTGTGATTAATATTTACTCTCTGACAGCTGAAAATGATTCTAATTATCTTGATTTTTATCAGCTTACATTTTTCCTCCAAATGTAAGAAGCAGATAATCTGGATATCAAAGTCTCATGAAAAAAGGTCAGAGAATGAAATAGGATGTATCTTGCCTTAATTGGACTAAAATGGAGCCTATTGTGACTTTCTTTTTGTCATTCAGAATTGAAGTTCTAGACACCTGGTACATTATTTGAGTCCTGTGGGGATCAGTGACTATCCCAAGTGTGTGAATGGCAGAATCTAGAAATCACAATGGCTAATTAAATGTGGAATTAGTTCGATTTTATGCCAGAGAGAAAGAGTCATGTTTGTTTTCAAACTAAATTCTTTATTTAACTGTTTTGATTCCACAAAAACAGAAAACACATTATATCAAAGGGAAATGTTTTGCGACCAACTGAAAAACAGGTGCTACATTGTACTGGAAGTGAATGCAAGATGGCATTATTAATTAACTTCTATTTTTATGGTAGGCTTATAGTCAGACTTTTTGACTAAAAGAGCTTTCTTTAATTTATCTGGGTGGGTTGCCAATATAATTCCACATGTAAATACACTGGAAAAATAATGAATATACAAATTGGAAAGAGATGATAAAATTTAATAACAGTTAGACCTTATGAGTGCTTACTGGTGGCATTATTTAATTATTTCTCATAATAATACTTAGCTCTAGACATCATTATTAGTCTCATTTTTTCAATGAGAAAACAGGGTCTTTGAGAAATCCTCTAATTTGCTCAAGGAAATTTATCTAATAACTTGAGTATGCCAGTGCCTCTTAAATTTTAATGAGCATTTACTTCACCTGTGACTCTTGTTAAAATGTACCTGTTTATTCAGGAGACCTGGCTGGAGATGCTACATTTCTAATGAGCTCTTAGGTGGTGCTAATGTTTCTGGTACAAGAACTATTCTTTGAGTTAGCTAGAATGTGAGAGCATTCAAATTCATGTGTGTCTGACTTCAAGATCTGCATTCTTACCTAACACATAAGTATATCCTTTGTCCTGAAAAAAGTATACAATCATAAAGCGGAAGAAATGAAGGCTAGGGAGTATGCTATAAATTACTGTTCATTCAGATTGACTAGGAATTGGATATTTAGTTGGTAGAATATTCTGGAAGGCTATGAACTTTTTTTAGTGACTTCTAGATCAATTAGCCATCTCCAGAAATTGACTCAATGAAGTAAAATAATACCGTATTGAAAAAAAAATTCTTGGGGCGCCTGGGTGGCTCAGTCGGTTGGGCGTCCGACTTCGGCTCAGGTTATGATCTCGCGGTCCATGAGTTCGAGCCCCGCATCGGGCTCTGGGCTGACAGCTCAGAGCCTGGAGCCTGTTTTGGATTCTGTGTCTCCCTCTCTCTCTGCCCCTCCCCTGTTCATGCTCTGTCTCTCTCTGTCTCAAAAATCAATAAATGTTAAATTTTTTTTTTAAAAAAAGGAAAAAAATTTCTTTTTTATTTGAATGTGAAAAGATTTTAAACCTTTATTCTTCTTCCGTATCAAGATGAGCAACATAAGGTGTCTTTGAGATTATGTTATAAATGTAAAATCTATGAAAAAGAAGTAAATTGAACTGTTTTTTTTCTCACATATCTACTAAAGAAATTTCCTAACAGCTTATAGTTGATAATTTGGCATTTATTTTAAAGGAAATGGCAGCTGGAGTCCATCTTTCCTCCCTCCTTCCCTCCCTCCCTCCCTCCCTCCCTCCTTCCTTCCTTCCTTCCTTCCTTCCTTCCTTCCTTCCTTCCTTCATTTATTTATTTTAGTGAAATGATTAATTTTTAGTATCCGTGATAAAGTTTATTGTGCATACATGTACACAGATTTTATGTTTTTTTAACTTAGTTTCTAAATTCTGTTACAAACTGTTGATTTAAAACTGAATTACAACATATTTTATTCCTTTTTGTTTTTCTCACATTTGTTTATGTAAAACTCTGTGCTACTTCTACCAGTACTTTCTTTTTCTCAGTTTCAGCATTGATTTTGACTTTTTAGTCACACTCATTTTAAGCTGTGGTCATTTTCTCTGTTCCATCAACCAACCTTAGAGCTGAAAGAGAAACCAATATAAAAATTTTTAGTTGCTTTGGCCCTAAAACTATCTTTCTTATAGCAAAGCAGACTTTTCCACTTAAAGAGTTGTTGGTTTTGGTTTGGTTTTGTCTTCGTGACTATAGAGAAACATGCATCTGATGATTGATATTCATGAGGCTCTTATAGAAATCCTATGAAGTAGGCATGTTCAATATCTACAATAAGTATTTTATAAATGAGGAAACTCAGACATGACCAGCGTTCTTGTTCAAGGCTTGTATAGATAAAATGAGGTGGTGGTGGAATTCAGTTTGAGGATATCTGACTACAGTTGGGTTTTTTTTCCCCCCTCTCTAAACCCACACTGGTTATTTAAACCATCTTATTCCTAAGATTATCTACTACATGACTGTTTTTCTGACATTTGTTACATCTCTGTCTCAGAAAATGGCTGTGTGATGATTATCCTAACATTATTGGATTATTCTTAAACAGTCTCCAATCAAAGAATGTTTACAAGTGACGCCCACCCCTCTCCACTCCCCCCCCTAAAAAAAAACTCAAACCACAATGAATCATTTAACATTGTTATCAACATTTATTTTGGCCTAATCTAGGCCGAAAAATCTGCAACTGTACATGAATAGCCCATGGGAGAAAGCTCTTTGGCAAAATGATTCAACCTCCAGTGGTGCCTTCTGAAACATAGAGGTGAATGAAGTCAGTGGTTTCATGGTTTACCATCCTGCCCAGGCCAAGGACATCTGCTGAACCAATGAAGGTTTCCAGACATTTTGCTCAAAGCAAATAGGATTAAGGTTATAATAATTGAATTTCTGTAGTGACACTTTTCCAATTAGGGCGTATCTTGTCTCCCTCTGGTGTCCTGGTAACTTTAATTAAAGCTACTTCCAATTTATTATAAACTTTGAATACTGTAATATGCCCAGCTCTTCTTTCAACCTTGATACTGACTTTAAGATTAGATAATGAAAAGAACAAAATGACAAATGTTTTCAATGACTATTAAAGTAGGGTCTTTTTTTCTGGAAGGATGAGATCCTGGTTGTTTGATCAAATTGTTTTCATTTTTTTGAACTCATACTTCTGTCTCTTTCATGTTTCTCGCAATGCCTCTAGGGTTTGCTGAAAATGCTGATTCCTGGCCTTTACCTTAAGAGAGTTTAACTTGGAAATACAGGAAGAAATATCAGAAAAATTGGTCCAAATTGATGGTAAAGAGATTCAGGAAGACATGTGAAATTTTTCAGAGACTTGAAGAATAAAAAGTGTGTTGTATTTGGGTATTAGGAGTTATTAGTTTGTTTTTGTCATGACAGATTCATTAGAATGTATTGGAACAGAATAAAGACAACAGTTTTAAAAAGAGATTATGAAGTGAGAAATTGACAAGAAATTTGCATTTTCATGAAGTTTGGTAGGACAATGAAAGAGAAACATGGAGTACTATTAAAGACTTTGTGTTTCTTTTCTGTTTGTTTTTGAGAATGGAGGACATAAAAACATGTTTATAGACAGAAGGGAAGGAATCTATGACATTTCAGAATAGGAAAAAAATGTGAATGTTGAAGGTTGATTCCAGAAAAGCAGGCACAGAGAAGATCAGAGTCATGCAATTTATCTTTGAAAACATACTGGTATTTTTCACTTGAGACCAAAGCGATATTAAATATGAATAGAGACTTTGCAAATAGAGAAAATCTGAAAGTCATACTGGATGATTATGTCTGTTGGTAAAGTAGAAGTTAATGTTTTATGCAAAGAATGAAGGGGCTGTGGAAGTCTTGAGGACCATACTAAAGATTTCGGGCATCAGAGTAAGAAAAAGTGAAAGGATTCTCCTGTGGGTAAGTTAAATGGCTGATAAATGAAACCAAGGGCTTTCCTAACATTGAGAAAGAACAGAAGGTATAAAATACCTTCGTATTCTAAAAATGAGGTCCTAAGCTACATATGAATTTGAAAGAGCTCTCTGAAAGTGTGTGTGTGTGTGTGTGTGTGTGTGTGTGTGTGTGTCTGTCTGTCTGTCTGTCTGTGTTGACCATTAGTTCAAAATCTATCTTAAGGTTATAAATTTATCCAGATTGAGGAGAATAAGAGAACTAACTTTGGAAACATACACAATGTGCTGTTTCTGTGTTCCCAGCAGAAAAGTGTGCTTACTCTTCTCTTTAGGGTTAGTATAAATGTCTTTGAGAGGATTACTCAGATTGCTTATATACATCCCTTTGAATCTGAGTGGTAAAGGGACCTGGGAGTCTACTATTTGTCTTGCACAGTTGAGATGACTTGTATTTATTTGGATTTGATACATACTTCTGGATGCTAATAATGAAGCGCTGAGGCTCAGCACACCAGCTTGGTGGCTAAGCAATGAAAGGTGTCTTCATTAGACACAAGCTTACACACACACATTAAAGCAGAGGTGGGCATTATACGACAGAGCTGGTCTGTGACTCGATCCAATAGGGCTTCCTGCCAAGGCCAAAGCCAGTTTAACAGGAAAATGGTCGATGTAGGTTGAGGGATAGGGGTGTAAATGGCAGAAGCGTGGCATTGCAGTTGTGTGAACTGCATTGCTGCAAACAATGCAGAAAGCACCCTAAGAGGGGAACAAGTCTGTGTTGAACATTTACAACTCCCAGAGAGGACAGACACATAATTATAGTCAAGAAAGGGCCTTCCATTGTTAGCTTCTCCTAGTGCTGTTGCTAAAATTAGCACCTGTGAGCTGGTAAGCAGGGTGGGGGAGGAGTCCAGATGGAATCAGGAGGAATAGCTCAGAGAGTGGAAATAGAAATCTCCCACACTCCTTAACCTAAAAGTTTTTTTCAAATTCATTACAAATTCATTTCATTTCATAATTAATTAATGACTTTATTTATAAATGGTCCTTTTTATTTTATTCTTGAATTTTATTTATTTAAATTCAAGTTAGCATACAGTGTATTGTTGGTTTCAGGAGTAGAACCCAGTAATTCATCACTTCCGTATAACTCCTAGTCCTCATCCCAACAAGTACCCTCCTTTAAAAAAAAAATGAGTTTATTTGCTTATTTCGGTAGAGACAGAGTGAGCAGGGGAGGGGCAGAGAGAGAGAGAGAGATCCCAAGCAACCTCCACACTGTCAGTACATGGTCTGATGTGGGGCTTGAACTCATGAACCACGAGATCATGACTTGAGCTGAAACCAAGAGTGGGATGCTTAACCAACTGAGCCACCCAGGTGCCCCTCAACAAATCTCTCCTTATTGGCCATCACTCCTTTCGCCCATCCGCCCACCCACCTCCCCTCCGGCAACCCTCAGTTCTCTGTCTTTAAGAGGCTCTTATTGTTTGCCTCCCTCTCTGTTTTTATCTTATTTTTTCTTCCCTTCCCTTATGTTCATCTGTTGTGTTTCTTAAATTCCATATGAGTGAAACCATATGATATTTGTCTTTCTCTGACTGACTTACTTCACTTCGCATAATAATTCACTCTCGTTCCAGTCATGTTGTTGCCAATGGCAAGATTTCATTGTTTTTGATCCCTGAGTAGCATACCACTATATGTATACATATATATACACATATATGTATGTATATATACACACATACATATGTGTGTGTGTGCCTATATACACACACATACATAGACACACAAATACATTTTAACTTAAGCTTAGACTTTTAATTATTAACCTAGATTAGATATGTTACTTGAATAGCTGAGATTGTTTTTAGATATCAAAGTCATATATACAATGCTGAATGGAAAAGTTATGGAATCTGTAAGGCTTAAAATTATGTTCAAACATGATTAATAGACAAGCCAACTAATGGGAGATTTAAACAGATTGCAGGTTTATTTTCTCTCATGTAAAAAGAAATCGGTATGTAGGTAGCTCAAGAGATTCCAGAAGTCCCATTCTGTTATTTCTGTGTCCATCTCATTTGGTAATCCCTGGTTGCAAGAGGGAATAAGAAATGTACCCTTAATGAAAATGTGTATACAGCCAGCTGGGATCTACATCAAGACCTTTTCAAGATTCAGTGTGTGTTTTAGGGAAAAATGTCTAGAGAACATTAATATTATTTTTTATTTTTTCCATTTTATTTTAACGAGAGAGAGCGCATGAGCTAGGGACAGTGGCAGAGGGAGAGGGAGGGAGGGAGGGAGGGAGGGAGAGAGAGAGAGAGAGAGAGAGAGAGAGAGAGAGAGAGAGAGAGAATCTTAAGCAGGCTCTACACTCAGTGTGGAGCCTGATGCGGGGCTCCATCCCATAATCCTGGGATCATGACCTGAACCAAAATCAAGAGTTGGATGCTCAACTGATGGAGCCAGATGTCCCAAGAAAATTTACTTTAAAGAAGAAGAGAAAAGAGAACAAAACATGGCTTTCATTTATGTATGTATGTTTGTATGTATGTATGTAGAGTCCTACTCCTTCAATATAATGATGACATGCACAGTCAAATCAGCTTTCTCTAACAAGGCTTGGCACAATATGAGTGGTAGTAGATGAAACATGTCAAATCCATCTTGGGTTGAGGATTGGCAGAAGATACTCTATAAACATCAAGGATACTTAAAAAGTAGTCAACAGTAGTTGCAATATTTGAGGTCATGAACTACAATACATAGGGTCTTGTAATGGTCAAGAATTATGGCTTCAAGAGAGTAGACATTTTCATGTGGATAAAGTGTAAGTTTATAGGGAACATCAGAGAAACGAGAAATTGTGTAAATGGTGGAAATTGGAGAAGTTGAGAATTGTAGTGATAACAAGGTTGAGGCATGTGTGAGTGAGCAGGGTACTTAGATGGAAAAGTGTGAAGGTTTTTAGAGTTTTAATAGTGGTGAGCACATTGATAATTAGCACTTACTGAATGTCTGCTCTGGTCCATTCCCAACACTTTGGTAGGCACTTCCCATAGATTTCCAGCATAGTTTATATTTTGCAGAATTGGTAGAATTGTCTTCATTTTATAGATGAGAAAGTGAAAGTTTAGAGAATTTAAAATTTTTGTTTTAGGGGTGCCTGGATGGCCCAGTTGGTTAAGCAGCCGACTTCAGCTCAGGTCATGATCTCACGGTTAGTGAGTTTGAGCCACATGTCAGGCTCTTTGCTGACCGCTTGGATCCTGGAACCTGCTTTGGATTCTTTGTCTCCCTCTCTCTCCTTCCCTACTCTGGTTGTGTGCGCATGCTCTCTCATTGTTTCTCAAAAATAAATAAAGTTAAAAAAATTTGTTCAATATTACACAGCTGGCAAATAATTCAAACCCACTTAAAGAACTAATACAGTAACTCATTTAACCTTCATAGTGCATCAGCTGAAACTCAGAAAAATTAGTGGTTTGGGGGTACCTGACTGGCTCAGTTAAGTATCTGAACTCTTGATTTCAGCTCAGGTCTTAATCTGAGGGTTGTGAGTTCAAGCCCTGCATTGGGCTCCATGCTAGGTGTGAAGTCTACTTAAAAAATAATAAGTAAGTAAGTAAATAAATAAATATGTGTCTTGACCAAGTCTTAAATAGAATGAGATGGGCTTGACTTCTTGTTTTTAGGTTATATAGCTTTTAGCTCTATGCACCATATTTTTCACCTATGTGACATCTCAGTAATCTTAGCCAAAGTATATTTGTCATTTTTCCAGTCAACTTAGATCTCTCTTTAAAAGTGACATTTTACCTTTAATGGGTCTCACGATACCTTCAGATTTCACTACAGTAAAGTTAGCATTTTCGTATGTATATATATATTTTTTGCCCTATAGCGTCTAACACATACCTAAAGTATAATTTATCTACTAAATAAAATACAGACATACATAACCTGCAGAATGTCTTTCCAGTTAATGTATTTTCAATAGAATGACTCTTGAATTTTGAAATCCAATTTTCACAGAGTGGATAGATTTCTCAGTAAGATATTTTTGTTACTTGGTTTCTTTTTTGCTGATGCCTGTAAGGCAACTGTTTATATTTACAGCCTCCAAACTCAATATTTTTAAAATAATGTGATATCTGGGACGAGTCTTGATTTGCATTCCAAATGCAGTTAGTAGCAAATCAGAATCCTGTGTAGATGTTTTGAAGAGAAGGCCAGGCGCCAACCAAGGAGAGGTGCGTGTTTTCTGTTGGCATTGACTGGCCAAGTAGGGCTGATTGTCTGTTAACAGTCTTATTTATCTTTTCATCAGGAAGCGGTGTTTCCAGCACCTCACACTCTAAGAGTTTCTTATATTTTTCAGTGCATTTTGGCATTTGATAAGTGCATTTGTACTGTTTTACTTAAGTTTTAAAAAGTTGATTGGGGTGTGGATTGATACAAATACGTTATGTATTGTTTTTTCATTCAGCGTAATAAATGATAGACCATCAGAATTTTCACTCCAAATAACAGATTTTTCTGAAGTAGATTCCTGGCTTCAATGGGTGATGTCTGTATTTCTTGATGCCATTTTATAACGTGCCAAATGGAAATGCCTAGCTATGCCGCCACAGTTCCTCTCTCAGATTACACTCTTTAGAAGCATCCTTATGGATTTTTAAATCTAATATAATTACAATGATAGGAATTTGGGGCTAAACAGTTGGGCTGGGAAACACTAAGTGCTGTGTTTCGGACCTCTTAAATTACACTAAGAGGGAAACAGATCCATATACCTGTAACTGTGCTGGTATTCTGTACCACACTCAGTGTTTTAATTTTTATTGTACGCTGCTCTCATTAATATATTATTTAAAGGGTAGCAGTGAAGTGTTTTGAGGCAGTACCTTCTGTCATTAAGTGCTCATTGCTAGAGAGTATTCTCTCCCTCCCTCTTTCAATGAAATAGTGTCTGCACTAAGTGACTATCTAAACAGAGACACTTTTGAAAAAGAGATAGTTGCCGAATACACCTTTAAGATACAGAGCAACACTAATGACATACAGTGGACCTAATGTTTTAGTGAAAGGTGTTCAAACAAGGAAGGTTTTGGACAACAGATAGTCTCTTTGCAGTAAAAGAATGTCTTTGAAAATGTGATTTTCATAGTCCATTGACTTAATTCCATAGGATCTGAAAGTAACACTTAAAGTATCAGTAAGAGGGGTGCCTGGGTGGCTCAGTTGGCTAAGTGTCCGACTTCGGCTCAGGTTGTGATCTCATGGTTCGGGAGTTCGAGCTCCACGTCGGGCTCTCTGCTGTCAGCGCAGAGCCCGCTTCAGATCTTCTGCTCTTCCCCTCTCCTCCCTCCACCCCCCTCAAAAATAAAAACTTAAAAAAAAAATAAGGTATCAGTAAGAACCTTACTCTACTGATAATTTGACCAAAGTAAATATGTGCTCTAATAACATAGAGCGTGAAAAAAATCAGTGTGAAAGGGAGTGTTGGATATGTTGACTACATTTAAGAAATGGGAATATGATGCAAGAAGTGACCTGCAAAGCTCATATAGTTAGAAAAGACTGCAATATTTGTGGGCCCAGTGCACAATGAACATGTGAGGCCCTGCTTCGAAAGTGATTAAGAATTTTAAGATGGCAGCAGCAGAGCGATAAACCAGTTGTGGGGCCTATCTGACTGCACAGGTGGCACACTCCTGAGGCTGGCCAGCCCTTGCACACAGGTAATCCATTAGTGGCGGAACTGAATCGGGACGTGGGATTCGTCCTCTGCTGTTCCCATGATGATAGTCCTCGATCTTTTCCTGGTGACTTGGGAGTTGATGAAACCTCTGACGATTGTTAAAAGATAATCTCAAAGTGAGGCAAAAAACAAACAAACAAACAAACAAAAAAAAAAAAACAAAAAAAAACCCCAAAAAACAACAACAACAAAAACATTTTTCTTTCTACTTTTGTTTTACAAAATTGCAAACGCATCCCAGCAGCAAGATAGAAACCTCTGGTTTAAATGTGTTAGTATGGTGTTTTGTGTAAAAATCAATAGAGAGAAAACAGGCTAATCTAAGGCCACCCTCTTTGATTCATAAAATCTGTAGCTGGAACTTGTAGCATGCCATCCTTTGGGAGAGAATCTGATCAAGTAGTGTTTAGGGTAAGCACTGTTTTAGCCATGTATGGGGTTGAACTTCCAGGGGGTGGTTCAATTCCTAAAAGTCTTTAGCTTTGTTTTTTCTTAATCCAGTGATGTTTACTTCATGTTTTTACCCATTAACCCCTTAGTATCCTACCACAAATTATATAAACTCTAAAACCTTCTTTGGTGAATTCATTTTCTAGCTTTTACTAACTTGCAGGTAGAAGCCCATTATAAGAGGGCTATCCCAGCTTTTTGTTTTTTGATACACAGGAGTTTTTGTGTGTTTTTTTTTTAAAATCTATTCTCCATAATCTTTTTAGAGTTGATAAAATCAAGAACTACATTTGCAACGATGAGCTGTGTCTTCCTTAAAATTCCCTGACACAATTTACCATTAGAATGATGGACAGCCCTGTTAATTTAAGTAAAGTGTCATGGAACCATAAATCTTGAAGGAATTTTGGGAATTCATTTTTCTGGCCTTTTCCTTTCAGGCAGGTTAATGTCTAAACCACCAAAGTGAAGGGAGGGTATTGTTTTTTTCTCAAATATTTTTAGTGATGAAACTGCCACAATTGTAATACTTGGTTATTGCCACTTAGCTTGATTTTCAAGAAATCATTTCTCACATCCACATCTTTGTCTAATCTAAAACTATTTTGTTTTCTGTTCTCTGTGTGCATTGCATTTCAGTGACATTCTCCTGACAAGAATGTCTCATTTTGTGTTTGTGTGTGTGCGTTGCAGGGGTTGAGGGTGGTAAGAACCATCAACTCATCATAGCTTAGTGTTCTTAGCAACTAACAATGATTCTCACTTGCTGAGGAGTCCTTATTGCCAGGCATTGTGTTCAGTTTGTTATATGTCAACAAATTTAAGCTGCAGAACAACCTTATGTGGCAGATACATTATTGTGCCTGAAGATTAGAGGTATTACCAAAACAAAACCAAAATCATCTAACTCAGAGTATCAAATGGAAGTGGTTTTAAACCCAGGTATCTCTGACTCTTTAAGACCTATGCTTTTTTTTTTTTTTTTAACTTTTAGAAAAAGGGAGAGCACAAGTGGGGAAGGGGCAGAGGGAGAGATTGGGGGGAGGGGGGGGGAAGAGAGAGAGAGAGAGAGAGAGAGAGAGAGAGAATGAATCTTAAGTAGGCTCCATGCCCAAAAGCACAGCCTGACATGGAGTTTGATCCCATGACCTTGGGATCATGACCTGAACTGAAATCAGGAGTCGGACGCTCAACTGATTCAACCACCCAGGTACCCCAAAGCCTATAGTTTTTAATATGCTAAGCTCTGTGGCCTAAGGACCCCCGAATTCTTTTCCTTCCCTATATATATAGATGTGTTTTCTATTATTTTTTCATTCTGTCCTGTATTGTGGAAATTATCAAATATTTATTCTTGGGCATCCGAGTGACTCAGTCGGTCAAGCATCTGACTTTGGATCAGGTCATGGTCTCACACTTCGTGGGAGCCCGCATCGGGCTGTGTGCTGACAGCTCAGAGTCTGGAGCCTGCTTCAGATTCTGTGTCTCCCTCTCTCTCTGCCCCTCCCCCACTTGTGCTTTGTCCTTTCTGTCTCTCAAAAGTAAATGAGCACTAAAATTATTATTTTTTTTAATACTTATTCTCCAACTTCCTTAAAACACAGAGGCCAGGATTAAATATGCTAATTTGTAAGGGAATACTCTGAAAAATCACAGTATAACTGCAAGTTAACCATTTTTCATTTGCATGTGATCCAGTTACAGTAAGAGCTGCTCTTTATTCTCTGTGGGTTGTACATTAGTGATATATATGTTAGATGATTCTGATGTGTTTTAAACTTACGTTGATAACTATAAGTACATCCTTGCTGTAAATAATTTAATCAATATAAAAATAGAGACTAAGATGAAAACAAAAATTCTCTTATGAGTCCTCTAGAGAAAACTACTTTTTTCTTTTTACAGTTGGGTAATTATCCGTGAAGGCTGTGTGTGTGTGTGTGTGTGTGTGTGTGTGTGTGTATGCGTGTATGAGCATGCATGTTCATGCGTGTTATTTACCAATATTTCATCGAGATGTTTATGTCACTGGAGACTAATAATGCATATGAACATTTTTAATAGCTTTGTAGTATTTTATTATATTAATATATTGTTTTATATATTAAAACAGTCTCCTGTCTCCTACTGAGAAACACTGTTTTTATAATTTTGATATAGGCAATACTATTCACAGCACATCTTTACATATGGATATTATTTTTATTTTTATTTTATTAGAATTAAGTCATATAATTGGGATGGTTGAGTCAAAAACATGGGGCATTTACATGTTTGTATTAAGGAAATAGAAATCTTTAACATTTCCATTAATTTCTTCTTTCTCTTTTTTTACATTTGTTTTTAAACAGCAGGGCTTCCGATAGAGTCAGGTGGGAGTCACCAGGTTGCCTTTGGCCATTGTTGTAAGTTAAATATGGTTCTGTAAGCAGGACTTAATTTTAAATGATAGATATAGGCTTAATTATTATAATCATGTCAAAAACTCATACTGTTCTCTACAGATTAGTGCCTTTGTTGTTGGCAACATAATCAGTACAAAATTAACAGGGTAGCTGGAGCAAACATCTGTCTTCTAGATTTATTCAAACAAATATTCAGTATAAGAGTTTCAGTTACTCATGATACATACTAGCTCACATGCTCTATCTTGTGAGCATGTTTTGAGCCACAGGCAGCGTGCCGACATGCCACACCATGTATGAGCGATCCTGCTGCCGGCAGACCTTGTATTCTAGGGCATCGGACACCACCAAGGCTCCGTTAAGAGCAAAAACCAAGTTGTGTCTTGAAGCCGAGGCATTAGTTACAAAAGACTGTCTACTCCTTCTGTGACTAATTCATTCACTTAGTCCCAGGATTCATTATTTCCCAATTGCAGCTGTTCCTATAAATGTTGGTCTGTTGTTGCCTGACAATCCAATCGCTTCTGATTGTTGTACTGTCTTTTCTCAGAAAGTCTAGGTCAGCTGACTCAAAAGTCTAATAAGAAATAATAATGACTCATTTTCTATAAGAGAGTTTACAGAGAATTTATTGCCCTGTATATTACTGCCTTTGCCATTTGTTTCTTCTGCATAACGACATAATGTAACCTCTTAAAAAGGAAGAGAATTAAATAAATCATCTAGTATGATATTTATGTGCTCAGAATACTTCTTTGTTATGTGGATGTTCAATAGCCAGTTTTGCTTGTAGTTAATCATAATGAGTTTGACTCTTGAGTTTTCATTAAATGACTTTGCACACATCAACTTTCCCCTTTTGAATGGGCTTTTTTTAAACTTAGGAGATCAAAATACATTAATAGAGTAAATAATTTCTCATGCCTTTATTTAGTAACTATATTTTGATTCACTAAATATATCCATTGAGAAGAAATTAATCCCTGCCATTTCTCAGTAGAGAATGATGACTTTTGTAAGTTCAAATATTACAATGTTTTAAAAATAACAAGTACATTATGTAATACCTTAAATAGGATAACAGTAATAACAATAATTTATTAAGTGCTTACTGTATACTAGGACCTGGCCTAAAAACTTTATTTGCATTTGCTTATTTTATCCTTATAACATACTTGCACAATTGGTATTAATATCTCTATTTTATGGACATATTTTGCCCAAGTATTTCAATCCAGATCCATTTAATTCCCAAGCTTTATAGCAGCTTTTCTCTTCATTCTGTCTTGACTTACTATGTGTCATATCCTCTGCTGAGTACTTTACATGTATTATTCCATTTAATAATTTCTTCTCTTTCTCTTCCATTCTCCTCCCCCTTTCACTACTCTTGTTTTCCTACTCCTTATCTCCTCCTCCTCCTCCTCCTCCTCCTTGTAGAATATGTTGAGCTGAGGAAGTATAGAACTGGAAACTTTGAAGTATCTTCAGAGGTTGTGTGGTTCTACTTTCGTATTTTTCTTTCCAAATAAGATTATTACGTTTTCTTTTATATAAGATGTGCTATACAAAAGAAGTGGTAATGCTTACTTATTTGAATTTTAATGACAGTGTGTGTAGGAGAGAAGGACTGAAAGAGAAGAAAGAAAGAATGGAGGGAACAAGAGCGGATCTAGCTTTACCATTCCTGTAAGGCATTTAGTAAAGGATTTAGAAAGGCATTTCATAAAAATGTGTGGGTGTCTGCTGATGCAGAGAGAGATCACAGAATCCTAAATCATTTTATTAAGCTCAGTGTAATTATTTGCACATATACGTGAAAATGAGCCATTCTGCAAGCCACATACTGTCCTGGGACTTCTACGCCCATGAATGAATATATTCCAGAAGTGGTTTAGGGAAACTCTGGTCCAGATATTACACCATATACCGTTATGGTAAAAGATAAAACATAATCAGAATTGCTTTTGTTTCTAAACTTGTGCTTAAATATCATGCACATAATTATTCTCATTGTAACCAGTGAAACCAACTTTAATATTGATAGGTAGATAGATAGATAATAAGTAAATTTTTCTAGGTCCTAAAGCATTGGTTGGTCATAAGCAGAGATGCAGAGCTCAGTGGATCACTTGCAGTTCTAAACATAAGGTCTCCTTAAAGTCACCAACTTTTACTTACAGATAGTGAGAAACTGGATGTGAGGGAGGTGTGGCCCTCACGTTTGTCACCCCACTGATCACCAGGGTTGGTATGGCTGATCTAGTTGGTTAGGTGGTGTGCCCTTCCTCCCTCACCATTCCTGAAGTTGCATGTTTGGCCAAAGAGGATGACCTTCCAAGAAAGAGGAGGGTCGATCTTCAGTCAGGGGTACCTGAGTAGTTGGGGTACCCGAGCTTCAGAGACTCATCCAAAAGAGGCATTGCATATGGCAGTCTGCCTTTAAAGTGAGTAGTGAGAGAGAGAGAGAAAAAAAGAGAGAGAGAAAGAGGGAGAGAGAGAGAGGGAGAAAAGCAAGGCATGGTATGTAACTAAAAGACAAGACCTCTTGGGGGCACCTGGGTAGCTCAGTTGGTTAAGCATCCAAGTCTTGATTTCAGCTCATGTCATGATCTCATGGTTAGTGGGTTCGAGCCCCGCATCCATCTCTGTACTGAGCATGGAGCCTGCTTGGGATATTCTCTCCCTCTCTCTCTCTGTCTCTCTCTTTCTCTTTCTCTCTCTCTCTCTCTCTCTCTGTCTCTGTCTCTGTCTCTCTTCCCCTTCCCCTCCCCTGCTTGAGCGTGCACTATAAGTGCACTGTCTCTCTCAAAATAAATAAATAAACATTAAAAAGAAAAAGAAAAAAAGACAAGACCTCTTACTCTGTTAAAGAGAGAAAGAGAGGCCTGATGTGGGTGGGAAAGGTCAAACCTGGAGACCAGCTGAGTTTCTTTAGTAGAATACAAAGAACTTGCAACAACTCTCTTAGAATTTTTGTGCTTCATAAAAGTTATAGATGTGTAATGTACTCACTGTTACTCTTTCGCCCTCATATTGTTTACTGGAGCTTTATATTGAGAGTGATGTTATCTTTTGGGAATTTGGAGGGGGAATAGCTCTCTCTTTAATTTCAATGATGTCAAATGTCTGCGAGTCTTCTGGCCAGGAAAATCAGGGCTGCTTAATGTTGCTGCACTTCCATGATCAAATTTCCCTTCACCAAATGGTAGTCTCTAGTCCTTAGCTGACATTTCACACCCATTGCCCCATCGCTGTTGGAAGCTAAATCAGCATATTCAGAGGCAGCAATTGGCATCTAATGCCTGCCCTGGAAAAAGTTACCATGTTTTAGTTACCGCAAAGATCCTCAGCTGCTCTCCCTGAAATATTTCAGACATGCTCAGTGATTGCACACAGCATTTCTCAGCTGCATAGAAGGTGCACTGAATAAATAGTGGAAGGAGGACAGCTTACAGACTTAAAGGCAGTCCCTGTCAAGGCAGGCCATACTTTTCCTCTCAGCCGCACACACATGGGAATTATCCCTATGATCTGCCAGTGTTTTATTGCCACATAAGTAGGCGTCCATTACGGAGGGACCCGGCAGGGTATGCATTGGTTGTGTTTGTGTGACAATAGTAATTTCCCGCTTCTCTAATAGTGACAGTGTTTAAAAAGGAAAATAATGTGTACATTTTAGAGAAGCAGTGAACTCCAGAAGATTCTTGATAGCTTATATAAATGCCAGATCATATGTACGGTACAGCTAATGTTTAAAAGTTGGATAATATTAGGGCGCCTGGTTGACTCAGTCGGTTAAGTGTCCAACTTGGGCTCAGGTCACAGTCTGGTGGTTTGTGAGTTTGAGCCCCACATCAAGCTCTCTGCTGTCAGCTCAGAGCCTACTTCAGATCCTCTGTCTCTCTCTGTTTCTCTCACTCTCTCTCTCTCAAACAAGAATTGATAATATTTAGCTAACACTAACCAGTGAAGGGTGGGGTCTGCCCCGTGTACCCTCAGTGACACTGGTGTGTGCTTTTCTGATTCGCTTTGTGGTGTTACCTGTTCGAGTATTGCCAAATCAGTCGCTTTTGTCCTTTCTTAATATTCAGATAACAAAACTATTCCAGTATATTTAGTTCTCCTCATCAGTGAGGGGGAAAAACAAAACCTTAAGGACATATCTCCCTGTAAGGAGATGGATTTTTCTCTCTATGATAAATTGGGGTGGTGAGAGAAGAATTATAGGACGAACCAGCAATGCTGAAGATTTTGGATATTATTTTTTTCCCAGTTTTGATCAGAGACTAAATCGTTTGACTCATGTTTATAAAGACAGGAATGAGAAGAAATAATTGGAGTTACCGAGGACCTATCCTCAAACACAAATAAACAGTACTCTGTGAGAGACAAAACATGAAACTTTCTGCCTTATCAATGATTAGAATAGTATGTTATATATGCTTACAGCAGTTATTTTACATGGTGAAATTAAATTATTATATAAAATAATTAAGACTAGCTACTTTGATATCTATTTCCTTAGTAATGCTTAGTGATTCTGATATTGTCATGTGTCAAGTAAGATACACATTAGCTCTTTGATTTTTGCAAGTATCTTTTAGTTTTCCTGTACCTGTCATTCCTATACCACGAAGCAAACAATGTGTTTTTAAAACTGCTTCCCACCTGGTGGCGTTGATATAAATTTTTTTAAATTAATATTATCCAATATTTGCAAAGCATCATCACTAATTAACTGCAACTTAGTAAGGGAAGCCTGGCTGTCTCAGTTGGTAGAACATGTGACTCTTGATCTCGGGGTCATGAATTCAAGACCCACATCGAATGTAGTGCTTACTTAAAACAAGAAAGAAAACAACTTACTGAGAAAAAGGATGAGAGAATAAGTTACATTTTAATTAACTGATATTTGTGGACACTGGTGGATTTATATATGAAATTAGCTACGTTGTGAAATGCAGTGATTGTGTTATGTCTTGCTCAGGATTTCGTTTCTAGAGTGTGAATTTCCTCACCTTCTTCATCTCTTGAAGAGAGAATGACATTTTTTTTAATTAAACTGGTGAATTCTTAAAAATTCATTTGTCCTTGTATAATTGTCTCACTTTATTTTATTTGTTTATTTTGCGTATCTTTATCTTCCCCTCTGCAACATTTTCAACCTTTTTTAGTGGTGTTCCTTTTAATATATATTGAGTTCCTAATTTTTTAATTTAATGTACCTTTTTTTAATTCAGAGAATCCAGTTGTTTCATATGTAGCTTATTGACTAAACAACACAATTTTATTCCTTGCATGTTACTGTTTATTGTTTTTGAAAGTTGCTGCCTCTTATTCTTTTCTTGTCCCCACCCCCACTTTGCTTAAAGCATTTTTCTTTCTGTTTTCCCCATTGGTATTTGATTCGGAGGTTCTATTATGCTTTTTGAATCCACGCATGGCTCCTTTCCCTTCCCTTGTTTTTCAGTGACCCAAATAAGGTGTGCTGTTTCTTTACACTGATGCTGTTTTTTCCCTACTTGGGCTATCCTCCTCTGTCTTATTGGTGCAACTATAAAAGACAGATTTTTTCTTATTGGGATTTCCCTGATAGTGTGTGTATCTCTTCAGTTTCCCTTTCAAGGTTATTTTTTAAGCATTTAAATTTTACGTTCCCATGTAGTGCATCTTTCTCTCTTGGGCTCCAGCCTTGTTTCTCAGTACATTGTGGATTTAATCTCACTGTCTTCTGTTCTCCATGCTTCAGATGAGATGGCTAAGGCCAGTCTGTTTTTTTCCTTTGAGTGCAGCATGTTCACTCTGTCTCAAAACTTATAAGAGTTTTTCTTAGAGAAGTTTGAGAATTTTACCTGGGTATAATTCTGAGGGTCATTTCTGATCCAGCCATCTTACAATTCCGTGAGCCATTCTGATCTGGTGACTCAGGTCGTTTTCCAGCTCAAGTGCACTTCTTTGTAGTATATGTTTAGTTATAGTGTTTATGTTTTTAAAAAAATATTTTTGTAAGTGTGTTGCCTAGATCTCTTCTCCACGGATGGTCAGCTTTTCCTTTATTTCCATTTCTCTCTTTTTTCTTTGCTTGGAACTTCCTTCACTTGAACTTTCAGGCTACTGGTTCAGATTTCCAGAAGGATTACTGCCTCTTTTAAGTCATCAGCTTAATTTTTTGTTCATGGAAACTCATAATGTTTTTTTTTTTATTTTACTCCCTGTGTTTAATTTTTTTTCATGAGTTCATCTTTCTCCTTCATATGTTCTGTTTCACTAAAGTATATTCTCATCACTTAAAAAAATTTTTATTTACATTTATTTATTTTTGAGAGATACAGAATGAGATAGAGCATAAGCAGAAGAGGGGCAGAGAGAGGAGACACAGAATCTGAAGCAGGCTCCAGGCTCCAGGCTCCAATCAAGCGTTTAGCACAGAGCCTGATGTGGAGCTGGAACCCACGAACCATGAGATCATGACCTGAGCCGAAGTTGGACACTTACCCGACTGAGCCACCGAGGCACCCACTGATCATTTTAAATAATCTTCTCTCTGGACTTATAATTTTTATCTCTCCTGAGTTTACGGTCTGGTGATTGAAATATACCTAAGGCAAGAATCCCACAGGGGTTGAAAGGCAAAGGGTTCTTTGGGCCCATGTTGTAATAGAGCTGTTCGTCAGTTCTATCTAGACTCTGCCAGCACATTCTCAGCCTCTAGAGCAAGGAAAACTTCACTCAACTTATTTCTTTGTTGTATTTCTTTTCAGGTTGTTTCTATTTTAAGAATAACTTTAAAATAATTGCAAACCTATACAAAAATTGCAAGATCAGGAAAAAAAATGCACTTGTGTCATATTCACCCATATTTCCTTAAGGTGCTTACACACACACACACACACACACACCCAAGTTGCACAAATGATTCATCTTGGCTTTTTGAGGTCAAAGAATGTCACAGGGGACTGCATCCACACTTGGGATAAGTGTGATGGCAATACAGATGCTAAATTTTATCTTTTCCTAAATCTTCTACTTTTCCGTTTTCATGTGAGGTGTCTGTACAGCTTCCAGTAAGTGTTTTATCCCACTGGGGAAAAGACACTGTGTACCATTTTGTTTTCCTCTTGGATCTTGTTATAGGCTGTTTTGTGTCCTTCCTGGAACTCTCTTGTTAGAGACCCAGTTGGAATGTGACTGTATCTGGCGATAGGATCTTTAAAGATGTAATTAAGTTAAAAGGTGATCATTGGGGTGGGCCCTCATCCAATATGACTGGTGTCCTTATAAGAAGAGGAGGTTAAGACACAGATGAGCGCGAAGGAGGATCATCTGAAGCTACAAGGGAATATGGCAATCTATAAGTCGAGGAGAGAGGCCTCTGAAGAAACCAACCCAGCTGACGATTTGAACTCAGTCTCCTAGCATCTAGAAAGTGAACACATAAATTTCTGTTGTTTAAGCCCATGGTCTGTGGTACTTTGTTATAGCAGCCCTAGCAAATTAAAGCAAATCTTAATAGATCCACTTACCCAGAGATAGCTGACTTTTATATCAGAAGGTGATACACTTAAAAATCCAGACCAAGAGAGAGAAAAAGCTATTCGTCATTTTTTTCCCCCGCTGAGTGTTACATGAGATAGAGTGGTGGAATGCAGGGTACTGAAGCCATTGTTATCACTTATATTTGCTTTGAGTCTCCATATTATAATGGGTGTAATGATGGATAAGTTTATCTCTTGCATTTCTCTACCATATTAAAATACCATTATTACTGCTGCTAGGGCGATTGGACATTTGAGTCAGGAGAGAAGGCCTGCTGTTTAAAATTACTGCATAAAATAGATGATTATTTCTTAACCAAAGCTGAATCAAGTGAATTAAATAAGGTTTTAATATTTTTTTAAATGAGACCATGGCATGCAGAAGTTTGAACCAAATATTTGTCTCTGGAGCTGGAAGATTGCCAAAAGTTAGCACACCTCCCTAATGTGAAATTTTCTTGCAACACTGCCTACATATCATTGATAGTCTGTACATTCATTTGGCATGCTGACTACGGGAACAACTAAGAAGACTGTTTTTGCCAGAGGTCTCATTATCTTGGTATTCAGAAGAGTTGGATGAAAACAATATTCTCTGGCTTTCTCACATTCTCTAATGACCCAGCACATACAGCTGACTGGGAGAGTAAATGCTTTCAGCATTTTGAACACAAGAATAATTCCTTTTGTGTCCTTAAAAGATTAATGAAGGCAAATATAACTTGATTTTTTTCTTTAATTTTTAATTAGGCTAAGATGGCAAATATAACAAATAGAAGAAAAATGTAATCAAGCACACCAAAAGTATTTACCTGTCTGTACTGGCAACCTTTGATCCTCTTTGAGAGTCAGTTAGAAAGGAAATCAAACATTAAGATTGAAAATGTAATGGCTAAAATGTTATTTGTTCATCTGATTCTTTTAGAATGGCATGATTGTTTCATAAAAGCATGGGTATAAATAAAAATAGGTGAGAAGAACATATATTACTTAAAAGTATATTTAGGGGTGCCTGGGTGGCTTAGTCGGTTAAGTGTCCAACTTCAGCTCCTGTCATGATCTCACGGTTCATGGCTTTGAGCCCCACATTGGGCTCTGTGCTGAACACTTGCTCAGAGCCTGGAAACTTGCTTCAGATTCTGTGTCTCCTTCTCTCTCTGCCCCTCTTCCACTTGCACTCTGTCTCACTCTTTCAAAAAAAAATCAATGTAAAAAAAAAATAGTATATTTAAACAATTGGTAGACAAAGGATACAGGAGTACTGATGCATAGGGGCACTTGTACCCCAATGTTTATAGCAGCACTCTCAACAATAGCCAAATTATGGAAAGAGCCTAAATGTCCATCAACTGATGAATGGATAAAGAAATTGTGGTGTATATACACAATGGAGTACTACGTGGCAATGAGAAAGAATGAAATATGGCCTTTTGTAGCAACATGGATGGAACTGGAGAGTGTGATGCTAAGTGAGATAAGCCATACAGGGAAAGACAGATACCATATGCGTTCACTCTTATGTGGATCCTGAGAAACTTAACAGAAACCCATGGGAGAGGGAAAGGAAAAAATAAAGAGGTTAGAGTGGAGAGAGCTAAAGCATAAGAGACTCTTTAAAACTGAGAACTGAGGGTTGATGGGGGGTGGGAGGGAGGGGAGGGTGGGTGATGGGCATTGAAGAGGGCACCTTTTGGGATGAGCACTGGGTGTTGTATGGAAACCAATTTGACAGTAAATTTCATATATTGAAAAAAAATAAACAATTGGTAGAAATCTTTGGTACCATATATAATAGTTTGTTTTTAAATATAGTACTTATTTATTTTACAGTAATATGTATTTATTTGATTTATAAAATATACATGTTTGATGTAAGAAATAATGAGAATAAGAAAAACTTAAAATCTTATTATCTGGAGGTAGCCATGATTTATATTTTTCATGTATATCATTCTACTATATTTACTTTAAAAGTTAGGGTATACCAACATATTTTGAGTGCATGTACATGCATGGATCAGACTCCTATAAATATTTCAAATTTATTATCTCAGTTAATCTTCATAATTATCATTTTAGAGAGAAGCTATCTGAAACTCAGATAAATATGTATACCAAAATCGTAAGATAAGTTAACGGTAGACTTGGGACCATTTGAAACTGGTAACAACTGGTGCTTTGGATCTTAAAAATTATGTTGTATCATTTCCCTAACATATCACTATAGTTTGCAGATTTTGCTCTGTTACTGAGTATTCCTTTATAACATGTTTTTTATGGTTATCTAAACTATCTTTTGGACATAACACAATTTACTTAACAGTCTCCTTTCAGTAGACAATTAGGTTTGACTTCTGTTTCTCTATGAGTAAGTAATGCTGGGTTACATCTTCTTGTATATAGTATTTTCCAAATTCTGGATGACTCTGTGAGTAAATTGTACAAATTAGATATCATAGAGCTGGCATTGTGCATATTTTAGGTCTTTTGACTACGTATCCTCAAGTTGATCTCTCAAAGTTTGTGCCATTATTTGAGGGTACCTATTCACACTTTACCAGCATTGCAGATTATCATTTGAAAATCTATGTCAGCTACATAAATGAAAATTTTATCATTACTTAAGATGTTCTTTTTTTTTTTAATGTTTATTTTATCTTTGAGCAAGTGCAAGCAGGGGAGGGGTAGAGAGAAGGGGACAGAGGATCTGAAGCACGCTCATTGCTGACAGCAGCGAGCCTGATGTGGGGCTCGAAATCAGGAACCTTGAGATGGTGACCTGAGCCGTAGTCAGATGCTCAACCCACTGAGCCACCGAGGTGCCCCTAATTAAAATATCCTTTATGATGTTGCATGAATTACCAAAACTTTGAAAATCTAGAGTTTTTAATGGCACAATTATGTGAAGATTTTGGTTTTCTATAGAGTTTATATGTTCATGGAACATTCTTTTTCTGGAAAGAAATTTTAAATATATTCTTATTGTAGAATACAGAAGTATTTTATATAGAAGTATATAATTTATCAAACATAATGTACAGTTTAATGCAAAGATTCCTTATTTATTTAAAAACTTATTAAAAAAAGAATTAGGATATGAAATTATGAAAATTAGATAACAGTTTTTTTTTTTTTTCCAGTGGATATAAAAAGAAGCCCTATTAGGCTGTTCTTAGCATCTCTGTTTTTTCATTATGTATGCCTGGGACATCAAGTAATGCTTTGTAGTGCATATAAAATATTTGCATATTTAGATTAATTAAACTTAGAAAATATTCACTAAAGTAATCACATAAGGTCACCCCATTAGGATAACATAACTTCCTTTAGCTATTCACTTTCCTACCCTTGCAACTTCTGTGCAATAATGACATTGTAGTGTGTAAATTTAAATTGCAATGTTAAATTAGTTAAATTTGGATGTTATTTATCAACTTATACTTTTGTTGGTAAAATTTAAGTTTGGAAGTTGCCATCTATGTGCTCTTTTTTATAATCATTAATGTCAGTAATCCAGATAGTAGTTCCTTATGAAATATTTTTGTTCTGTTTTGAAAGAGAGATTATATGAATATAATGGATATTTTAAGTTTAGAAAGTATATGTTCATATCATAACATTTTAAATATTTTAATTTTAATTGATGAAGGCATATATAGAGATTAGATATGAATTATCACTATCCTGAATGCTCTCATTTTAGTCTTCTAAGTACTTTGACTTCAGAAGCCTTCCTTTGGTTGACTATCATAATTGCCCTCTGTAGAAAAAAAAAAAGTCGATAGTGATCATACTTAAGGAGATGGAAGTAATTAGCGCAAAAAAATTGCCTTTCCTGCACACTTAAGATAGCAAAATAAAGCAAAACACTGATGCTTTTTTGTAAATACACATTCTGGATAAAACTCTAGTTTTATATGAATTAGTGTTTTCAATTTTGTTTTATGTGGACATCTGTACGTGAAATCACTGAAGAGCTTTTGGAATTCCCATTTACTTCTATATAAATATTATTCATTTAGAATAAAATCTGTATTTCTCTCAAGGCCTATCAGCTCTTGTCTGATCCATTTTATCTTTTCCTGTCTGACTTCATTTCATTCTTCTTGACCTCTCAAAATACTTCAGTTCTTGGGCCTTCTTATCCTCATTCTCATGTAAGAGTATTCACATATTCTGTTTCCTCTCCCACCTCAGTTCTTTCTTTGTCTCCATTCTTTAGATCTCAGTGTGAAGGTCCATTGATGAAAATAGCCATGTTTGACTGTATTGTTTAAATCAGACATCCCATCCACAATTGTTTTTCTGAGTTACAGCTCCTATATTACCTTTAGAGCAATTACAACAAATTGACAATTATTAAAGTTTCTGTTTATTTATTTCATTGTCTCCCTAATCAATGTCCATAATGCCCATTTCAGTTTTTGTTCTTCATTTATGTCTGCAGTGCCTCACATAGTGCCTGATGCACTGTGATTTTTTTAATAAATGTTTACTGAATGAGAAGTTGCTTACTGATTAAAATATACTTCTGTTTCCTTAGTGGTCTGTGTTTTTTTTTTTTTTTTTTTTTGTAATCCAATTCGTTTAGGGCTTTAGAAATGAATTTGAAACATGTTTATTTGATTGCCACTCATATAATAACAAAACTGAAAGTTTGGAAAAATACTGAGGACACTTTGAAATCATATACATGTATTCTCATGTTTTACATGAAACAATCTTGGCTCTTGTTTCTGAGAACACAAAAAAGACCAAAAAGTGACAAAGTAAATGAACCGACTTTAACATACCCCTTCAAAAACATCAACAACAACAACAACAAAACAAAAAACAACTAAGACTACTGATACTACTTTGGTATAAGATGAACTTTTATATTTTTACTTTAGTGTTAATACCATGTTAGAGAGAAATTATATTTTCCTAATTCATCAAGTTGGACAAAAATGATTTGGCATTTACTATTATTTTTACTTATTAATCAAATTGTGCCTACTTTAACTCACACCATTATAAAAACTGTTTGTGGGACCCTTCCTGTTAAATAAATTCCTTAATGTGATTGAACTATAAATATGAAATTTAAAATAAATAAAGGAGGGTTGCCTGGGTGGCTCAGTTGGTTGAGCATCCAACTTTGGCTTGGGTCAGGATCTCGTAGTTTGTGAGTTCGAGCCCTGCGTCGGGCTCTGTGCTGATAGCTCAGAGCCTGGAGCCTGTTTCAGATTCTGTGTCTCCCTCTCTCTGCCCCTTCCCCGCTCATGCGCTGTCTCTTTCTGTCTCTCAAAATGAATAAAGGTTTAAAAAAATAAGTAAAATTAATAAAATAAAATAAATAAAGGAAACCAATTCATGAGTTCTAGTTTCCAAGCTTAGATAAGGACCAAAGATACTGTCATTTAGAAATTAAGAGTATTATAGAAATGAATGGAAAACTTGAATTTTGGCAACACCTGAAATAGATAAGTAAGAGGGGAAACCAGTGGAATCTCAGAGGACTTTGTAATGTGACTCTACATTATTGTCTTTTAGTGGCAATTGTACTTACAGTCCTTTTCTTTAGTATATATTAGTAAATACAGGACTGTAAACATGGGAGTATCTCTATGGGGATGTCTACATTGTCCTTGGATTCCCAGTTTATAAAAGATATTTATGTAATGTAGATCTTTAGAGCTACTACATATTACAGCATTTAAATAATTCATACTAAATGTTATTTAGTAATTCTAATTAACATTTATGTTCTACAATAGCTGCAAATATTTCTTTGTATTGAATCGAAAGGTTTTTGAATAACATTTTCTAATTACTCATGCGTTTCATAATTTTTTATATGCATTTAAGAGGAAAAGTTGTTTTTATTTTGTTTATTAAAACCTCAGTTATACTCTATTTGAGTCTAATTAAAACTACTCTTTGGCACTAAATTCTGTTTCTGATATATCCTTACAAAAGAGTAATTGGAAAAAATTATGATTGGGCCTCATTTGGTAATAAGGTTGTATATGGTGAATGAATATATAATAATTTTTAAGATTACTTTTTACCCGTTGTGTTATATAGCAACATTCTTTATTACTGGCCTCCAGCACTTTAAATGTAATACATTCCTAAGAGGCGGTGCTATATAGAATGAGCTGAACAAAGCCATAAGTCACAGATATTAGTGAAGATCACATCTAGATTAAAAAGGCTAAAGGTAACCTTGGGAATAAATGTAGCCACTCCATTTTAGCAATCTGTATATATTTTTTAATAAGGCCGCTTCTTATTCTGTAATACACTAAAACCTCTCTATTTTTTAATTTCTTTGAAAATGAAAGTTGACTGTGCTTGAGGTTTGCCAGTCTACCAAATTCTGTATGTTCTTTCTATTCTACAGCTTTTTTCAATAAGATTAGAGGAAATACACTTTTAATCAGATAAAGTTACCTGTCAAAAGCAAGTGGTAGATTGTCCTTCAAACACACTTCCCCCCAAATTAAGGTAGGAGGGCGTAGTATGTTTATTCAGTATTAGCTGTCCAGAGACTTTTATGTCACGTTGATTGTCAAGGTTGTTGTCATACTATTGAATGGAGTGATGCATGCAATACGATATTTTTAAGTGATTAAACATAGTATCCTAGATCCTGAAATATAAAACGATCTTTGCATATAATAGGCATTTTTCAACTACATGAAGAAATCCTTTTGCTGTCAAGTGTTAGAATTTTATTTAATGGTTATTAGACTATTAGCCAGGTACATAGATAATGGAGATACAAGAATTTAAATTCATATTTATGTACAATTAATCAGGATGCTGTACAACACGTGAAACCATGAAGAACATACAGGGTACAATGATAACACATAGGAGAGAATAATTTACCTTGTTGGGGTTGAGATGGGGTCAGGGAATGCTATAGCTACATTTTTTAAGTCATTAGCTTCTGAAGTGAACAGGAGTTTGGCAGCTTTAAAAACAGACATGCTTGTAAAAATATGCAGTTAAGTCTCTTAGGCCTAAATTCTTCTAAGTTCATCAGAATCTTCCCTGCTACTCCGACAAGGTTTGTAATTATGTGTCTTCCTTTTTTGTTCTTTTAATTTATTTTTTAATATTTATTTTTGAGAGGAAGAGAGAGTGACAGGTTAGGGGCAGAGAGAGAGGGAAAAAAGAATCTGAAGCAGGCTCCGGGCTTGAACTGTCAGCACAGGGCCTCAAGGCAGGGGTGGGGCTCTAACCCAGGAACCTGAGTGGAAGTCAGAGGCTTAACTGACTCAGCTACCCACGTGCCCCTAATTATGTGTCCTTCTCCTAATTAATTGTAGTTCAAAGCATCATCTCCTGTAACAGTTGTGATTCTTAAGGCTGCAAACATTTCACTGGACACATTGAGCAGACTGATTCAGATGTCACAAATCCTCTGAGATGTTAACCCCATTTTAAAAGGGTCACTTATTGAAACAGCTTTTCCTATTCAGTATCTACATGTTAACATAGTAATCTCCCATTTTCCCCTATTCTTTAGTCCTTTCTGCTGTCATAAAGTTGTCCTCTGTTATAGCAAGAATGACTCATTTACGTTCATACACTAAACAGTTTGTCCTGCTAAATTTTGAAACCACCCCTCCAAGTACAATGTCTGAGTCAGAGCATAGTGGAGACATAACTTTTTTTTTTTTTTCCTGGATGCGCATAGGAGTAGGCGGGGCAGGTACTCTAGTTACTGAGATTGAATGGCTGAATCTTTTCTCCTCTGATGTTTGTTACTTACTGTAAGAAGGACCATTTTACATTGACTTACAAGGTTTTTTTTTTGTTTTCCTTTCTAGAATATTTGAGGAAATGGGCAAATGGGATATTAGAAATACGTGTTTTCTTCCCAAATAATGATGTCTTGTATTTTACTTTCTTCCTTGAAGGATTTTGTGCAACTGATAATTAGATGGCATGTCTTCTGCCTGTTACCTGTTTACTTTAGCATGTAAAGATATTGATAACCATAGGTCTCTGTAAACTTGTTATCTTCAGTTGATATGTTTTGGACTGATTTCATTTTTTTCTTTGTGCTTTTGTTAATTAGATTTTTATAAAGTGAATATATCATCTTGTAAAAACAAAGTAAAATCGTTTTAGCAATGTAAAAGTAGGCAAAAATGTAAATTTAAAAAATCATCTCTAAATTTATTAGTGTAACCCCCTGATGAAGTTTCAGAAAGATAGAATGGATACTTTCTAGACTGTTAGATTAAATTTTGTTGTGCATGGCTGGTCTCCAGGGATACAGCTATTCTGCATCTGGGTGATCATCTGTTTTGTTACAAGGGATTCTACTGTAATTATTTAAGCATGCTAGATTCCCTCCTTCTGAAATAGGTTTTTAATGTCAGGAGATAGTTAATGATACAACTTATTATTAACCTTTAGTCAGTCTTTTCATGCTTAAACATTTTTTTTTCCTAAGAATAAAATAACCTCATCTCAAAGTACAAAAAGTCATATTTTTGTTGCAGTAGAAAATCTAGTTACAGTAAAAATAAATGATGAGTCATGCCACCGTATAGAAACACCCAAGTGTGAATCACTCTGAATTCCTCGATTCAAGAGAAAAAGACCTGGGATAAAGGTCTTTGAATTTTATATAATAAACACAAAGTATTTTATTATCAATTTTAAGTACCTTCTAATAGTAAGGAGTAAATTTCCTAGTATATTTAACTATATCAAAATATAGCTACCGCAGCTCACATTACTGTTAAACAAAATGATTTGAAAGTTCACTAGAGTTATGATTAAGCATGATGGTCTAAACAAGAGTGTTTATTTAGTTATTCCCCAAACGCCATTAAAGTAATATTAAGAATTGAGGCTTAAATCCATGAAGATAAAGATTATAGAAGAGAGAAGATATTGCTAGATAAGGGATGCTAACAAAAGTTGAGAGCAGTGATCGTTGACTTAGAAGAACAAAAAGCTAAGTGCCTGCATTGGGATAATATATGCTCAATACGTACTACATTGAGAAAGAATCCCATTTGTGCATCAGAGCTCTGCAAGAGTTTAGAAATTAGAGCCACAAGGTGACTTTGAAAGGTTGAGTTCATTGTAGGACTGAAGACAAAGACTGGTTGAGAGTGTTTGGAAGAAGTTCCATTCCCAATCTCATTTTCACTGATTTCAGCCTTTGTTTGAACTCAGGGAGCTCTGGACTCAAAGAAACCTGGAGATGAGAAATGTGTCATCATTCCAAAAGAGGTATCATCAACCTGAAGAGGAAAACCCAAAGAGTTAAATGAAGTCTTTACCATAATTAGAGAGATGTTTGGAGATTTTTAATTTCTGTAGATAATGGCCCAGGAGGTGAGTCTTACAGAGACTTACATTTTGGGATTCACTAACAAAATGGCCAGGTCACCAACTGATCACCCTTTGATAAAGCCCACATATCAGAAAGGAAGTCTGTGCATAAAGAACTTCTAATCAGCATTTCAATGCCTTACTCTTAAATAAGGAAAGACAAAGATTATGGGTATTTGAAGAAAGTTTTGAACATAATGAGAAACTCACAATGACAAACTGGATAAAAAGAAGACAAGGACAGAACAGAGGCAACAGAGACAGTTCAGGAAACAGAGGAAAAGTTTTTAAAAACTATAAAGAAATCTTTAGTTAAGAGATTTTATATTTGTAAAATAAGGTTAGAGTGCTGTATATAATTCAGAGAACATATAACAATTGATAAGGGAAATAAAAACACTAAGTAGAGGGAAGGAAGATAAAGTTGAGAGCACTTTCCTAGGAAAAGAAACACAAAGGAGTGAAAGACAAAGTATGGATGTATGTGGTTTTTATTATATATTTTAATATATATCATGAATTCACATTCATGTATTCATATAAGTATTTACATATATATCAATTATATATACAATGTATAATTTCCTGTAATTAAATGATATGAAACCCAGATCACTAAGTTTGAAATCTAAGAAAGAAAAGACATTGACAAGAGGTTTAAGGATGTTAGAAGATATTACAGCTCTGGGGAGAGAAATAAAGGACAGTACACTGGAATAAAAATCAAAGGCAATATACTTGTAAAGAATAATGCTGGAAGTTAAAAACAGTGGAGATGCTTTCAAAATTCTGAGGAATGGTAATTTCTAAACTAGATTATATATCCAAGTCAAACTATCAATTAAGCATGAGGTAGGGCAAGTAAATTCTCAGCAAATTGTTCTCCCATGCACTCTTTCTCAGGAAACTACTGGTAGGAGGACTCCAGCAAAATGAGGAGGAAAGTAATAAAAAGGAATCCAGTACTGTATATGAATTCAACAAAACAAAACAAAAACACAGCATTGAAAATTGAAAAGATAAGGAAATTACTAGACGTCAACAGAGTGGCAGGACAGGAATCAATTAGTCCAAACAGGTGCAGAATGATGGAGGGGTCTGGAGTGATACCTCCCAGGAAAGCACAAAGCAGATAGATTGTTCATTGTGTTGGCCAATGGGATTGGCCATTTCTTTTAAGAACCTGGCAATGTATAACTCCAGGGAAATCAAAAGGTTGTAAAAGAAAGAAAATGTTACCATGGTACACTGAATGGCTTAGCTTTGATTAATATTTACATTGCCATCTTAGTATATCCACTCTGAATACTGAATTACCTAAAAGTTGTGACTATCTATGATGGAAGAATTGAAGGAGGGAAAAAGTGTTTATGTGTGTGTGTAGTGGGGAAGGGGGAGTAATATAAGAAAACTAAATAGTTTTCACTGAAGACATTCTATGGATATTATCTAAATTTTAAAAATATAGCAGTTTTAGCATGTTATATTTAAAAATAAAGTTATATAACAAAAGAGGGTTTGAATGAACAAAAGAGGGTGTGATTGAATGAATATGACTGAATTTAATTTCAAAAATGATTGGCTCTGGGAATCTGCTGGGAGCGGAAAAGGGTGTGGCAGAATTTTTAAATGTAATGCTTTCTTTTTTTCTTACATGACTTGAAATCCTGATTGACTTTTAAATTAAGCATCTATCTGTGCTATTTAGGAAAAGTAAAAATTAATTAACAATAACATACTGTATGCAGTTTCTGTTTGGAAATATACTACATTTATATTGCTTATATAAAATTATGTATTAACTCGACTTAGTTTGGACTCTTGCTTCTTTTCTATGTGCCTATTTTTATTCAGTATAATATTGCTGAAAGGTATATCTGTTTTCTTCTTGAATTCTCTATTTTTTGCATTGAATAAGACTGAAATAGCAACAGATCATCCTTCTATGCCTCGCGCATGTCACTGTTTGAGGCATCCTTTTGATCCTTCCTGTGTTATGCTGGCCTCTCTCCTTAGTCTTTCTTTCACAGACACTACTTCAGTCCAGAAGAGTACTCTCATCTGGAATATAGTGACAACTTTTGAAATGATTTTTCAACTACTAGTTTCTTTCGTCTTCAATTTGTTCTACAGTGCTTCCAGGTTAAACTTCAGAAGTTACAGCAGTGATGCAAGTTCTTCTTTCAGGGAATGAAAAAGAGTTAAAGGACAGATGTGGCAAAGTCTTTTCAGTGGATAATAATTGTCTTGAGGAAAGCATATTACGTCAGTATCCTGGTGACAGTGATAAGGTGGATTCACTCAATAGTGTTTACTCATCACTGGTCTATATCAGCCACTCTACTAGCTACTGGAGTTCTAGATATTAGAAAGATAATGCCTGGGGCACCTGGGTAGCTCAGCTGGTTGAGTGTCTGGCTCTTGATTTTGGCTCAGGTCATGTTCCCAGGGTCGGGGATCGAACCCTGCATTAGATTCTGCACTTGATGTGGAGCCTGCTTAAGATATTCTCCCTCTCTCTCTCTCTCTCTCTCTCTCTCTCTCTCTCTCTCTCTCTCCCTCCCTCCCTCCCTCTCCCTCTCCCTCTCCCTCTCCCTCTCCCTCTCCCTCCCTCCCTCCCTCCCTCCCTCTCCCCCTCTCTCCCTCCCTCCCTCCCTCCCTCTCTCTCCCTCTCTCTCCCTCACCTCTCTCCCCCCGCCCCACCTCCCTCCCTCTGCCCCTCTTTCCTGCTCACACTCTATTTCTATCTAAAAAGAAAAAAAAGATGACCACTTCCCTTTTAAGTCACATTCGTTGAAATGCTGTCAGTGTTAGTGTTTTCATAGAGAAGACTGGAATTTCAGTTGGCTTGGGCCAATAGCTGGCCAAGTATTTGTCAAAAGACTGTCAGGATTAGTGAACTATATTGCGACCATGGTAGGTTACACTGTGTGGTTCTTTCCCCTCTAAATCTTTACTCACTGAGAATAATATTTACTATTTCTTAAAATGTTTAGTGTTTGTTTTTAAACAGAGACTTTTCTTTGTCATATTTTGAAGTTAGAAATTAATTATAGAGCTGGTTTACATTCTTTGGAATGCTGAGCCCCTTTTCCCTGTGTCCATTTCTCTTCCTCTTGTTACTTACCTTTTTGATTCTGGGCCTCTGCACACTCCTGTCCACAAACAATTGCAACTTCAAAATGAATAATTCATATGGTTCATTGTATAATGAATTGGCATATCTGAGAGTAAATATGCTACCTTGTGTTCATGTAGGAAGCCTTTAGTTCTTTTGCAAGAGAAGAAAAAAATATGTGAGGTGTCAGAAGATGTTTGTGCTAAATTATGTATATGTTGGGCATTTGATTCTTACAGTCATGCTAGGGGGTATATTTAAATGTAGGGCTATATGTAACTAGGTTTTATTATACCTTTCTCAGTGGATAAATTCAAATATCATTTCATCTCTCAACAAATAGTGTTCATCTTCTTGAGCAAGGACAAATAGATAACTACTTCACTTGTATCCCATCAAGATATACAACTGTGTGGAACTAAATATTTGCACCATGTGGTCATAGTGCCTTTCTGATAGGTAGTGGCTGTTACGGGCTGGCTGCATGACTGTGATTTATTATTTAACTATGGGCTGTGTTCACTTCAGCAGGGAGCCCTTCTTCCTGCAGCTCCTTTGAGATCTCTGACTGTCATCGCACTTTGCACAGTGGCTTGGACATCATTCTCAGTTGCGATCCCTCTGAACTCCTCCAAAGGATTCATTTTCATAACCTCAATGGAACACACAGAGAATTCATGCCTAAGCTTATTGACTCTCTGATATCCAGTGTGTTCATAGGAGCATAAAACCATAGGCAGCTGTTCTTTTGGGTCCCAGTTGTCAGGTGGGAAATTATGAAGAGCTACATGCTGCTCTAAATAATTAAAATTAATACCAGAAGAAAACCTGCTCAATTAGCATCAGATTCCTTACACATATGGAATATTAAACTAGTGTCTGAACGAGACAAGTGTGCATTTGTGAGATACAAATATTTAAGTAGGAATAATTTTTAATCTGCCTAGACTACTTAACAAAATATATCAATTCAGTGATTCTTAATAAAGAGGCTAAGTATTTGTGTGTGTGCGTGTGTGTGTGTGTGTATTTATTTATTAGGTAGGGAATCCAAAGCCGGCTTTTGACATGAGCGCTCCTTCTGTCTTTCGCCTAGGATCCTTAACCCCAAAGCAGTCCTGCCTCCCCTCAATTTCCTTTCAATCGTTGATAGGATAACTTTTGGAGGACAGAGATGGGACCGGAGGGAGCCAGGAAAAAATAACATCTTTAATAGAAATATTGAATAACAAAAACAAGTTCTAATCTTGGAATGAATGTCAGGAAGACAACTGTGAGAATGTTTACTCTGTGGCCCTTGAAGACCTATATATAAAATACTTGGGAAGATTGTACCTCAAACATTCCTGATACTCCATACAGCAGACAGACAGTGTTAGCAAGCACCCAGCATCCACTGCTCTGCTCCACATAAGAGCAGAGAAAAGCATAACAGTGTGAAAGGCTGTAACCAAGGTAAGAGTAAGAATATAAACAAGTTCTATTATTAGTCCTCGTGACTCTCAGAGCTTTATCCCTTTATATTTATGGCATGAGAAAGCCATAGTTTGTTTTCTCGGTATTTTTTAAATATCCACATCATTTTTTAAAGGCTTGTCAAATATAGCTTGCCAAATACATGACATTTGAATCGTTAAGGAATCATATTATGATATCCCAGATCTGAAAGTAGAAAGTGCATTTTAATGCTATCTTTTGAGAATTTGGGTCAGCTCTCCTGGGAGTTCTGCATTTGATATTCATTTCCTCTCTCAGCTGCATTTTTTTCTTTTCATTGAAAAGATGGTGCAGTGAAGCATATAGGACAGATGTTGTGTATGAGAAGGAAAACTGAAAACAAACAAAACTATGCAGTGGGATGCGATTGGGTGGAGATGTCATAGAATTCAATATGGCTTTTTCTCCAGAACATTCCAACCAAGTATAGCATCCATTCTTGAGGCTGCCTTACTGCTAAACTGCCTGGCTAAATATGACTTAAATTAGTAAGAAATATTTTATAAAAATAAACAAGGGACACACTGAGGAAAAGGAGAAGGAAAATGTCTAGGCTAGATCTCCCGCGTGTTAATTGATTTGTATGTCAGTAAGCAGACAGTTGGTGTTTTGAAGTCACTTTCTGGAAATCCTTGAAAAAGAAAAGAAAATACACTGGTGCTAATTGTCACTGCCCTGGGCTGAAGGCCTATTTTATTAAAATAAGAGCGTTCAAAGGAGAGTGATAATAAATTGTAAATGAACTGTAAATTAGATCATCTGATGATTAAAAAAGAAATCGCTCTTTTAATCTATAGGTGCTTGTTAAATGATACAGGAGGCAGAGAGCCCCTGCCTGTCTTTTCTATGCCCTGGACCTGCTGTGCTTTTGAAACCTATAGATAAGTCAGATATGTTCCTAGCAGCTCATGGAGACCATTTCATCTTTATAAATGGGGGTAAAAATAAGGAAAAAATAAGAACCCACACACGCTTAAAAAGGCAACGAGACAAAGTAACTTGGGCTAAAGAAGTAAAAACCCATCAGGGGAAGTTTTTTTTTTTAATAAAACATTTTTATTTTTGCTTCCTTCTTTCTTATCAGAATAAACTAAAGCTTTTTAAGGCCAGATGAGGTACTGAGACATGATCTAATCTGCCTTCCCCCGACCAGCCTGTGCTACATCAATAATCAGAGTCAGTGACTCAGAATATGAGAGTAGGGAAACTTGGGGAAGAGAGCAAAACTAGAAAATTAAAGACTTTGAAGAAATCAATCTGTAATGTTGCATTTTAATGTCTTAAGATTTAAAAAGCTATAGAATTCTTACCTCTCTCTCTCTCTCTCTCTCTCTCTCTTTCTCTCTCTCTTTCTCTCTTTCTCTCTCTGTTCATAAAGCTCTACTGAGCCTTGTGTTCATTTCAGTGAGGGCTTTTTGTTTTTTTCTGGATAGACAACTTATGTGTGGGTATATGTTCAAATACTTGAGGATAAAAATTTCCTGTGAGTAGTTAATCCATTGCTTCTTCAGAAGTGTAAGGAGAAGATGGGGCGCTCGGCTGGCTCAGTTGGTAGAGCATGCAACTCACTCTCAGGGTCGTGAGTTCAAGCCTCACGTTGGGTGTGGAGCCTACTTAAAAAAATTGAATGAAAAAAAAGTCTAACAAGAGAAGGGATAGAGGGAGTGGCAGAGTAAAGAAGCAGGGCAACAGCAAAGACAGGGGATTATAGAAAGGGCAGAGATTTCTGAGAGATGCCATCCACCGTGTCGCACAAAGGAGTGTTTCCCCATCATCGGGGTCTGTCTCCCGCAACAAGCTTCACAGTGCTGTCTGGATGACAGATGGATGTTCATGGAAGCTATTGTCAGGCACAAAATTGCTATGTAGGTAGATAAGGGAGAGAAGGAGAAAGGGAAAAAGTTGGAAGTGTCTGTGGCCTGGCGGGCAGAGATGGAAGGAGACAAAAGACAAAGGAGAAGGAGAAACATGGCGATTGGATAATCTGTGACAGCACTCTCATATTTCAAGAAGTTCATGGACTCTGTCTGTGCCTCTGTCATTGTCGATCTACAAACATCAGACCTAATTATTCATTCAGATATATACTCCTAACTGTGTTTGGTCGACTGTGCCTATCTACCTTATTTAATGCAATCCATCACCAAGTGGGAGAGACACTTCATAACCTATATTCTTCATTGAGAGTCCTGTGAGCTCTAGTCTCTAATTCTTCAATGTGTTATAGCCAAAATGATTAGAGGACCTTTATGTTTCCTTTTGCCCAGGAAAGTTCTAATTTTGTCTGTTGTCCCATGTATTTATATATTTAGCACCCCCTTTTACTCTGCAAATGGTTCCATTTTGAGAAAATGTTAGATGGTCTGTTTATCAAAGTGGATCCAGCCAATGTGTTCCAAGCCACAGTTGTCCTAATATGTCTCGTTAGTCCTGTCTCTGAGAACTTTTATCATTCCTACCCAGTAGCTAAGGTTTCTTATAACAGTTATTTGGTTCATTTAAGAGGTAGAGTTTACAAACCTTTAAAGTCCCTTATGTGTTACAAGTAAATCGGGAAATAACTACTTCAAGAGTAGCTACTGTATACTGTGACCCTTTGCAATCTTCAAGTATACCTGGCTGCACCCGCAAGAGTATTCAAGGTTGGGCTGTGTAGGAATCTGGGGAGTGATTGAGGGAAAAGACATGACCGTGAGAGGCAGTCACATGCAACAAGCTTAATTGGGCAGCGTGTGGACAGGGTTGAGTGAGAGGGCAATTCCCTCACAACAGGTGACTATGCACAAGCTTATGGCACAGAGGCCACCATCCTGAAGGGGAGGAGGGTGTGGTAGTGCCTGGTGGAGAGGGCCAGCAGGCTGGGGCTTCCCTGTCTGGGTGGTGTTGCTTAAGTGCTGCAGGGCATCCTGGGTCAGAGAGCTGTGAATGGTAGCAGTATCTTGGGGGCTCCATGGCCCAGGGCTTTCTGTGACTCATACGTGTGGGGTGTGCAGGAGTATGTGAAGGAGGCAGCTGCTCAGTGGTTAAACATCCCTTTGGGCTATTTTTAGGACAGTTGGTTTGTAAAATTTGAGATTGGTGCTGGTGGGCTTTTGGGCGACTAGGACTCAGCCTGCTGAGAAGAAATATCCTAGGAGCCCATTACCAGGGTCATCCTTGGCTTCTTTACGTAACAAGCTGATCCTTGCGTCTTCTCAGACCCCAGTGAATGAAGGACAGGACCATTCTGGGTCCCAAGGGTGCCTGGGTGGCTCAGTTGGTTAAGTGTCCCACTTTACAATTTTATGGATTCAAGCCCCACCTCGGGCTCTGTGCTCAAAGTGCAGAGTCTGCTTGGGATTCTCTCTCCCTCTTTCTCTGGCCCTCCTTCACTTGTGCTTTCTTACTTTCTCAAAATAAATAAATAAACCTAAAAAACAACCAAACAAAGACAATTCAACTTGTATGCTATATTACCCTCACAGTGAGAGGGAAAGTAGCAAATACCCGGACAAACCAGTGGTTTTTTTATTCATCAGTTAAGGCTTTAAGACAGTTTTCCAAACATAGAGCAGTGAGGCCACCCCTGCTGCGTCTCCGACTCCTTGCCATCGTGTAATCCTAGTCTCGTCCTCTTTCCTTGCACAACTCTGAACTGTGTCCAGGCGGACGTTTCCACTGCAGCATGGCGCACAACGGGATCACGTTAATTTGTAGTCGTTTATGATGCCGATTTCATTAATATTTATTCTTACACTGTACTCAGCTTCTGAGCAAGCTTAATAGGTTTATAACATCATAGGATTCTCTCAGAGGTCTGTCACCAAGATGAATATGATGGTATAGATAATATGGCAAATATTAACTTTTCTCCGTTCTTAATAAAGGATGCTCTCCTTGACTGTTTTCAAGGACATGGAGGCTAGAATAGAGTCTAAAATTATAAACTCTGTATCAACATTTATGAGCCAGAGCCCACAAGACAAGGAAAACTTTGGTTCTTTTTTAGAAAGCTAGGTTTATTCAGAGTTTGTCCAAGGATCCACATTAATTAAGTACCTTGGGTCTTCTCTATAGCACAGCCCCAGGCACCTGCTAGTGGCTGGGTGCTTAGGTCTGGCCAAGACCGGTAGCCTACTGCTAACTGTAGTAATAATAGTCCTTTGCATGAGTCCAGTGTTTCACCCTTGTAAAATAACCTGCCGTGGGGCGCCCGGGTGGCTCAGTCGATTAAGCATCTGACTCTTGATTTCAGCTTAGGTCACAATCTCACGATTCATGAGTACAAGCCCCTCATATTGGGCTCTGCACTGACAGAGCAGAGCCTGCTTGGGATCCTCTCTCTCTCAATCTTGCCCCTGCCCCACTTGCATGTTCCCATTCTCTCTCTCAAAATAAATAAATTAATTAAAACAAACAAACCCTCCGTGAGTGCCATTGCCCTTCCTGCAAACTTCCTCACATGTGCCTCTCTTCCCTCTCACATTCACCCCTACCTGTAATTGGACAATGTACTCAGCTACAGGCACTCTGCCTCAACTCTCGAGTAATGCAAGCTTCTGTCTCACTTCCTTTTTCCTTTGACTTCCAGGCATCGTCATCCTTACTTAACTCAAAAATATTCTGCATTTTTCATTCGCTTTTTTTCTATTAAACTTTTGGGAAATTCCAAGATAGAAGCAAGTAATTTCTAATTTCTTACCTGAAGATGACCACTGTTAACGTTTTGCTACATTCCTTCTCATCACCATGGATATTGCCCCGGGAGAGGGGAGAAAGAGAATAAGATATGTAGGAGAGTTAAAGATTGAGAAAAATAAAGACAAGGAGAGAGTTCGAGGTAGGAGCTACTACAGCTGAATGTAAGTTAAGGGAGACAGAATACACACACTTGAGTATTTTATGTAGTACTGTAGTTACTATTTGGCAGGTTTCTTTCTCCCTTAGAACTATACTGTGAGGATTTCATATTTTTTTCTGGAATATTTAAGATCCCTCTCATGCCAGATTGATGTAATAGGAGGTATTTATTACATTTTGATGTTCTTTTCATACTTTATTCTAAAAACCACTGTAGTAAATATGTTTGAAGATAAAGGTTTATCTGTTTCCTAGAATTATAGTAGTTATGTTGTGAATACTTGGTATTCTTCTAGAGTATTTTAAATGCATACATTCCGTATGAAAGCAAGTCTTTGATGCATGTTGCTAAACTGGCCTCCGATATACTTTGCTTAGATTCACTACCACGTTCCTACTTTCCTAACCCTCAACTCCTATTATCTACATTTCTTTTGAAATTTTTTTTCTGATTTTCAGTTAAAAAAATAAAAAAATGATACTTTACTGTGCCCTGTGTTGGTGACCAGTGTGACTGAATAATTTTGTATTTTGTTGTTCTTCTTGTTAGTTGGCTTTTCGTTTATTCAGTAAATTTCCTGTTTCTGTCTTTTGCCAAATTTTATTTCATGGGTTTATTTTTTGTAACTTATTTGTATGAGCTTTTACATATTAGGATTTCACGCTGCTTTATCATTCCTTTAAAACTCGTTAGCTGAGTGTCGGTTCTGATGAGCACGGAGGACTGTGTCTGCCGTAGCTTGAAAGGGCTCCGTGCTTGGACAGCTGTGCACACCCTGTCATGATGTTCACGTTGCCTACAACTTGCCTCTGCCTTTCCTTTTTTAATTTGCGTAGTTATCCATCTTTTTCTTTATAGTTTCTATCTTCACTGTTTTGTTAAGGAAGAAGTCTCACATTATTCCTTTTCTTTAATTTATTATTTTATTGTTTTTGTAAACTGCCCCCCCCCCCTCCTTTTTCTCTATGCATTTAACCTCTTAATCCATTTGAAAGGATTTTGGCACATGCAGTGAAGTGAGCACCTTACCTTTTTTTTTTTTCTTCTTTCTAGCCCAATAGTTAACTAATGATTCCAACATCATGTCTCCACTTATTAAAGAATTTATCATAAAACTGCAATTGAAATGACACCTCTGTTTCTCGATTTTCAGTTCAATTCCATTAATCTGTTTTTATATTACTGTACTAGTAACATGCAGTGATGTTTTTTCCCCCCTGTATTATGCAATTTAATATCTGAGAGTCAAAATAAGCTTGTTAATTTTTTAAAAATGAATATTCTTCATAGTGATTGTGGGTATAGTTTTATCGGCATCTTTCCGTTATCCTATCCCTCAAAAATATATAACTTTAATCCCCGATTCTGTAGAATCTTGCTTCCCATATTCACAGATATTGTTCTTAAAATTCTCTAATGTCTTCCTCCCTAAATCCAATTGCTTGTTAGCCAGTCTACCAGTGTCAATGACATTTTATTGTATATTGTAATACTTGAATAAATAACTATTCTCTCTTTGTAAATTTTAACCTTTTCCAAAATCATAGGCTCTTTCGATGCTGGCTCCTTCCTGGCTTATCTTTTTTATTCACCTTGCCCTCTCCTTGTATAGAGTAAACCTTACATGTTCCTCTTCTTTCATCAGGAGGGACCTTTGGGGGCAGAGAGCTTTGAAAATGTATCATGAAACATTAAACAGTTGGAGGGAGGTCAGGCTGAATTCTGGAGTACAGACTGGAAAATATTGATATACTATTTAGTTTTTGAAATGATATTTTTTAACTTCAATTCTTTTCTAGCAGCAGATGGACTGGTACTCTTCAGGGCAGGTCTAATATGGTCGAAACACAATTGTAGGAAAAAGATTTCTGTAATATTTGGTAAGAAGTGTGAGGTACAAAAATCTATGTCTTGTTTCAGATGTTTAAGGTTCTCTTATAAAGTTAAAGATACTTGAAAAATTCTGAAAGTACAGTCACCATTGCCATGGCACTTAGTTTCTTAGGGTCTTTCACTGGAGGAATTGCAATGTTTCCATTTTTTCAATGGTTATTTATTTTTGAGAGGGAGGGAGAGAGCAAGTAGGGGAGGGGCAGAGAGAGGGAGACAGGATCTGAAGCAGGCTCCAGGCTCCCAGCTGTCAGTGCAGAGCTGGACGTGGACCTCAAACCCACAAACTGTGAGATCGTGACCTGGGTCGAAGTCTGACACTTAACTGGCTGAGCTGCCCAGGCGCCCTGCAGTGTTTACATTTATGATATTTTACAGAAAGTTCCATGGTGTACCTGTGTTGCTCCACCTCCCCTACGATACACATGTAGAATAGATTGCATCCAAAGAGAGCGTATCAGAAGTAGTGTAAGAAATGTGTTTTCACTTCAAAATCCATTTTTAAATTTTTTTTTTTTGGGATAACGTTTATTAATTTTTGAGAGACAGAGGGAGAACGTGAGTGAGCTGGGGAGGGGCAGAGAGAGAGGGAGACACAGAATCTGAAGCAGACTGTAAGCTCTGAGCTATCAACATGGAGCCCAACACAGGGCTTGAACCCACGAACTGTGAGATCATGACCTGAGCTGACATCAGAGGCTTAACTGACTGAGCCACCCAGGCGCCCCTCTTTGAAATCCATTTTATTGAGTTGGATATCCTTATAGAATACCCTCTGTGAGTTTTCTCCCATCTTACAATTTTATTTATGCTGTACCTTCTTTAATAAAATGGAATTATGGGGGCGCCTGGGTGGTTCAGTTGGTTAAGCGGCTGACTTCAGCTCAGGTCATGATCTCGCTGTTTGTGAGTTCAAGCCCCGCGTCAGGCTCTGTGCTGACAGCTCGGATCCTGGAGCCTGTTTCTGATTCTGTGTCTCCCTCTCTATCTGCTCCTCCCTCGCTTGCACTCTATCTCTCAAAAATGAATAAATATTAAGACAAATTTTTAAAAAATGGAATTATGATTTTTTTTTTTTGTTGGCAGTATGGGAATTAGTTGTAAGTGTCAGAAAATGGGATAATCAGCTGGGCTATCTCTATTGAAAAAAGCAGATATACCCTCCTGCTAGGTCCTGCCTTCCTCATAAGTCCCACTAACCTTTCTGCCTTCGACTCTTACCTGTTTTACAAGGGTTACCCAGGATGCATCAGTTTCAGTTCCTACACAGATTTTCTACATGAGTCTGGGTATTCTTTCTTGGTTCAGACATTCTCCACCTTCCCCAGATCAGTCAGTAAATCTAAACATAATTGTGACAACAGATTAGATTGAGCTTTGGTATATGGCATTTGCTTGCTTAGTTTTCTTGATATTTACAATATTATGAAAGATCTTACAGATTACTCTCAGAAAAAGAAAATCACTATAAGTTGTTTCAGTAGTTATGACTTTACATTCATAGGAGGTAATGCTATTTTAAAATGGAATTATGAGATGGTAAGTAAACATTTTGCCATATATGTACATTTAATGTATATTGATATTGTGTTTGTCATATTGATATAAAATCTAAATAAAAATAGCATATCTCATTATAAAATATTCACTGTATACTTATAGTCTTTTAATTATCCCTGTTTTCTTTGTAATAGTATTTATATAAACAAAACGAAAGGCACATCACAAAGTTTAAAGATTTTGGGGGTCGTGTTGCTTGGTTATCTATGTGAAGTTTAACTCTATATAATTGAGAATGTTCACTAAGGAATGACAACTAGTAGATAATTGCTCATGTGAAAAAAGTTATGTCTCCACATTCTCTTACATGGTAGATACTGTGACTGTCTCTTTGACATCTGGTCCACCCATCTCATGTAACTTCCATTTTGTTTGGATGATACTGACCAGTTGGTCACACGTACTGTCTCTTGAAATGGTGATTGGTTCTTGTAATACCCTAGGGCTCAGTTAATTAACACATGACCTTCCATTCTCTAGAAGGACCGATTTAGGTGATTTCTTCTTCAGTAGTTGTATGAGGAGGGGAAACCTCTTTACCCGCTTATCTGGAACTTGGCTCTCCTAAGACCAAGGCCTTTGGATCATAGGACGTTTGATTTCTTGATGATGATGCTGAGGTGCCCAGGCAGCAAGCACTGAATTACATCTTACCTCTATACTTCCCTGTTCCATCATCAAATAAACCCTTTACTGATCTTGTCAGTTTGAGTTGAGTTTCCAGTTATTTGCAGATGAAAGAAACCTGATTTATATACTCAGTGCTGTGGATACAGTTCTGACCTGGATTCCAAATTGGGAACCTAAATTCTTGTCTTAGCTTTTCCATTTACTTGCAGTGTGACCTGAGACAAAGAAGTTACTTTTATTTAGAGAGGAGTAGAATGAGGTGACATAAAATGCTCCTTGTAGGTCTAAAACTCTAGAATCTTGTGATCCTAAATTGGGTTCCAAATTAAAAGCAGGAGTAAACAAAAACCAATATGTGTATTTTGTTTAAGGAAGATCATTAACTTGTTCCAGAGCTAGACTCATCCTCCAGGAACTTGTGGCAAAATACAGACCTTGAGAGTCGGATGACAGGTTTGTGCAGTCTTTGGGATACATTAAGGTGATGCACATCAACGTTTCATCTGGGTAGACGTTACCATGAGCAAATAATGCCACGGAATTTCCTTATTAACTATGTGAGCCTTTAGTTTTGTTTCTCTGAGGTCTTTTATTTCTGAGATTCTGAAAATTATAATTTCTCTGTTGCACACACATACACAATACACAGTTTTTACATTCTCAATAATGCCTTGATATAGAAACTTGCCAAAACCTAACAATCACAAATATTATTAGAAGTAGTATTTGTTTTCATTTATGGTTCATGATAAATTACATTGTTTATATTTAAAAATATATATATACATACACACTTAAGTTTATATATTTATTTTAAGAGAGAGGGAGTGTGCCCGTGTGCACATGAGCAGAGGAGGGGCAGAGAGAAGGAGAGAGAATCCCAAGCTGTCAGCTGGGAGCTGTTAGCACAGAGCCTGACTTAGGGCTTGATCTCACTAACTGTGAATTCATGACTGAGCTGAAATCCAGAGTTGGACACTTAACTTACTGAGCCACCCAGGTGTCCATAAACCAGTATATTTTTAATTGTTGTCTGTTTTCGATTCACAAGATTTACTTTAATAAATGAATGCCAGATTTTGTGTTTTTTAAATCACTATGACTTTTTTTTCATATTGCTTAAAAATGAAAGCATGAAGGGGCTCCGTCAGTTAAGCGTCGGACTTTGGCTTGGGTCATGATCTCGCGGTCCGTGAGTTCGAGCCCTATGTCCGGCTCTGTGCTGACAGCTCAGAGCCTGGAGTCTGTTTCGGATTCTGTGTCTACCTCTCTCTGTCCCTCCCCCACTCTCACTCTGTCTCTCTCTCTCTCTCTCTCTCTCTCTTAAAAAATAAACATTAAAAAAAAATTGAAGACATGAAAAGTGTCATGGCTATTATAATTTTTGTTTGTTTGTTTTTAAGGACACGCAAGTGTGATTTACCTTTGATCATTGAAACTGAGCAGAGACAAGATTGCATGAAAATTACCAGAACTAAATTTAGACTTGTCAGAAGATACAATCTTATAACCTTTTAGGTTTTGGGTTTTTTTTTTTTTTTTTTTTTTTTTTATATAACTATAAAGCTGCAAGCTACTGCTAATAAGCATTTTATATAAGAACTATTTGGGAAAACTTAATTTATTCCCAGGTCTTAACAACAGGTCAGTGTTTCAGAGACAACACTTAATGATGAGAACCCCACAGTCCAGGGTGATAGCCGCTATGGCACGTTGGGCAAGAAGAGGAGATTGAATGTTAGTTAAGGAATTAGTTTAGGTTCCATCTCGTACACACTTACTTGCATTCAGGTAGGAATAAACTTGGAGAAGAGGTCTTCATCTCTGTGTGATTTCCAAGATTTAGAAGCCTTAATATTCAATGATGAGGAAACATCTCAGAGGGACCATTATTGGCCAGTTATTTTGGCTTCTAAGAAATAAAGACTCTTTGGTGGATAACCAAATTCTGTATATGGCCTCTTAATTTACAAAATATGCATTTTCTTAAAGCTTATATGGCACCTTTTCTGCAGTGGCTGCTCCATTGGCAGTCTCTTGCTAGAAAATGGGTAAATTGCATCCTGGAATGGAAAAGAGGAGCAGAAACGTTCCTGTGCTCACGTATTTCTCTAGAACATACTCGGTTCTGTTTATTATTGCTCTTTGAAAATGCAAGTACTCCCTGGAACAGATAAACCGCTCAGTCACAAGAGAACCACCTTAACAAGGTGGATTCTGTTTTTTTCATTGGCTGACAAAAAACAGAATGAAATTTTCAGGCGAACGGAAGAAAACTTTGGAGCTGAGTTTTCTGCAGAGCTTCTCTGACTAGAAATGTTGGGGTAGGTGGCTAAGGGTAGGAGTACAAAGAGCTAGAAAATAAGTCAGTTTGTTTTGCCTAGATTCCTGGAAACCTTTGAATCCATGAAGAACCAATGTATATCTTCTACTGATCCTTACACAGGAGTGTCTCTGGTGGCCAGGTAGAGTGCTTAAGGTTGCCTCTTAAGTCCTAATGCCCTTTACCCCCTCCAGTGCCATTAAGTGTTAATTTAAATTTTGGAAACCCTACATACATGAAACTAATAAAACTTTCAATGTGTGGATTAAATGGCAATCTTGTAGTTTATCATTAATTTTTTTTTTTAAATATTTATTTTTTACAGAGTGAGAGAGAGAGAGAGGTGGGGGAGGGACAGAGAGAGGGAGAGAAAATCCTACATAGGCTCCATGCTGCCCATGGAGCCCAAAGCAGGGCTCAACCCCACGACCCTGAGATCATGACCTGAGAGGAAATCAAGAATCAGATGCTCAACCGACTGAGCCACCCAGGTGCTCCTCATTAATTTTTATCTGACTTGTTGACACCAAAGAAATAAGAGTATTCATGAAACAGCATGACAAATTTTTACCAAAGTTCCATTTTTGAATCTTGCTTTGAAGATTTTTGAAATTTTTGAATCATCCAAAGATGGTAATTTCTTTTGTCAGGAAGATGTCTAATTTTGTTTGTTGATGCCACTGTATTGCTGTTTAAAATATAAACTTCCTTCTCTCATAAAAATCATATTAACATGATAATGGGTTGGCGTGTGTAGGTCATCTGGTTTGTATGTGATATATTATTAAAAGTTGTATGTATGAAAGTTAATGTACACATTAAGGGGGAAAGGAACTGTATCAGAGAGCTAAAAGTAATAAAAACTTCTAGTTATTCTTTATTATGACACAATCTTAATTTTGTTTTTCAATATATGTGTGTGTATGTCTCTGTGTAAACACACACAAACCATTTCACGGAGATGTATGTATAATCACTTGAGGTTAGAGATTCCTGGTTTTGGGGATCACATTTCTATCATTGTCCCAATTCTTAATGTAAACATACTTATGCTTACATCCTTAGTATCAGTAATTTTACTTTTCTAATTTACAGAGGTTATGTAAGACTGAAAAGGACAAAATGCAATTAAATGTTCCAATACAGAATTATACTGACACTGCTGCTATACGGATAAATGTGAAAACTCTGTCCAATGAAACCATTGGCTGTTAGGGAGTAGTGAGTTGAATCAGCTCTAAATGGTCAAACAGGAGTTGATGTTAAAAATAAAGAAGGGAGGGTGCCTGGCTGTCTCTTCTGGCAGAAGATGTGCCTCTTGATTTTGGGGTTATGAGGTCAAGCCCCACCTTGGGCATGGAGCTTAATTAATTAAAAAATAAAAGGGTGTCAATGTGTAACCTATCAAAATATCCTTTACTCAGAAGTTGTCCTAGTTAAGATTTTTTACAGTTCCAAATAACAAAGACATGCCGATTTAAACAGCAGACATATTTATTGGAAGAGTATCTTGGGTAATTCACAGAAGTGAAAAAATTGCATATAAAGCCAGACTAGAGAGGACCCACTTGCCATGAGCCCTGTGCATTGGCATCATGGCTTATATAGCTCCCTTTAGCACTGGTCACCTGGACCTGCTGTTGATACCCCCAAAACTGGATGTTGCTGCTACAGTCAGGATGGGTCTGTCACTGTCTCTCCTTCTCTGGGTCACGAACTTCTCATTCAAAATCCAGGACAGGTCCCTCTTATTGGCTGAGTCCAAGTGGTCGGCCATGTTCCAGAGGCAAACCAGGCAAGCATAACAAGCTTTTGATTTCTAACATCAAATCTGGATGTGGCTACTACTTCTCAACAGACTTTATATCTTGAAAAAGTCACCAAAGAGATGTTACTATAACCAGAAACAGATAAGTAAAAACTGAGACAAATGTCCACTATAAAGTTGAGTTAATCGCGCTATCAGTCCCTCTTGAGGATGGTATCTCTAAACACTCCTCTCTTAAAATAACTTGACACTTCAGGATTACCTGATTACTCTAATCAGCCGACTCAATTCAGGTTGAGACTATGATAAAGTAGAACTGCTTGTCTGATTGTTACATCTGTGAAGAAATGGGAACAGTTAAACAGTTAATTGGTGTAGATGTAAATGAGATGATGTGAGTGGAGACCTTGGGATGGCAGATCTTCTACAGTGGGATAATTGTAATAAAGGACAGTTCAAAGCCTCTTATGGTCTGCTCAGTTTGCTCTTTAAAAATCTATTATGCTTCAACAGAAAATCATTAGTTACACTGTCTGTCAAAGGGCAAATATAACCTCTTCTACAAACAATTATTTAGTGCTTACTGTGTGCATGCGACTGTACTGCTGTTTACAAGGTACACACTTTGATGTCAGAGTCCTGCTGCTCTTTGGCTTCTGGTGCACATCGCCTTTAATCAGGTTGGCAGGATGAAGTGTTGCCTGTGGAAAGTAATTACAGGTTTTCAGGGGAAATGACAGTGTAGAGCCAGCTAGATGGTTGTTGTCACGCTGAAGAGTATATGAAACACATACACCAACTATGGGCTCTCTGTCAAGAGACCCCTTCCAGAGATAATGACAGAGCTGCTTTCTGGACTGATAGACAACAACCTGATGGGGGTGCTGCCTTCACTTTGGGTGAATTGGCGTGCTCTCTATTCAAGAAGATCAGAGAAGTTAAAAAGAAAATATTAAATAATGGGCAAACACTGCTGGATACATGCTCTGAGATGCATTTAAATGTAAAGAAGTGTTATAAAAGTGGGAGTGGTATTGAAATTTTGATTACTTGGGAGAACAGTTCGGAGGTGGTATTGATTCTGATTATTTTCAGGGAACTACATGGCCGAGCCAAGGATCTTGCTGTAGATCCTGAGTAAATGTTGATGTCTAATTGTAGTAATAAATTTACACTGTGATTTCATTGGCAGTTCAGAGAATAGTGCTTGATGGAAAAAAGCTGTGCATTGTGCAGCAATGTGTACATTTCATATCACACTCAATGCTTGCATCTGAGATGTGTTCATGAGCAAGGGTTTTCATTCAGTATATTTTTATTGTCACATGCTTTTAGATTAATTGTCCTTGTGTACAATTTTATTTGGCCTGTTTTTTACTGTTCCTTTACATTAAATCATCTTTATAGATGCATGAAACAAAATGTATTGGCTGTTCCTCATTCAGCCATTCAGAAGTACATTCATTTGACATTTATTAATCGAGTGCCTAATATATATCAGACATTGATTTAGGGATTAGAACCAACAAACAAGAAATAATCACCTCCCACCACGAGCTTGTATTCTAGGACTCTGTGAGCATGGGAGTATATATTTATTTATTTATTTAATTGTTTAATTGAAATTAATAATAAAATTTTATTTAAAATTTTTAACATTTATTTATTATTTTTGAGAAGCAGAAAGAGACAGAGCACGAGGAGGGGAGGCACAGAGAGAGAGGAAGACACAGCAGCAGGCTCCAGCCTCTGAGCTGTCAGCACAGAGCCCAACGCGGGGCTTGAACCCATGAACTGTGAGGTCATGACCTGAGCTGAAGTCGGATGCTTAACCGACTGAGCTACCCAGGCGCCCCAGCATGGAAGTTATTGCATTCATCTGAGCCCCTGCACATTGTAGACAATGTTGGTGAAGTGTTCTCCACTTTGCTTGACCCTATGTCATGGGTTAGTAAGGATAACCCAGCAGTGACACATCAGTGCATGAGGAAGCAGAACTCATTAGAAATGAAGAAGAAAAAATTGGAGGGCAATACCTATGAGCCGAGAAGGGGTGGGGTGGGAGGAAGAATAGGTGATAGTTAACATTAAATGAGGCATTTATTCCAGCACTCATTCATTCAGGAAACATTTCTTGAATATTTGCTATTTGGTAGACATTTTTCCAGGGATGAGACGTGTAGCAGTTACCCAGACAGATAAATTTCCTGTTGTAAATGTAATTTCTGTTGTATAAGTTAAGGGAGATACACAGTAAACCAAAAGAATATTTAAAACGAGATTTTGTAAAGCATGCTCCAAGGATTGGTAACTGGAGGATCATAATTCTTAAACTGTTGCCTGGGCAGGCTGCTTTGAATGTGATGGTTAATAAAGATTCTCTAAACTGAAGAGGAAAACGTGGCGGAGGAAGCAGTCATGTGCAGGTGGGGAGGTGCCACGCCAGGCAGAGGGAGTGGTTGGCGCAAAGGCCCTAAAGCCCAGGGAGGTTTTTGTGTCCCAGGATCAGAAGGGCCCATATGACTGGAGCTTAATGAGCACGTGCGGGAGTGTCTGAGAAGTGTTCAGAGAGGGAACCAGGTTCAGATGACATATGGTCTTCTAGAAGAGCGTCCGCAATGTGTGTGGCAGTGACTGTTTATTTTCCTCACTAGAAAAATTGGTTTCTCAATATTAAGAAGATAAGTAGAAGAAGTAAGGAAAATACAGTTGACTTTGATCAACACAGGGGTTTAAGGGCGCTGACCCCCCCAAACACATAGTCCAAATTCCTCATGTACCTTGTGACTACCTAAAAATTTAAGTATTAATAGCTTACTGTTAACTGGTAGGAGGCCTTACTGATAACATGAACAGTTGATTGACACATATTTTGTGTGTTATATGTATTACGTATTACCTGTATTAGGTAACATAATCATAAAGTAAGCTCTGGAAAAGAAAATGTTATTAAAAAATCATAAAGAAGAAAAAATACGCTTACAGTAATGTACTATAAACAATCCATGCATAAGTGGACCCACACTGTTCAAACCCATATTGTTTAAGCTGTATACTCTTAATTCTTCACTCGGGTATAAATAACATTGAGGTGCTTTTATTTCTCTTTCTGCCCATATCCACTTACATGCACATGCATGGAGGCACAAACACATGCAGGTACACATGCAACTTTTTATTAAATTGAAGTTATACTCTATATGGTTTTTTTTAAATGTTTATTTCTGAGAGAGAGAGGGAGAGGCAGAGTGCAAGCGGTGGAGGGACAGAAAAAGAGGGAGACACAGAATCTGAAGCAGGCTCCAGACTCTGAGCTCTCAGCATAGAGCCCGACACAGGGCTCCAACCCATGAACCATGAGATCATGGCACTGAAGTCAGGTGCATAACTGACTCAGCCACCCAGGCTGATTTTAAAATCAGTGTTTGTCAAGGTCATCAAATGTAATGATACATAAAACGGTCTTACACAATACATAAAATATTATAATATCATGTAACAGTAAATAATATATAAAATATAATTTTAACAGTTATATGGATATACGGAGATCTGTGGCTCATTTCTAAAAGCTCCAAATTTTTAGTATCACAAATATGAATTCCATAAACATTTTTATGTAAAAACCTTTGATTTCCTTCACAGAGATTGCTAAGGTGGAGCCATATCAGAAGCCATTATTATGTGGATACAGCTTGCCAAAATTTCCACCTGAAATTGTAAGCAGTGTATAAGAGTGTCTTCATCTTTACTTCCTTTGTCACACTGGTTATTATTATTTCTTAAATATCTGAGTTGGTAGATGACAGACGGCATCTCATTTTATCTTTCTTTGTGGTTTTGTTTAGGACACAAAGTCAGTTTTCTTTACTATAATGTCACTGTTTTAGCTACCTGTATCTGCATAGTACATGACCCAAAACATAGTGGCTTAAAACAACGAACATTTGTCATAGTTTCCATGAGTCCAGAATTTAGGAGTTGCTTATGTGGGTAAAGATGATGTCTTTACATGGGTAAGGTCATCTGATGTCTTGACTGGAGGTGGAGGGTCTGATTTCAAGGTGTGTTGATTCCTTGGCTACTGCAAGAGGTATCATTGCCTTATCACACAGGTTCCTCTATATCCTGCTTGACTCTCATAGCTGTCTAGCCCCACTGTGAACAATCCAAGAGAGCATGAGGATGAATTCACAGTATCTTTTATGAACTCATTTCTTCAATTGCACACTGTGTCTTCTACCCTATGCAGTTTGTTAGCAATGAATCACTAAGTCAGGCCTTGCACTTGAAGCAAGGAAGATCAGAGAATTTGTAGACATAGTTGAAAGCCATAGAATAGTTTTGACCAGTGTCTTCCTGGCATATTAATAGGGCACTGAGCATGTTGGTACAGCTCTTCTTGCTATTGGACAACTCCTGTACCACCTCACTATCGAGAGTACAAAAGTTACTCATTCGGGGCTTGTTTACATGTTTATCATCTGATCCAACTACCTTGCTTCCAAAATTGTTGTTTTTTAAATTTTGGAATGCTCCAGCTTTGCTTATAATCATGTTTTATAGGATAACCTGTTTTTTAGAAGTTTATATTGAGGGAAAAAGTTGTCATAGATTCTGTTTCATAAATTGGTAATTGTGGATTTCTGCTTAAATGAGCTTTGACTTCTATAAATCTGCAATTTTTTTGTGTGTATGGACCATTTGTATTGTTTACCATTTACTGTCTAGGATTGTAAATACTATTTATTTCAAATGAGGTAGATTCAGGATAGAAGAAAACACTGTTTAGAGTATTACATTTTAGTTAGTGTTTTCCTTGGTTCCAGCCATTACACTTGAATCCTTTTATCTTTTTGGCTTTCATTACCAACTGTCTTTCTAAAAGTTCAGTTTATTTCAACTTCCAAACAGGGATAATAAAAGAAACTTATCCACAGGTAGTTGTGGTGCTTAAGGGAAAGAATGTTATGTATTCAAAGCTATGACATGTTAGTTACTGCTTTGTTAGTGGTGGTGGTAGTCGTGATAATCTGAGGACAAAAATCAGCAATTTGAAAATTAGCAAGCTTGTGTGAAGTTTGGCCCACTGGAACAGGTTCACTTATGGATGGTAAAAGGTGTATCAATTTATAATTACTAATTTCCATTGTAATAGAAGAAATATATTTTATGGCGTAAAGAATGGATATGTAGTGAGAAACAATCAAGATCATTTATTCAGTTACTGCCTATAGGGGAGAAACAAGTAAAAATAAATGGCTCCAGCTTTTGAGATTGAATGTATGAATTATGGTATTTTGAGCAATAAGGGGAAACTCTAGAGGACAGCTATGTTCTAGAGAAATCGGTGGCTTTGCTTTCCTACATGATGAATCTGAACTGATGGTTGGCTCTCTGGTAGCTGCCTAACGGCAAGTGAAGTTGGAGGAGGGGTAGCAGATATGTAGTTTTATAGAGGTGACAGTTGACATAAAAAAGCAAGAGCAGAGGATGCAAATGGAGAATGGAGCCAGAGTCTCATGGGACTGATGACGTCAACATGATATCCACTGCAGCAAGGGAAGGACTTTGTAGTTGGTCAGATGGGGATACGGTTCAAGAAAGATGCTTATGGAGAAAATACAATGGAGTTTGAAGTCATGAGTATTAGAGCAGTGAGAGGCCATAATGAAATAAGTCAAACAGTGAGTGAGAGCTAAAGAAGTAGTTAAAGGGAGTTTATTTATGGTAACATTAAGAGAGTTTGTAGTTCAAATTAACCAGAGTGGCCAAGTTTTTTAAAAAGACTCTCAATGCTCATTGTTAGCCATTGTGTAGAACATCCAGAACTTAAATTGGACATTGGACATGGGGATGCCCATTTTTACAGCTACCACCTTGGAAAATTCTTTGGTAGTATCTAACCCTATGATCCAGTGGTTCTTAGAATATACCTAAGAGACATGAGTGCAATTGTCTACCAAAAATCATGTAGAATTATTCACAGTGGCTTATAGCTGTAAACAACTCAAAGGTACTTTGACAAAAGACTGGATAAATAAACTGTGTCACATTCGTAGACTGGAATATTGCACAGCAAAAAAACAAAAACAAAAAACAAAAGAAAACCCCCAAATACTGCTACATGCAACAATAGTTATAAATTTCACAGAGTGAAGAGCCAAAGAAGTCAGACAGAAAAGCGTACTTACTATATAAGTCAATATACATGAAGTTCAAGAACAGGCAAAACTAACATGTGCTAACAGAAGTCGGAATAGCGGTTATCCCGAGTGTGGGTGGCTGAGGAGGGAGGTAGCTACTCACTCAAATGAGAATGAAGACACAGGAATAAAGTCTAAAACAGCAAAATCAATAAATAACAGGACAAGTCCGAAATAGCTGAGGAAAGAAGAGCTATGGACTTAATCACCTAAAGCCACTGATGGATCTGTAATTCAAGATATGGAAACCAGAGAGGAAGAACAACAAGGTAGAACTATGTATCAATGTAAGAGTCTCTCTTGTTTGTGTTTTATTCTTTGAAGTCACAGTTTAAGACTTGACATGAGGGACACCTGGGTGGCTCGGTCAGTGACCCGTCCAACTCTTGATTTCAGCTCAGGTCATGATCTTAACGGTTTGTGGGTTCGAGCCCTGCGTTGGGCTCTGGTCTGACAGTGCAGAGCCTGCTTGGGATTCTTTCTCTCCCTGCTCCCTATCAAAATAAATAAATGAACTTAAAAAAAAAAAAAAAAAAGACTTGACATGGGGAGGAGGGGAGAATATAAATGAAGAGCTTGATCCTTTCTTGCCACTTTCTTCCTAGTATCTGTGTGCTCAGTCATTAGCTCAGAAAATTTTTACTGAGTATCTCTTATGTTGCAGACATTGAGATAGGGGTGAAGGATACGCTGCATTTGAAAGATGATGTCTTTACCTTAAAGAACTTATAGTCAGGCAGTGAGGATTGTCAGATAGACAAAGAGTTTTAAGAGATGTACAATTACCATGGAAGCCTATGGAAGAGTTCCTGACTCCTGAGGTGAATATAAAGCCTGGGGGGATTTCAGGTAGTGCACAATGCAGTTATGACTCATAAGGAAAATGGGGACATACAAGACTAGGGAGGTAAGTAGAGGCCAGGTAATAAAGGGACTCGTATAACATGTGCCCTGAGAAGCCTGCACTCTTGAGAGTGGACACATTTGGGTTTGAATTTTATGACGTGTCTGTAAAATGGGGAAAATGGTGTCTATCCATTTTGCAGGGTTGTGAGAATTAAAAACGTAAAGCCCCGCTGGTTGTTATTTTAGTGAGGGTAGCTCTGTCATGGCCGCGAGGCTCTTAGAGGTATTAAAGAAGGAGGATAAGAAGTGGATTTATTGTAAATTCACACTGGCAGCTTTAGCGGGGTCTGGGCTAGAGGACTGCACAATCGGATTGGAAGGCCAGTGTGAAGACTGCTGCAGAAATCCTGGAAAATGAAGACAGTCTGAAGGGCATATGCGGGAGAAGGTGACAGATGAAACAGGAGAGCTTACAGGGCATACTGAGCCACTGCATGTGAACATTGAGTGACATGAAGGTATTTAGGTTTCTGGTTTGGATAATCAGATGGCCTCTGGCCTTTTTCACTAAGGACCAGTGTGCAAGGGGAGCATCAGGCTTCTGTTGTGAACGGCTTACACTTCTTGGCAATTGTCCATGCCATGTAAGCTTGTGCTCCGTTGCCTGCCAAAGGAACCACTGTCCTCTTGGTGTCCTCTTGCTATCCTCTCTTATAGATCGGGACTCTGGATTAAAGCTGCCTGGACACGCTTTTTTGTCTTTTCCCTCTCTTAAGGTATTCAAAAGGCTCCTCAGATTTCCTGTCTTAGTAAGGATTTCTTGTCATCGTGTTCTATTCACCATCCTTAATTTTATTGTCTTATTTTTTGTTGCAGGTATCTCTCCATTTCTCTTTCTATTCCCATTTTCTCTAAAGCTCATCTTTGCTTTTCATCTGTTTAATCATTACGCCAGGCACCTTGCCTCGTGTGGCCAAACTACTTTCTCAGCCTTTGGCCAGCCATGATCCTTATGACTCTAGTAATTAACTCTCTTCTTTTTGGGGGTGTCTGGTGTGTGTTGAATAAAAGGAAGGGAAGAGAAATAAGAATAGATAGTGTGTGATTGGAGGGAGAGTGAATAACTGGGTTGCATCAACATATTTTTGTATTAAATAAATAAATCACAAACAGTGTGTCTCTATTTTGTTTTAATTTTTTTTTAATGTTTATTCATTTTTGAGAGAGAGAGACAGAATGAGAGTGGGGGAGGGGCAGAGAAAGAGGGAGACACAGAATCTGAAGCAGGCTCCAGGCTCTGAGCTGTTAGCACAGGGCCTGGCTTGGGGCTTGAACCCACGAACTGTGAGATCATGACCTGAGCCGAAGTCGGATGCTTAACCGAATGAGCCACCCAGGCGCCCCTCCAGTTTGTTTTATATCAAGGTCACTGTTTGTTTCATCTGTTTTTGTAAAAGAACCTTTAGAAGTTAATTTCATATTTATGATATTATATGAACATTTTCAATTGAAATACTTACTACTATATAGAGATAAAAATATCTGAAACATTAAATCTTAGCCACTATTATGGAATTTTTTTAAAAGACAAATTTTAATTTTGGTGCAGTTATAATACCATTGTATTTCCTTTGGTGAGTTTTAATCTTTCCATACTCTGTATATTTCACTAACTTTAAAAAAAAATATTAAAAACAAAACTTTACACCAAAAATAGATTTTTCCTCTGCCTATAAAAAATATTTAAGTGACTGATTTCACCAAAAATAGTAAAGTCATTCTTTTCTATTTAATTTTTTTTACTGTCTATTTATTTTTGAGTGAGAGAGACAGACCATGAGTGGAAGAGGGGCAGAGAGAGAGAGAGAGGGAGACACAGAATCTGGAGCAGGCTCCAGGCTCTGAGCTATCAGCACAGAGCTCCATGTGGGGCTTGAACCCACGAACCATGAGATCATGACCTGAGCCAAAGTCGGATGCTTAACCGAATGAGCCACCCAGGCGCCCCAATAGTAAAATAATTCTTAACGAATTGTCGATTTTTGTTGTCCAAATAAGACAGCTTATAGAATCTATAGATTTATAGAGGTTGGCTTTAAAACCTTTCATTTCTTCAATTCAGCAAGGTAATCATTTATTGATATTGTATGTATCTGTATATGTATATTGTATATCATGAATTATATTGTATATATAAGTGCGACATGTTGGTTACACAAAAAATTCTATTTTTGTACTTGTAGTCAAGGAATGTAGGGCTAATGGGAGAAACAGACAAGTATCCGATAACATTCTACCTTAATACTATATTATAAGTTTGGGTGCTGTAATCAAATGTCTTGAGATGAGTAGTTACTAAGCAAATTGTTCTGAACTGTTTTCCTGTTTGGATTCAATATCACTTGATGCTGTGATGTAAACAGTTGTGACACTTAAGGACTATCATGAATATCGATATTAAAAAGTCAGACTTTAAACAAATCAATAAGCAAAAATTAGCAATCCAATGAAAAGCTAGCAAAGTATAAGAAAACACACACACATACACACACACACACCAATAAACATATGAAAATGCTTATCCTCTTCCTAGAGAAATGTAGATAGAAACATCGGTGTAGCCTTTTTTAGCAAATATATATAAACTGAAAAACAAATTTTGTTGTTGTTTATAAAGGATTTTGGGGGAGGCTTTTGATATTTGCCTTGAAGCTATTTGAATCTAAATTAATTTGTCAATTTATGGAGGCTAGATTCTGTGTCCATTCCTTGGGATATTCCAGGTGCTGAATTTGGTAGATGAAAATGTATTTCAGTGGTAGTTTGTACTGGGATTGAAATGTAGATAGAGAATAAATCAAATACTTCCTGGATTCAGCCTTTTTTTTTTAGAGTAATAGAGTTCTTCTTATGGTTTATCTGGACAACAAAAAAGGTCACACACATTTTTGTTAAGAATTAGTCAAAGAGCTTTTCCACCAGTAGACAGTGATAGAAGGCTTTTAAGCATTGACCTGCCTTATTTGGGGTTCCGTAAGATACTATTTATGAGTTGATTTCTGCAGCTGTTACAATTTATTTTACAAGTAAGTGATAGTAAATGTATAACCATCTTCACAAATGCTCTTCTGAACTCACTTAAGAGTATTTGGAGAAGCATATACTTATTGAATTCCGTAGAAGCCCAAGCGTATTCCAACAGTCTGAGACGTATGAAGGGCTCTGTCCAGGGATAACCAGTAGCTCCTGCACTTATAAATCTTAAATCAAAACCTGGATTTCAAATAGACAAAGGAGATGTACCTTATTATTATCTAAAGACCAGGCAATTTTTCTTTCATTTTTCAAATTGGCTTATTGAATAGAAATGCTTTTGTGGTTTTTTCAAGGTAATTGAATGGCT